>NC_067458.1:19499381-19819381 GCF_025434085.1 Hippocampus zosterae
TTTTTTCATTGAGGGCGAATACAGCCCACCCATCCATTTTTTTCCATCATACCTCAGCTTTTATTCAAGCACGTTGCACATTCTCTTTTCTTTCAGGATATCCAACGTTGCAGATTTTACCACTCCAGAGACCCAACTATTTGTGTACAAACCATTAAAAAGGTCTTTGGGGGCCTATTTATCATTTTTCTATACCAGGAAACTTGCCTGCCGACCGTCTTTGCAACATCTTTCCCTTTCACGCGTTTGAAAGTTATTCATCTCAAGCTGAGAGTCGATGAAATATTAAGTGGCAGAGAACGCTTGCCTCCAAGTCACTCATGACCACTTCAGCCAAGTGAGTTATGTGGTGTGTCTGCCAAGCATCACTTCTTCACGTGCTCAGGAAGCACGGCTATCGCGTTGCATTTTATGCCCCCGGAGGATGTCAGGATGTGCGCCTTTCTCGCTCATCTGCACAGTGGAACCCTCGTGGATGTTTCCGGACTGTAGATTGAAAGTTGTTTCTCGAGCATGACCTCATGTCGCCTTAATGGCTTCCAGTGCTGCCGGTGAGATGCAAAGTTAAACTGAGTCTCGTGTCATTTACAGTGGAAGAGACGTAGACAGTCAAGGGTGTCAAACTCTGGTCCTGGAGGGCCGCTGTAATGCATGTTTTCCGAGTCTCCCTGTTGAAACACACCTGATTCAAATGAACAGGTCCAAAGTCAGGCTTGCAAAAGTGTTCAAGCTCAACGTGCGAATGTCACATGACCCAAGTCAAAAACAGCTGAGCCATGCTTGCTCGTAACCTGAGCCCTGACCATCTGAGATGTCGTTTTCAGTCGATAGCAGGTTGGGTTTTTTTTCCCCTTGTTAATTCATATTTCACAAATGCAGTACTCATCATAATGCTGTGTTTAGACTAGTGGGGGATGGGGGGCATGGGACATGTTATTAAAAAGAAAAGACTTGACGTCCACTTTAATACAAGTTAAGAAAAGTTATTTCAAACATTCAGTCAATTCAAACAAATTCCATGTCATTGCGGTTCATACAGACCAGTGACCCCTTTAAAATAGCACTTTTACAGGCCAGTGTAAAAGGGTCGATGGCGGTATCAGGAGTCAGATGAGCTTGACACGTCACTCCGGCTGGGAATCACTGCGCGAGACTGACTGTGGCAAAAGTTGCGCTGCAGGCTTACCGCGATAACACGCTCTGTGAAATTTTACTGCTCTTGACAAACGATCAGTCTCGTGGTTGGCGGGAGGAAAAAAAAACGCAGCTGGTAAAGTCGTCTCCTCCGATTGTGCGCGCAGGAAAAGGTTCTAATTTTGGCTCGGACATGGAGCAGATCCGAGCTGGCGTCTAGGCTTCGCAGGCGGCGGTGCGTTATACGTTTGCCCTCATCCCTATCGTAATTCTCTCTCCCCCTTGTTGTTTCTTATCAAAACAAGAGGGGAACAAGTACGTCTGTTGACTCGCGGCACGAAACTTGGCAACGTCCCACAACGTCAAAGGTTGTGCTCGGTCTCACCGCAAGCTGCTGTTCACATAATCAACAATCCCTGTTTTCCTTCCTGTTCGAGCGAATCCCCCTCCTATCTCTGGTCTCTCGCCGCAAGCGCGCTTGTTCAATCAATTTTTCCACCGTGCCTGGGCTCTTGTTCTGGCAAGCCGCGGGTTCTCAGGTCTCACGGGGTACCCTGCGCTGCAGGTTTCCATTTACAACGTAGACAATGGGAAAAGGAACCGATGCGGTATCACTAATGAGGTCATTCGCATCTGTTCTGCTGCAGCTGCTGATCGTCTGGCTGCTCAGATGATAACTTGCCGTGATGTGCTTTTAAATCCTTCTGGGACCGAAGTGCGTCTAAAACGAGTCGCCGTTGGTTGTTCTCAGCAGCCCTCAATTGACCCAATTTGTTTTGAGTTTTACGTGTCCAGCTGTGTCGCCATTGGCAGCGCGTAGGGATGTTCCGATATCTGTGGCTTGACTCTTCAGTCTTTTTACCGCAGCGTTCGTGAATCGAACAGAGACCGCAGCACTGCATCCACATTCAAACACATATTTTCATGATATCCTATAAAGTTTATATTTGCGATCTACTGAACCCTCGCTGTTCGCTGCAGTTGGGCAGCAAGCCCTGACAACAATAGCAAAGTTGTACAACTAATGGATGTCTCCCAAAGTGCGTATAATTGCCTACATTAATAAATAAACCTTAAACGGCTGACCCCAAAGCACCCAAAAGTAATTTCACACTTATAAGATAAGATAAGATAAGATATCTTTTATTCGTCCCACATTGGGGAAATTTACAGCCTCCAGCAGCAAGAATGTATGTAGAAAGAAGAAAGGAGAAAGAGAAAAAAAAACAACAAACATCTTTCAATTAAATACAATATGAACACAATGGATAAATCGCAGTACTATTTACAATTTTACTTCACATAATTTAATTATTATTATGATTATTTTTTATTCATCAGCCTGACAGCAGTCGGTAGTATCAATGTTTATCCAACATTGATAAATGGCTTACAGATGATTTGACTTTGAAACAATGCACCAGAAGTGCGAGTACGCTAGTTTGTGTCAATGCTTTGCAACCAATAAACGCAGTATCTTTTGAAGTGCGTATTGTATATAATAAGCGCCTCTATCTTTCGTTGCCCCTTTATCGTACCAACTGTTAACTTCCGCCAATAGCGATCTTTCCGTGTATCACCAAGTGAGGTTGACCACCCGTTCTTCGACATCAGCCGCAAGGGGAGCCTTGCTTGTCCGTCGGACCCTCTACTCAAATTGCTCATCACGCTGTTGTTTGCTGTCAAACCGGCTTACAATGAGCCGATGCATCACGCTAGCTACTCCTTGTTTACATGGGGCCATAGAAGCATCTTAGGGCATGACACAAAGAGTCCAAGGAAATCAGCTGATTGGGTTTTTCACCAAATCATTGTTGTCATTTTCGACATTAAATTTCCTGTTATTTGCAAATTCGTGGGGTACCTTTAATTACAAGCCATTGCAGTCTACATCTTAACTCACTTTCAAATCAATCTCACTTTTGCCAAGAGTTGACTCCCGGGTCTGAGAAACTTGAAGTGCCTCATGTCCACTCCAGGCTTTTTTTAGGTATCTTATTCACCCAAGTCCACGTGGCCCCGGTATTGAAAGATGAGCATAATATGCTGAGGTCTACCCGATCGGAGGTCAAGAGCTGTCAAGACCATAGAGCGCCTTTTGTTCAAGAATAGTCATGCAACGGTGTGGATCCTGGAAGGAATGATGATTGACGCGGTTTACAGAGGGGAAGAACATTATATTAAATAAACAGTTGAGTTCCCTCGGCGAGGCGGCTCCTACTTTCTGGAGTAGCCACATCCTGGTTCCGTGCAGGGTGGTGATGATCCAGCAAGGGCCTCCATATCCTTGTCTGGACACCAACACCATTTTGAACTCGGGTCTCAACTCACCGTCGTCTGCTTTTACCATTTGACATCGGATCTTACAAATGCTGAGGTTCAATTGCGGTCAAGCTCTGTCTCGTTGCCGTTCCCAGAAGTTGCCATACCGACAGTCACACGGGGTTATTGTGTGCAGCCCTGATATAGCTGATCATGTTTTGCTCTAAATCAAGCCGGCTGATGAGGATTAAGAGGAGCGCTCTTTCTCTTGGTTCATGTTTGAAAATCCCAGCCCTCTTGTAAATACTCAACCTATTGTCACCACTGCTTCTTTTTGGACTTGATTGTGTATTAAGTACTCCATTGTTCATTCAAAAAGGTCTAAGGAAATCTTTTTTGTTCTTTTTCTACACTTTAAAACATCCAGTGTCTTGAGTACTTTGACATTATACGTATTTGCAAACTCGCAAATGATCAATAATTTCAACCGTTTTCACATCCACTTAAATCTGGGGTTGCGTAAGTCTCCAAATTGGTGAAATCTGAACCTTGACATTGAAATTAGCAGGAATTGATGTGCTTACACAGAAATAAACCACAAATTTACACAATTGAATGCAAGCAGGCAATGGTTTGCGGGGGAGGGGGCCCTGGCTGTGCCCCCCAGCGCTAGATGTCAATTCCCCCGATTGTTTGCGTGTGTTTTCAGGAGCTGTCAAGCTGCGGTTGGAACAAGAAGGAGAAGCACAGCTCCGCTCCCAATGTTGTTGCCTTCACGCGCAGGTTCAACCAGGTGAGCGTCGTTCAGTTAAAAGCCAAACGCGATTCAAAGTCATCTGCATCCAGGCAGGATTACACCTCATTCTTCCACCCTTGCATCATTTGCAGAGCAAATGATCGTTTTTCACCTTTTCTTTCCCCCGGAACGCTGCATAATAATATGGACACCTTATCATCATCCTGCTCATAAATCAGTCTGAATGGTCTTTGTAAAATGTGTACAATTGTTAATCATCACAATTATTATATAACATCATGTCATCTGGAATTTAGTTTGTTTTTTTGTTTTTTTTTTCTCCCCCGTTCACCGAGCTCCTTTAAATCTTCATTCGGTGCCTACCCAGTGTAAACGGATGAGACTATTATGCAAGAATGCGTTCCCGAGGAAACTAGTCTTTCCCGGCAGATCCCAAACGGTGATTCAAGATGTTGGGAGCTCAAACCCCAGCCAATGAAAATTAGCTGGTTGGATAATGGGATTGGGCGGCCGGACTCCTGCCGAGCACCTCTAATCCCTCGTCCTTCACTTGTAGTTTTGTTGGCCCCGGTGTGCGCCAGGAGTGGAGCCGAGCCATGCAATTAAACACGAGGCACGGATAATAATTTACAGCCCGTGTTGACGAATGCACAGCGATCTGACTTGATGCATTTTGTCACAAATGCTGACGCAGTAATGATCGACATCCTGTAACACCAGATGTAAACGCCAGTGTTCCACAGATTAATGGACATGCAGAGATAGCAGACTGTCACAAAACCCAAACTCCCATCTCATCACATTTGCTGTCTTCCATTGTTGGTTCCAGGTTATTACAGTCACCTTCAGACCATTAAACGGATTGATCCTGGGTCAAAATCCGCCAGTCTTGATTTATTTGGCAGTTCCCGACCCACTTGCATGTGCGTTCCAGTTCAATTCGGTAGACCGATTCCACATGCTGCGAACGTGGCAATTAACGGCTCCCTTTTTCCACTGACATGTCAAATCGAGGCAACTTTGCATTCTGCCTAGAGGACAGCAAAGATGGAGAGCACGTAAATGAGATTTGAACACCGATCCTCAGAACTATGAGGCAGTTGTGCCAACCGCTAGTGCATCATGCTGTAAAGATGTATTTTTTTTTGTTTGTCAAGTCAATTCAAGTCAAGAGGTAAGGTGGCGCGAGATTATTCAGAGATTTGAAAACAAATAGGAGGATCTTGAAAATAATTCTAAAATGAATGGGGAGCCAGTGAAGGGATGCCAGAGTAGGAGTTATGTGCTCCCTCTTACGAGTACCAGTCGAGAGGCGAGCAGCGGCATTCTGGACCAGCTGAAGGCGCTTAATGGAGGACTGGCTGACTCCAAAGTAAAGTGCATTGCAGTAATTGAGCCAGGATGTGACAAAGGCATAAATTACTGTTTCAAAGTGTTCATGTGAGAGGAGAGGTTTTATTTTGGCCAGCTGTCTAAGGTGAACGAAGCTGGATTTAACAACGGCACCAATTTGCCGATCGAGTTTTAAATCACTGTCCAGTTTAAGGCCCAAGTTTGAGACTGTTGACTTAAGATAAGGAGACAGGGAGCCCAAGTCTACAGGATGGAATGTACAAGGGCCACTGGGACCAAACAATATCACCTCTGTCTTCTTTTCATTGAATTTCAAGAAGTGTTGTGCCATCCAGGTTTTGATTTCTTCCAGACAGGATAGGAGTGGCCATAATGAGAAGGCATCTTTCTTGCTCAGTGGGACATAGATCTGGCAGTCATCTGCATAGCAGTGGAAAGGAATACCATGTTTCCTTAAGATGGAACCCAATGGGAGCAGATGCAGCGAGAACAGCAGAGGCCCCAGAATTGAGCCCTGTGGAACACCACATGACTGGGGAGCAGTGCGTGACTCAGAACAGCCAAGGCTGACACAAAAGGCTCTGTCACCTAGATAGGACCTAAACCACTCAAGAGCACTGCTGCCAATGCCCACCAAGAGCTGCAAACGAGTCAGCAGAATAATGTGTTCCACTGTATCAAATGTTTGCTACAATTCCTGCGTACCACCTGCATAGACGGATGGTGGCTGCGGAAAGAGAATGAGACGGGAGTTGCTGGACAAAAACTTATGGTTCTACAGCTCCTTGCCTCTACCTCGAAAGAAAAACAACCCACGGCGCTCTTTCCAGGAAACGGAAAGCAAAACCAGCTGTGGGGTCAGATATGTGTGCGCGTCCCACACAGCACACCGGGACTCGTCACACCTGTGCTGCTAAACTGAGTGAGTCCATCCACTTACACTGTGGAAAAAGAGGACGAGGAACAGCAGTACAGAATTTAAATGAGGTGGCATTTGGATATAAGACCAGATGGGCTTAGTGTTCTCAGGAACACATGGTGCGCGTGGATACCTCAGCTGACCGCCTCACACTATTCGAACAATTACCGTGCCTTCCTCTGTCTTCTTTCCATTTCTGCTTGATTGAATCAACGACATGTTTGTATGCGGAACCATCCGCAGACTCATCCTCATCCCTTCTTGGTTTTATGTTTGTACATCACGTCAACCGTTTGGATCTTTCTGCATGTCTTTAGTTTTCGATTGTGAAACTGTTTCCAGGTGTCTTAATGAGACCTCTGTGACATGTTTTCGTTTTTCATTCTATTCCGTCTTAGGTCACA
This sequence comes from Hippocampus zosterae, assembly GCF_025434085.1. Lineage (NCBI taxonomy): Eukaryota > Metazoa > Chordata > Actinopteri > Syngnathiformes > Syngnathidae > Hippocampus > Hippocampus zosterae. The sequence goes on from NC_067458.1 coordinate 19,506,211, forward strand.
GTTTGTGTCTCATGCTTGTCAGCCAGGCCTCCTTCCACCCCATATATTGCTGGGCCAATGATGAGGTTGGCTTTTGTTACCATGACAACTAGGTCAAGAGCCTGAGCTTTGGGGCGACAGAAGCTTCGCAGGCTGCCTATCATTGCAAAGTGGAGTCGGGAGTGAGAAGAAAAAGCTTTGGCGATGCATACATAAATACCCCCCGCCACTGTTTCTAGGGGAATGTGGATTTTTTCTGCATGAAAGTGTTTCAGGGATTGTACTGGCCACCGCTTAAAAGTGGCTTTGGAAGTTTGCCCAGTCTGGCTGATCATGGGCAGAGAAATATGTTTTGTTTTGTTTTTGTTTTTGTTTTTTAGCCCAGAAAAGATTTTTCACCATCATTAGCTTGTAGCAATTTCATCAGAAAAAAATGGAAATATGTTTTTATTTGCAAGTAACCATTCTAAATACGGAACTTTGCAAGGTGCCATAATTTCTCTCGGTTTCACATAAAGTCTGCGTTCGCTCAGCTTTATGGGTCTTTCTTAACATCTCTGCGTGTGTGTGTGTGTTTAATCTAGACCAGTTTCTGGGTGGTTCGCGAGATCCTCCACGCGCAGACGCTGAAGATCAGAGCTGAGGTGCTGAGTCTATACATCCGCACAGCCAAGGTACACACATATCCCCCCCCGCCCCCCACCTCTGCATACTACAACCGTCGCTCCTGGCGATTGTTTGCATTGAAAACACATGACCAATGTCTCGTGTCTTTAACGTAGAAATTGTGCGAAATGAACAACCTTCACGCCGTCATGGCGGTGGTGTCGGGCCTGCAGAGCGCTCCCATCTTCAGACTCACCAAAACATGGGCGGTGAGTATTTTTATCCCGACTTTGAAGTCAAGCCCGGTTTATTTAGTTGCCAATTGGGGGGCGTCTTAAAAGACCAAAAAAAAAAGCCACACGAACAAAAGGCCATTGAAACATAACGCACGTGAGAAAACATGATGGATGACAAGGTGTGGGAAAGTAAACACACTGTTCAAAAGATTATGTTGAAATACGAATTTTAATCCCCCCCCCCCACCACCACCACATTCTGGACTCAACACTGGAATTTTAGGGGTTTTTTTTCTGACAGATTGTCATTTTAAAATTTTGGGACAGGGGAGTATTTTTATGTTTACACGTGTATTACTTTGCTTCCGAAAGAGGCATTTATCAACTTAAGACACTAATAATAATAATAAAATTAAAAAAAATAATAATGCCATTGCAAATTGTCTCCACATGGCTTATGTAACGATCCCACCATCGCATCCTTCCAGTTACTGAGTCGCAAAGACAAGGCCACATTTGACCGGCTCGACTTCCTGATGTCCAAAGAAGACAATTACAAGCGTCTGCGGGACTACATAAGCAGCCAGAGCATGGTGTCGTGTATACCATACCTAGGTAACTAACACACACACACACACACACACACACACCCCGCTCCATTTAACCATTAGCCCATAAAAATCAACCTGTAAAAATAAGAATGCAGAGGTCTGGAAAGGTTGTCTGCATGTGTAGAAAGAACTTCCTGTTTAGAGTGGGATGTGCAAAACTCACCAAAGCAGGAGTGAAGTGTTGATAATACTTCCCATTGTGGGACGAATAAAGGATATCTTATCTTATCTTAATACACAATTGCATCATCTGCTTTCTCTTCCCAGTGCTGAATATTCCATTGGCTGGCATTGTTTTAAAACACCGGAGTTCTTGCCAGCTTGAACAAACGGATAAATCAGTGCGAAAATGAGGAATAAATCTTCTTTCCTGTAACATTTACACTCTTTCTTCGCTTTGGTGCCAAGATGACATCATGCACGGTTTCCAGCGAGGAAAATTCATTTGTGTGTCTTTAGGCTTGACTGTGTGTTCTGGTTTTTGTTTGGCAGATTGTCTGGTTCAATCTCGTAGCAACTGAAATTCAGTCATAAATTTTTTTGTGGTGTGTGTGTGAAGCAAAGCTCAGCTGACCACAAGACTGAAGAAAGCTCACCTCGCTTTTCTACAGAGAAGTGTTCATACTATAAAGCAACGCGTGAGGGACTCTCAAGCCGACCTGTCACTAGCCTTGGTAGCCACTGACTGCACCCTTGTCCGCGTTTTTCACAGCAACCGCTCTGTTCAATGTTCTGATTAACTCGTTCCTGCTCACACAAGCCAATCACGGGTGCACAAAGAGACCACAGACACGTGTGGTTCCGCTGTGATGAAACATAGCCTTCTTGAAAATGCTACTCTGATTTGCTATTCAGCCGCTCCTTGTCTGCAGTAGCACAAATTGCATTGCTCTTTGGAGTGTCTCGCATACTGAAAGCGAATTTACAAGAGCGAGCGTTGGTCGATTGTTGCCGTCGGTAGTTGTCGGCTCTGGCAACGGGCCCTTTTAGCTACACAGTTGACCTCTGCAATTTTCTGCCTTCATATCACACTCGCTTCTCCCGCCCTGTTGTGTTGATCGCAATTGTCGCTGTTGAGTGGCCTGCGCTAACATTAGCGGCCAACCCCACTGCCAGAATTTCTTCAACCTCATGCACATAGCTGCTATGCTCATTCATACCTGCAGCAAACAAGTTGGCATGCCTTGCGCACTATCCTGCTGTTTTCCTCACACCTTACTCAAGCCGATCAGTAAAGGACACACAAAGCTTTTATAAAATACTTTTAATTGGACACATTGAATGACAACTGGCAGTGTGTCACAGTCTTCCTTTCCTCCATACAAGTATCCCCCTCCCTTTCGCTCTGGCGTTGTATGCCACGTCTTAATTTTGCATTTCCGAAACGGATCTGCAGTGGTTTTAACAGTAAGACTTTTTGTGGCAGTGTGCATAAATATTTTCTGTTGCTGTAAATTTAAAAGGAATGAAAATGGTGAGAGAGGACACACATTTGCTTTACTTACAATGAGAATGTTCTGGCATCCATGTACTTCTGCAACGCTGTTCATCACAGGCAGTTTTAAAATTGGCTAACGCATGACATTACTGGGCAGAATATCAATCGAGAAGACTGCGCTTTCCATAAATACCTACTGATATACTAGGAACAAAAGGGGAAAAAAATGCACGTCGCAAAAGTGGCTTTGTGAATTTTTTGGGCCTGAGTAGAATCACATTTAAGTTAAACTCTCACAAGCAAAGGCCATAGGTATTTACACGCCTGCGCATTTCAGTGCCAGGGATCCCTAAAAATGTAGCGTGGCACTCAAATTAACAACAAAGTTTATTCTTTAGTCTTCCATATGAACATAATTACTTCCGATGTTGACCGTAAGCTGCTCCTGAGAGCTATCTACTTAAGTACCAAAAAAAAAAGACCATTCCCTCTTTCCCCAAGAAGTCAACTGTGTCACATGGGAGTAATATTGATTGTCCCAGGAGCCATAAGCTGGATTCATGCTGCATGGCTCAACTGAAACAATTTGGATTTTCTTTTTTCCGACTTGGCCTTCATGAACAGTTTCTATTCTTTTCGGCATTTGAGCTGCTTGGAGTCCATCAGTCCTTGCAAAAACATATGCCGTCGTTTATTCCTCCTTCTCTTCTCAAATGTCTTTTATCCTTGTACTTCTACAGTGTGTATTCAGGGATGCATTTTTTGATTTGCGTAAAATAAAATAGTAGCCACCATGGCGAGGATCTAGTCAATGGGTCGGATCATCAGGCACACGGACTTGAGTGAGTAGAACCCCCCTCCGTATTCGGCCCAGAAGATCCCGTCTTGAAATTTGCTGCGGTAAACTCCGCCGCTGTACCACACGCCGTTCAGGTTGGTCTGGCCACATGCGTTGTACCACCAGCCGCCCTTGTGGAAGTGGGCACAGTTGCCTTGGGGACAAACACAAGGGTAGCAATGAAGAGCAAGTGACGCCGATAGATGAGTGGATAGTACAACTACTTCATTATTGGTAGTATAGCTACTTGAAAAATAAAAATAACAAGTATCTGTTGTTACTAGACTGCAGTTGAAATTGTGTAAATGATCGAGTGAAATTGGCGTGGATGTGAATCGTGGACCAGTCATGAATATTCTGCAAATAGATTCTGCGAAACAAAATATTCATCATCCTTAGTCTTATTTATAATGAGAGAATTGTTTGATGTCGTCTGCTTCAAGAATGATTTATTGCCAACGAGTTGTCGTTTGCCAGCACAAAACCACCAGATTCTGGTGGTCAAAATGTCCTGCATATTTTCAGGGGACAGTAAGAGCAAATGTCCCATTGTTTTGTGAATTGTTTCACAGTAAAAGAAAATATGTTAAGAAGAAAATCCTGAGCCAAAAATATGTGGTTTTCTTTTCAGTACAAACGAAATATGAGTTAAGAAGAGGAAATCTCATTTGTTTGCACTTTATCCATAGGATATAACCCCTGTATATTATTGACGGTATTTTTTAAAAATCTTTTTTTTCTTAAGTATTCCATTTAGAATCCATATTTTTTTTACTTAAAGGACCCAAAGCGGTGACGCTAAGCAAAATTGCATTTCAGCATTTGTATTTCACTTCTTGCTGTTATTCGCAGCAGGTTTCGGCCTTCTCCGCTGTGCACTTGACTGCCTTTGTAATTGTGTACTTCCATTCGTCTGTCTATCTGCACTTCTGCTAGCCTGAGTACGTTTTCCACCTCTGACAGTCACATACCTGAGAAGGCATCCTTGTCTCGGTCCAGCGTGGTGAATTGTTTGCCGTTGTGGCTGGTGAAGGAGTCACCGGCGTTGCCCTGGTAGGCGCCCAGTCTCAGGCGGTAGCCCTCGCTCTCGGGCTCCAGGCGGAAGCTGCTGTACTCTGCGTACACCTTCTTGCCGTTCCAGTCCTCCAGCTCCACCATAAGTTTGTAGTCACCCTGCTTGCCCAGGTTGTAAATGTTCTCCAGCCCAAGCCAGTGTTCGCCGTCAATGTTGCCAAAGCCTCTCTGCAAGAGGAAAGGTTTTTACATTTGTAGTAGAGCTGGGTGATTATTAACTCAAGTTTATTGCTCATGACATTTTTTTTGTATGTGAAAAAGCAACTTTTTGGCTTTTCTGATTCCTCTGGTGTCTATTTTTCCAAAAAAAAGCGGCTGGCGACTTGCTAGCAGGAGGGACTAAAAAAACAGTACTTGTCTTGAATAATGTCACTGTCATTTCCTTTTTCTTCAATTGGAGGGGAAAATGAGTCAGAGCCCCTATCGCTTTTTCGTAGGCGTTGTTCACCAGTTGATAATTTGACATATGGAGATGTTAATGTAATAAAGCTGCAGTTCATCTGTCGGGATTCGACAATTGCTCAATTTCAGTAGATTCACAGCTGCTAAGATTCCTTTCCTGCTACACTGCCAGACAGCGGTATTGATTTCTAAATGTACCTTTGTATGATGCGACAGAATCAGAAAGCTCCCTGAACAGTCCTTTCCTAGAAGCTGATGTGTATTGCAATGAAGTAGTGAAGCTGGCGCTTGGGGGAAAAGATAAACATGCTGCATTTTCATCTCGGGGTCTCAGTCTACCGGCACATTGCTAATTCTGTATATTTGTGTTACGGTCCCTGGCCGCGACTGCACTTTGTTTGAAAATATGCAGCTAAACTGTTTACGGTCACGGAACACGCATTCATTTAGTGGCCCCGACACGAACCCCCAATCTATCCATTTTCCGAAGAGCTTGTCCTCATTAGGGTCGCGGATGAGGTGGCGCCAACCTCGGCTGACTTTGGGCAAACGGTGGGGTGCACCCTGGACAGGTCGCCAGTTAGTCACAACTCCAAATGATCCCCAAAGAAAAAAATCCATCTTGCATAGGAGCCATACATAGTAGGGCTGAGAACATACTGTACGTATATTTTAGAATATCAAATAAAATGCTGAAGAGGCTTAACTGGGGCTAAACACAAACTTTTTGCGACTGTAACTTGGGACTTGCTTGAATCCTGAAGGTTCAAAACTCAGACTTGCACATGACTTGCACATATGTCAGTTACTCCACCTCCGGAGCATACCTTGTAGTTCTCCCAGTTGCGAAAGAAATTTACAGAGCCGTCCCGCCTCCTCTGCAACACGGTCCAGCCGCCGTTGTCGAGGCCGTGCTCGCACCAAACTTGAATCAGCCGCTCGCTGCCATCAGTCTTGAGCAGGTACATCCCGCTCGTGGTGTGACCGGCTTTCCGCACCTGGAAACAGTCCTTGAATGGACCTGATGTTTAACAAAAAACATTTTTTGAATAACATATCAAGTCACCATTATCTGCCCCCCCCCCCAAAAAAACCCTGAATTTAAAAAAATGAAATAGTTTGATTCACGACAAAAATAATAAAATGCAGAAAAAATATGGACATGAAACTCAATACAAAATAATATAAACATAAATAATATAATGAACATATAAATTCAAAATGATGTAATCCTATTCAAATGAATGATTGTGAATATTGTAAAAAAGGGCAATAGATAAAATGTGAGATCTTTGAATATTGAAAAAATTGAATAGCAAATCTAAAATAAACTCAAATACAAAATAATCTACAATCAACTAAATGTGAAAATTAATGAAATGCTAACTGTAAAAATAACTTATCAACACATAAACAATCTAAAATAAGATTATCTACAAATAAATGAAATGCAAATCTCGAAATAAATGCAATTAGATACAAAAACAATATAATAAAAATAGAGATGGTAAAATAAATATATACTATAATAATATTATAACATATTGAAATCATATATAATACCATCAAAAAGTACTTGAGCAATAATGTTTGCCAAATACTAAATAAATACTACATAAAATAAACCAAGACAAAAATGGCAAAGAAATTGGTGGAAAAAGTGTCCGTGTCTGGAGGGGGGTGCAAAACATCTCCTTTCAACCGCAACCCTGCAAACATCCTGTCATCTAAAGCCATCCAAACACATTTTGGATTGTTGTGTGGATGAATATTCACCAGCCCTAATATTGCCCTAAAGCCAAAGCAGCTGAATCATCCGGCCGCGTTTCCTCCCGTTTACCCTTGTGTGAGTGTTAATAAACCAGCATGGGTGTTGCGTGAGGGGCCTTGGGGGCCGAAGACGATGGAAGACTGCTTTTCTGAGTTGTGTGGAATCACCACGGGGTCCGGCGTCAACCCATAAAGCTACAGCGTTTCAACAAGAGACTTAAGTAGCCCAAACTGTGGTCTGCTAATGTGTATTGATTTGTAATGGTGAGCGTACGTATATCAGATTCTGTTAGTGGTCGGTTTCATGGTTCCAGTTGGCATCCAATGGAAGAGTTGGTTGTTTTCATTTCGTGCCATATGTACTGTTTTTCCACTCTTTTTGTATGATAGATGGTCGTGCATTCTGATTTACGTAATGTCATGTTGAATTTGGAGGCTTTGCTTGTATGCACTTCCTCTTTTTTTTGGGGTGGGGGGTATTATGCACCAATACTCGTACAGACTGGCTGCTCAAAGTCCAGTGAGGATTTGTTAGGCTAGGTTTAGTTCCTTCCCGTTGTTGAACCAAAATCTGCATTAATTGGGTACATATGCTCTCTGAGAAGCGGCCAGTAGCATACCAGATGATTTCGCTGTCTCACTTGGATGCCAAGAATGCATCAAATATGTATTTGTCTGCACGGTTGAAGAATATTCTAGATGATAGTCTGTCAAAAGTCACTAAAGCGAACAAGGGAGAAGCATAAAAACTATTAAGTTGATATTCAATGAATCAATCAATACTCTCCAGATCTCTCGGCATGTTCTGAATGCCATTTTCATGATAAAGGCGTAATTGACCAGAAAGATATTGGCGGAGGTGTCATGCGAAGGCCACACGCAAATGAGCTACACCTTGAGAAAATTGCTCTTGATGTGTTGGTATAGATTTGGGGCACCGCTACCCACCGTCAGAAGTGAGCGTTCCCTGTGGCGGCGGAGGTTCAATTCCAAGGGGGCTCGGAGTGGGCGAGTTTGTGCGAGATCCTCGCGAAAACGCCCTGTTGTTGTGGTCCCGCTGTATTTCGTTGGTGAAGCGGTTGTTTACCGGTATGGTCTGCGGCACCACCTGAACCAGCGGCGGCATGGCAGGTAGATCGCTGCGCCCCACGGGCCTCAGGCATTGTTCTTCCAAGGCTGAGATGAGAACGGACTGGTTGTTGACCACCCCGGCCATGGTGGCGAAGCGGGCCTCCAGCTCCCTGTACCTGGAGTTGAGTCGTATCATCTCGGAGGTCACGTTGAGGACGCGGTTCTCCAGCTGGGCCAGCTCCAGGGAGTTGTCCCGCTTCCTGATGATCTCATGCAGCAGCTGCATGTAAAGCTGGGTCACCCTGGAGTTCATGTTCCTGCTTTCTTTCCTCAGCAGTTTCATCTCGTTCACCAGGTTGCCGTCCACGTCCACCACCAGCTGCAGCGTGTCGATCTCGCGCCGCTGTTTGCTCAGCACCTCCCGCACGTCTGCGAGGTCCATGCGGGTCACTGCGTCCTTGTTTGGCTCGGGGCCTGTGGAGCTGGCACAGATTGGACCTGATAACACATGACGTACGCAGGCAGTGAGAAGTCGAGAACAGCTACAGATTGTTCACCGTGACGTCACACGTATTTCTTGTTGGCAACGGCTCAGAGGGCACCACTAGCGAAAAATATTTGATTGAAACAAGGCAGAGTGTGAATGAGGAAAAACAGGGCAAGTGACTTTTTTAGCTGTAATTCTCTTGTCCCGTTGTTTGAATGTGTGATGCGTCAGTCGAAAAGATGATGCTCATCAAGTTGATTACTTGGAAGGGAGGAACTTCAGACGTAGTTGGCATTATCGCTTAGGGCCTGGCTAAATAACTGATGTTTCTGATGGTAGGATGGTGACAGACGGGCTGTTTTGACGGTAAAATGGTTAGTGCACTAAAGAGCTGATGTTAGTTAGCAGGCAAGACAACTCATTTGATGCACAACACACATTTGATGCCTATCCTTAAGAAAATGCCTTCCACAAAACCAATGATGAAGGTTTTATTTTCAGTCTGTCCCGTTTGGAGGCTTCCAATATGTCAGGCAGCCCTGCAACTGTTTACGACATCCACTCTATTTAGCGTCCTTATCCACATGTTCCACTTGATTAATCTAGATGTTTTTTTTTTTAATTTAAGTAATCTGAGTTTTCACACCAGCACTCTGGCTAGAGCTGTTCTTTCTAGCCTTGGTACGTGAACTGTAGAGGTCAGCTTGAATGAGACACGAAACATCTTCTAAGACAACCAGAGCACAAGTCATCTCTTCAATGCCCTTATAACAAACCTATCCCGTTAAATGGAAAATATTCACAGGCATCTCTGAGGAACAAGCAAAAAAGTAATAAGGGTTCAAACCTGTAATTTTCTGCTCAGGCACTAGGAAGGTGTAGGAGCACTTTTTGCCATCGGGATCGGCGAGAGCTCTTTTACTCCTGTGAAGAGACGCCTCTTTGGTCCTCCGGGTTTCCCTGGAGTTACCGCAGGAACTTCCTCCCCACAGGGAGAGGCAGAGCAGAGCGCACAGGCTCCACATCAGCCCCTGCATTGCGTTATGGTGGATTGATGGACAGCGACTTGTGCTCCCCCTCCTCCAAGGCCCCCCGGGCCCGCCTGCATGAAGACAAAACCTTGAAAGTCTAGAATTTCACCAAGCAGGGTCCTGAGTCGTGACTCTGGGTTCAGCAAAATCATTTGCAATAAAATGCACATACTGCAACTCCATATATAGGGACTTGTGACCACTACAACAAATGCGATAATCCAATTATTCTTCCCTACCTTAGCTTTGGGCCAACCAAAAACTGGTATGATGGTTCATCATTATAGAAAAGACTTGATTTCCGCCCCCCCCCCCCCCCCCAATTACCGGCCTCTTTTTTCATTTATAATTTTTTAATTATTTGTTTTTGAATAAAGGTGTCTTTTGATAATTTAAAAAAAACATATTGGGAGAATCAAGATGCATTTTTTTTTTTATAAATTCATGTTAAAAGTTGAGGGCTTTTCGGTGAATGGTTGTTTGAAGCAGTATGTCAGCAGCATTCAGTTTTGTTTGCATGGAAAGACCCGAAAGAGCACTTTTGGATGGTCTTTGAGCAGGTCTGTTTTTTGTCTGTTGGTTCCCCCGCTCTCAGACACGCCGTTTATCTGAGGGCCTGCAGGTTACGAACCAAATGTGTGGCGGCTGACGACCGAGCTTAGTCTTTGCTACTTATTTTCGCACTTTGCTTTCATGACAAATTTTGTGGGCCTTAGCATGAGGTTTTTATTTATTTTTTTTGGGGGGGGTGGTCAAAGCACATATTTTACATCAGAAAAATCTCACCAATTTAACCACCAAATGAAAATATCTCGAAAGATTATTGCATCTATTGTGCTAAAAACTGCAGTTTAGCCAGAGGTTGAGCCAAAGGTTAACGGTACCTTCTGCCTTGTAGTGGATGAGCATTTAATTGTCATGATACGTCACTAACACATTGACAAACCAGATACATTATTTACAATGAATAAACCATCATTTTTAGGACAGATTAATTGCTTGAGAAGTGCTATTACAGTGGAATGTAAAACAAATAACTTTGACAGCAGAAATGTTTGCACAATCTTGAATTCGCAGGCCGATTCTTGGCTACGCAGCTCTTTGTTTAATTATTTCATTTTATTTTTTTTAACTGTTCAAAAGTAAAAATTGAGGAAACAGTTGCGACCTAACATGACTCACACACAGCTCAAAGCGAGTGAAAGACCTTCAATGAAGCAGCAAGTGCTCACAGAGAAGGTGCAAAAGAACCGTGAGCTGAATGGGCACAGATGTACCATCCTGGTCTCATGCTTTTCAAAAAAAAGTGGGGAGACGTGACAGTCACGCATCATGTCGTAGCCCGCGGCTGGATTTACGTTCACACCCAAATTTTTTACGATGGTATATATTCCAAATGATGCGACTTGAAAGCAAAAAATGGGAGTCATGTCACTTGAACCCTGCCTTGTAAATCCACTTGATTGAGTCAGAAGACCTTAAGTCTCTCCGCAAAGACACCAATTAGCCTTCATCCTCATCTAGTGTTAATTCTATTCCCGTTTTCCATCAACCGACTGGCACGGCAACGATGACGCCACCCCCAATTAGCTCCCTGACCTTGGTCGTGCCTTCTTCTAATGCGGCTACATCGCTCCTGACAGTCAGTCTTGACTCATGGCAAAGACCACGAAATCCGCTCCCTTCTGTGTCTCCCCTTATGACGCCATTGCGGTTCTTGAGGGATTCTGACAGCGCCCCTGGCCCCTCGCCCGCTCACCACCACCACCCACGTTTCTTGGAGCTGCGCTATGAAAGGACTCTAACAGCGACTGGTTGTGTGGATGTATCCTGATCAGTTGCTCATCTTTCCAGAGGCTAGTCAACAGCAAAGAGATGACAGACCGTAATTACTGAGGCAGCAGCCTTACAGTAAACCGACACTATTTGCAGAGGACAGGGACAGATTGATTGACAACTCCAAAATGGTGCTAATTGCGTTGTTAATAGTGTAAACCATAACTATACCGCTACCCTAACCTGATCCTGAAACGTTTTGATTTCATTTCAATATAGCTTCCAAAAGTGACCATTTTGAGGAAATGGATCATTATGCGTTCTTAGGGGAGTTACTGCCTTTAACCCTTGTGTGCTCCAAATTAAAAAGGCCTTAAGTTACGCATTTTACAATTTTTGTAATGATGTATTTTGTTATAAAAACATTCTTTCTTTTTTTTTTTCCAAACACTCAAAATTTTCAGAGGCGTCTGTGCTATCCACACATATACAGTTTTTATTAGTTCTTTGGGATTTTTTATTCTTTATTTTTTGCAAAAGGGAAAACAAATTGTGTCTGGAGGTCCCAACCAAGCCCTACTAACAATCCCGACCGGACGTGTTCATGTAAAATGCATTGGTTTGAAGCCTCCTGCAAAAAGGCAAACTCATTTGCGATCCTCTGACGCCACCTAAAGTAGCAAAATTGGAATGACCTCAACCCAACAATGTGGCATGCTTACGTCTGTCCAAGCGAAAACAAAGCGATTGACGTAAAAATACATTAGGTTTACGATGCATTCAAAAATATGAATTATAATGGGTCTCTATGGTGCAAAATATGTAAATTGTGAAGATTTAAGGTATCAAAACGTTTTTTTATTATTGCTGCAATGCCTGAGAATTATCAGCCGGTGACGTCATGAAATTTAGCCCATTTTAGAACCCCTCCATAAGTTTCAGCTCTGGTGTTTTTCTGAATGCCTTTGCCTTTGATTCAAAGACATCATTTTACATTTATCGCAAGCGCTGCACTACGAGGGTTAAGTCTCTTCTTTAGCAGGTAAAATACATGCGCTGTGGGATTTAAGTTTAGAAACATACTTGGCCAGTTTAGGACATTTAATTTCTTTCCCTAGATGAACTGAGGGCTCCTCAAGTTTGCGGCAGAGTTCAGTTCGCATAGCTTTGACGTAACTAGAATTTGTGAGAATGAGCGTTAGTCTATCACGATTGCGCTCACACCGTAGAAACGTCGTAATTTCATTTGTTATAAATACATACGACAATGTGCTAAGATGCATGCGTTCAGACCCTTGAGGGAGCCAGAGTACCTGGATTGGTTGGTTTGGTTTCAAAGAAATTATTTTCTCCATATGGTACTCTATTCGTATTTGTACTCGTTTTTTTGCGGGCCGTTTCCTCTCACATAATCACACTTTCTGCCCTCTTCCCACTCTTCCTCTTTGCGGTTGTCGCTAAATCGCTTCAACTGAAAGCGATTTGGCACACGGAAGGAAACCTGATACCGATTTCTCTCCCCGAATAGCAATCGGATTAATTTTCATCCCGCGCCTTGTTCGTCACTCTCGACGAATACGCATGTTCAATAACAGAGCTGTGAAAGCAGCAAAAATCAGCGTGCAACAAAAGGAGCCGCCACGGGGCTCCAAACCCGCCCGCCTTACAGTATGTTTTGGCAACAGGGCCAGCCACATAAGTCTTTCGAAGTGCACAGCCAGGTCCTCAATCTTCTAACAGTTATTAACAGGCGTCTCTTCCCAGCTCGCTATTTCTGCACTGCGCTTTAATTCGGCTACCTTGCTGTTTTTGGCGCTGCCATGAAAGGCACAACTGTAGTTTGTATGTCAGCTACTTGCTTTGTACTTTGGATCACAGTTTCTTTGGGCCTACAGGGATTTTCAATCATTTTCAGTTTAATATGGGTGGGCTAACTTTTTTATTTTTTATTTTTATTATTATTTTTGGGGGGGGTCGGACAAAAGGCCAGCTCATTTGGCAAAAATAAAAGAAAACAAAATTGACTGTATAAAATTAAGTTTTGGTTCGCTCAGAGAATTTAATGATTTCCTTCAAAACTACCCATGATTTAACACGACGTTATGCTTACCAAGTGGAATCTATAAATTACTTTTTAAATGTACCGTATATCTGTAGCTTGAGATCTTTTGTCAAAGACCGTTGTCAAGGGGGAAAAGCATCTTTAAAAAGACCAGTTTGCGGAAGCACCAACAGGGAACTCCTATGATCAATTTGACATTATTGGCTTTGGCAGAGGTGTGCGCTGTACAATGAGCCGTCCAAATGCTGAGATTTATGGGCCCATTTCAAGGTTTTTCATCCTACTTGTTCACAATGAAAGCAAGTCAGACAGCATACAGTATACAGGAGATGAGGTCCCACCCCCCAGCATCTGTCCTTTCATAATTAAAGAGTTAGGGAGCATCTTATTGGAGTACCTGAAGGTTTATGTTGTTTTACGGCCCCACGTGTACAGTATGCATATTGATACAAAATATAACACTTCCATGTGTTGCTGGTTGCCCCACAGCTGAAGAGAATATATTTAGGTTATAGCATGGGAAATAATAGGCTATGTATGTTTGGGGCTGGGAAGAAGAAATAAAATTGCTTACATTACTACGCAACGAAACCTCTTTCTCCTGTAGCATATGTAATATGCTCGCCTACATTCAATTACAAACCCATTTCAATTTGGAAAATTTCTTAGATGGGAGTTCGTCACTGGTGATGCTACATTGCAAGACTTTAGACTCGCTCATTATGTTTTATGGACATGAGAGGTCTTTTTTTTTCCAAGTCCTGATGCATTTTCCATCCATCAGGGTTTGTGGATTGTTCCATGCACCAATCCTCACTGCCTGCAGTGATTTACCCAAGCTGAAAATGTATACATATTTTTATAGCCCATATACTGTATTTGCCAGGTGGAAAAAAAAATCCCCCATCTGGATTTTTGACTCTCCCACTTGCCCAAAAAGTTGCTAAAATCCACAGCAAATGAGCAACTTTAGAGACACAGAAGTCATCCCTTCACACAAGGACTCCGTGGCAAGCTGTGGTCCAAGCTTTTGGTTGCATCATGTCACCAGCCAGTGTTTGTGTGTAGTGCAAACTCCCTCCCTACGTCTATTTGTTGCCACAGATGTCACAGTGCTAACTTCCAGATAGTGTTGGAGAAAAAAAAAAGTGTCAGTAAGCAGACACTAAACGTGAGCACAAAATGCTGGCTGACCATTGCAGACCCCAGAAATGCAGGCCACTAAAATGAAAAATACTTCCCAAGAAATTAGCCATCGTCACCAGCGTAAGGATGGAAAATGCTTTTGTGTTGCTTTATGAGCAGCAGTGTTTTATGTCTTGCTGTTAAACGCCACATGTGGGACGTATTTTTAAAAAATGGAGCCACGAAGGGTTTTCTCCACAAAAAAGGGACTCGAGCCACAAGTTTTGTCGGAGCCTTCCCTCGAGATTCAAAGGTGAAAGATGGGGGTGGGTTAGAATGGAGACGTTTTCCCAGATTAAGTGGCTCACTTTGGAGGGAGAAGTCTTGCTTGTTCGCTACTTGGCTCGATCTCACCTTGGTAGCACCCCCAAAGGAGGCCCCGCAGACCCCCACCACCACAATCTGTTTTCCTGCTTCTAGTAGTGAAACCCAAAACATGTTGGTTTGATGGTTAGGTCAGAGGTCTTTACGGCGGATTCGGGTGCGGCCCCCAACCTTCCTCGAGCTAACCCCTTTCTCACCCCCCCCCCCCCCCCCCCCCAACACCCATCTGCTGCTTCAATCAATCGCTCTTTGTGAGCAGATTCTGCCATCCAGTTGGCTTTGTTTGACTTTAGTGGAGAAGAGTGAGTTCATTTCAACAGTAGGCACGGGCCGGGATCAGATTCTGACTGTCCTGATAACCATGATCAAAAATATTGCGTCTTCAGGATTTCATCAAATTGTAAAAAAAATATTCAAAAAGAAAATAATACAATAAAAATGTGGTGTAGTGGTCCTCTGTGCTTAGTGAAGTAATGACAAGAGTGGAAACGAACTGACATTAGCCACACTACTTAGCTAGTTTATCTGCCTGCGAGACGATAGAAATCATTTCACCTATTTTAGACAAATTAACTCTTGTAGCCGGATGGAAAAAAATTAGAAAGTGTATTCGTAACGTGTTAACGTTAACTTGAATTTCTTGAAGCGTCGATTGCTGGTGTTCTGGTGAATGTGACATCATAGTTGGAAGTATTGCCTCCGATACTGAGAACCACTCTTCGTAAGCACGTTCACTTACTAGACCACGGGTGTCAACCCCCATTTTTCTAGCAGGCCACATTTTAGTTACTGTTTCCCTCTGACTGAAACCAGAGAAAAGGCGACAAGAATAACGGTTTATTCAACTGTTGTGTACGTTAGTGTCATGAGAGGTTTGGTCACAAGAAAAAGCTTACGATATCGCTCTAATTTGTTACATAGGAGACAAATGGTACAAATTTTAGTAAGCATCATGGAAGTTGATTTGCTTTCGCGGGCCACATAAAATGATGTGGTGGGCCAGATTTGGCCCCCGGGCCTTAAGTTTGACACTTGTGTACTAGAGTCTGTACTTTTACAAAATACACTGAGGGAGCACTTTTGACACCTCTGGTTTTCTCTGTAGTGGTTCCATCAATACTGATCATGGCAAAAGTTGAATGGAGACAAAAGGAGTTCAGTTGCCTCAAGTCCACTTTTTGAGTGAAGAGTTATTCCGAGCTGCAGGCCCTCTCAGTCAAGTCCTGTCACATTCTGTCCAAAAAAGGACCCTCCAATCTCCCAACACCCTCCTCCACCACTGTAGGACACACACACACACACACACACACACGACCTCCTGTGTGCATGCCTTCAACACACACGGGCATTGTATCAAAAGCTGTTAAATAGTGGAAATTCCCTCTGTAGGAACCCCTTGTGGTGGGTCCCCCCCTCACCCCTCGCCTCCTGATGTAAGATTGTGAGTGACGCTAGGAAGGTGAGGCTCGAGCTGCCCGGGGATCCAGGGTTGAGTGGAGATCCGGGAAGGAAATGTAAAGCCCTTAATTGTAAGGATTTGCTTCTGGTATTGTTTCTCCTCACCGCATAGTCATCTCAGAGCGAGTGGTAATGCTAGTGTTGAGTTGAACGTTTCCATGACTACCACTCACATACTTCGTTCGATTCCCCTTCCTAATCCCGTGATGACCTGTCCTGTCAACTGTGTTCAGGCTTCTCATTACCAGCGAGAAGCTATGAACAAGACGGGAATTAGACTGTAGGTCCATGTGCCCAATTCACATTTAATGCAAATATGTGATATATTATTTGTGTGCGTTTCCATATGACAATGAATTCAAAGAGGGTAAACGCGTTACTCCACATTATTATATCAAATGATGGACACACCTCGACTGTAGCTCAGACCATATTCACCCCCTTTACGTTTGCTGTCGTCGAGATTTGCGGCGCATGTTTAAAAAAAAATTGTTTGTGTTGTTTGGATTGATGTGGAGTGTACATACATACATCAGTAATCGATATATTTTAATGAGTCGGCATTGACCGGGGGGATCAAATCAAGGTGTTTATGCTACAGGGCCGATTTGGAGCCACATTTTGGAGAAGCCTGATTCTTATACCTGGTTCTTGATTGACTGGTTGCCAATCAATCGTAGGTCACAAGTAGACGAATAATCCATTTACATTCACTCCTATAGAGAATTTAGGATTTTCATATCAGTCTAACATGCATGTTTTAGTAATGTGGGAGGAAGCCTGAGTACATCCTGCAAACCCACGTAACCACAGTGTGACAACTTGCAAACTCCACAAAGGAGGATTATGCTCGGAATTGTCGTGATAATTTTTTTTTTCCTTTTCGTTACTTGGTAAAATGGCAGACAAGTCTCTGTCAGCCAATAGGTGAACAGCGCTCTATTTAGCTCTACCCTTCATATTACTACCTGCTACCTGACGGGGATTGTTGGACTCTTCTTCAATGGAAATGCGATAACATGCAACTCAATCAAACCAAAGGTTCCTGCGTGCGGCCTGGTCAAACTTTGAATCGTTATCTCGGTGCTGTCTGGGTGACCTATCAATCTCCCACCGATTTTTTGCTAATCGATGCCGAGAGCCAGTCGTACACTTGCCGTGGGTCATTTGTGGTTAGCGTAGCAAAGCATGCAGTGACCCGCAGTTTCAGGTGAGGACTGGAATCTCCTGGATGTTCATCAAGCATCTGTTCCGTCTTTTTAAATCCGCGTCTTCTCTTACCCTCTCAATTTCCAGACTTACTGGAGCGAAATATGAGGATTTACTTTGGCCTTTCAAAACGTAAGGTCTTTCTGCCTCTTAAGAGTTTTACTCCCCCAGTTTTGCATATTCGAAATGCCTTTCCCTTCACTGTCACGGTAGTCGGCAACAATCAAAGATGTCCTTTTGAGTGGAATGTTTTCCACCATGAAAGCGACACCGTAATTCGCTATTGGCCTTGGCCCTTCATTCATTTTGCCGTAATGTTTTGGATTTTACCTGGAATACAATCAGACTGTCTCAAGTGGTTCTGTGCCTTTAAGGGGGGAAAAAAATCTTCCAATCTCCCCCATCTGATGGGGTCAACCTTCCTCAAGTGTTTTGGCAGGAATGTTGCTTCCTTCCTCTTGCGATTTCGCTCTCTCTGTTGCTGCCCGACGGTCACATTTTAAAATGGCACTTTGCGTTTCTTGACTGAATCTCAGTCTGCATTGGTACACATGTAAATGGCAGAGTCACGTGCGTTCCTGCGCCTGACACCGTTCTAGAAAGGATTAGTTCTGCTAAATAGTTCTGTCTGGAGCTTCCAGACACAAAATATCTGCCGCCTGCCTCCCCCATACACACACGTGCACTCATGCACTCAGTCGTGTCTTGCAAACAAGTTGGTCAAGGAGAACATACCTTTTTCTGAGCAATGAAGTTGCGTGTCCCGCAGTTAGGATTTGGCGTGTGCGCGGTGTTGTGATTTCACCGAACAGCAGCGTCTAGGATTCATCTCTGTCTTCCTTCTCCTTTTTTTATTTGTCCTGCCACTGACAAAATTGACGTTGCGGTATTCAAGCTCGGGAGGCCTATTTCCCAGAGATGAGTTCCGGGCCAAGGTTCAAAAGCCGACCTCTTGCACAGACTGAACTCCTGACGGCGGATGCCTCCGGTTTTTCCACAAAGGATGGGGTGATTTAAGAAGGGAAGGAAGAGGAGGAGGAGAAGAAGGGGTGTAGGAGTTCCAAGTTCCCCCCTCCCCGCCCTTCTTTTTACTCCTCTATTTTCTTTGGAGTGGCCCGGCCTACTTTTGATGTCACTACTTGGTCCCAAAAAAAAAATATATATATATATATATATCATTGTGACCTCTCAGGCGAATTCCCAAGCAACAGGTGGCGCAATTGCCCATGACTCACAGAGCCATTTTACGAAAGAATAAGAAAAGCACAGGGAAACGTTATCGTCATAAATATCAATATCCCTGAGTTGTTGAATTTCACACAAAGCCGTTGATGGATTCTTTTATCGTGAGGTGTGCGAAGATTCGTTTCCGGTAGCGGTGTGTACGTCGCTCTTCACACTCTTCTTTCGCAGAGATGTGTGCACTGATTTCTGAAATAATAAGCATGTCTGTGTTGTAACTGCTCTTGTTTGTGTGTGTGTGTGTGTGTGTGTTTGTGTGTTTGTGTGTGTGTGTGTGTGTGTGTGTGTGTCTGTGTGTGTGTGTACTACTATTAACCAACACAGGCCCACCACACACATAACCACCTCTCCAACAGCAATCGCGAGTCCCCTCCCCCAAACCACATCTCTGCCGTACGTATACCAAGACTGTCCTGCGAGAGGCAGTATTGTGCCACTCGATGTGCGAAACAGCTCGAAAAGGAGAGAAGAAATTGAAGATGCCAGTCCGTGGCACAAATCTCGTTTTCTATACTCACAAAATTTTAGATCGTAAATATTGAACAGGTTTAACATTTGCCATTGACCATTTTTCAATCACTTGTGGAAGGAAGGTTTGCTCTTACACAGGAGAATGACTTCAGGTCACAGTCCTTTGCCGACTTTGATCGGAAGGGAGAAATAAATTGGGCCCAAATTGGTCAGCTTATCAGTGTGTGCACCTTGTTTGACTAATATAAATGTATTCTCATACTCTTCTTGGTTTCTGATTTATCCTTGGTTTATACCTGGACATCCTCGAGTCAATGGCTTGGACCAACTCAATACTGACCACACACACATTAGGATTTAAAATCGGAAATATTGAACAGGTGTAACATTCACAATTATCAACCATTTTTTGAACAGATCAAGGAGGAATAAGGACAATCTAACCATCGGTCCTTTGCCGGCAGGCATTGATCGGAAGCGGCGGAATGCGGCTCAAATTTAGCCTAATTATCGCTTTGCGTTTACCCCAATTTACGTGATTGCATCTCTTCAGGACGGCCGCCGCATGGCTTCCTGATTGCCCACTTTCTCCTCCTGCGACGGGTTGATGCTCATTATGACAAACTACTGCTGGCAATACCTCTGTCTGGAACAGCGATCCGACTGATTGGTGGTGTTTTTACTCGGGGTGTGTTGTCGGTCCCTGCCTACACTTCTCTTATCCACGCCATCATCTGCTTACAGCAAAACCGCAGACGGGAACGTTTTCTTTCTGTCTCACAGATTTAAACGGCGATATTCCATGACCTCATTCATACATTATGCATGTTTTGTCACTCGCACTCATCTCCGTTCCACATGTGTGTGTGTGTGCGTGTTTCATTCAAAGACGGGAAAAACTGTTTATGCCCTTTGGTTGAGTCTGTAGGATCTCGCACCTCCGTCGGTGTTTTCACTCACTTTCACCTCATCTTGCACCAACTCTTGCTTCTCTTATGGGAACCAAACAAACGTGGGGCTGCTAGAAAGAAACGAGCCAAGGTGCTGGTAACATATCAGCTGTGCGATGAGTTGCCTTCCATCTGTGTTTAATTTCAATGCGTCTGAGAGGCTCATACTGGATTTCTCCGTCAATAACAAGGATCTGCTAAGCGGGCCAAAGAACTAAAGCCACTTTCAAAATATAAGGATGCCAGTGGTTTAATTTGACGGGATTGTGGCTTCACACCGGGGCCATTTGTTTGTAGTCGAGTGGTTCCAGCCATTGCTTGGTCAATTTTGCGTGTGTGGGCCACTCTAGTAGAAATGTTCAATCCCGGCCCCTGGCGACGTAACCCAAACTCACCACTGTCCTAACAAGCGGGGTTCGGTTCTACAGTCGCCCTCCTGCATGACATCACGAAATCGAGCCGACTTCACCGTGCCATGAAATTCGCACTAAAAATGTTTGTAGTTGTTGAATCCTTTGGATTATTTGGAGCGACGCATGCCAAATTTCTGAAAGCTCCTTTATCTCTCTTTCCGAATGGCGAGCAGCCGTTCCCGGCTGATGGGCTTTGTGTTAATATTTATGTCACGCGAGGCGAAGAATCTGACCCAGAGTGTCCAAGGCAAAGGGGGGGCAGGGAAAAGTTGAGGGAAGATTTTTTAACTCCCGGGGAATTTGCTCAGAGTTATTCTGGCTGACTTGGTCAAACATGAAACAAGGTGGTCCGCACGCACGCACGCCTGGCATCTGACCCCGTTCGCGCTCCTAGTCTTGTTTGTGTATTTGTCTTTGCCTTGTAATGAGCTGAACTCCCAAGAAAATGTGTGTAGGTTTTTTTTTTGTTTGTTTGTTTTTTTTCCAGAGCCAGCAGATGGCCCTGTCTCCATTTGGCTCATACCAAGGCAGTCAAACCGATTTGATGACGCTTAACCTTCCTCCTTCCTCTCTTTGTCTCTCTCTCTCTTTAGGGATGTACCTGTCCGACCTGACCTACGTGGACTCGGCCTACCCCTCCACAGGCAGCATCCTCGAGAACGAGCAGCGGTCCAACCAGATGAATAACATACTCAGAATCATATCAGACCTGCAGAGATCCTGTACCTACGGTGAGTTGGGAAACAAAACTCCACTGGTCCAGTCTGAAAACCAGATCCGAACATTGAACACGCTTTTATTATTACGATTGTGGAAATATGCTGTCATAAAAGGCAGTAGACTGCCCGCGTGAAGCATATTCCGCAAGTTGTTGCCGTTTTTTTCCTTGCTGTTGTTCTGTCTGAACATCCCCAGCGGAGTGTGGGAGCGGCCACCACCTTCTGACATCGTATCAATTCACAGAAGCAAGACACTTTAACATCCTTTTTTTTTTTCCGTGTGATACCGATGTGCAACACAGAATCAAGTCTACTCGGAATTCTGCGTCACTAGAATGGTCCTTTTTCCTGCCCTGCTGTGTTGAAAGCAATTGTCGAGCCACTAGTTAGTAATCGATTGAAAGTGCCCGCAGTTGGCTCAATATCCCGCTTTGCTGGGCTCTCTGTAAAACACAATTGCCGATTCAAATCTGGATGCGATCTTTGCGTGAAAGTGGCGACGGTATTCATGCAAACTCCACTGCTTCACCCACCGATTTTTCTACACAGAGGCCTTTCCATGTGTCTTTCAGACATCCCGCTGTTGCCTCACATCCAGAAGTATCTCAACTCAGTCAGGTACATCGAGGAGCTGCAGAAGTTTGTGGAGGATGACAACTACAAGTAAGCGGCAGTGTGCGGATTCTCTTGACCCGCAAAGCTCCTTTCATCGACGTGCTTTTGTTCAGGTTGTCGCAGAGGATCGAGCCTGGCACCAGCACGCCGCGTGCTAATGCTTCCAAAGAGGATCTCGCTGGTGAGTGTTGAGCTCTCCGGTCCCCTCCAGAAGTATGGAACAGCGGGGTCCATTTCTTTGTATTTGTTGTATGCTGACGACATCAGATGAAAAGATGAATAGCACACAAATGTTCCAAATTCAAGAGTATTTTATTTGTGGGTGGTATTTACGTTGATTTTATTTTTTTTTCCAAGATGGCACCCGAGTAGGCAGCCTTCGGCAAGTGCTCTTCAAGAGCCTTGCTTTTTTGTTCTTTTTTGCTGTTTTTGTCTTTTGTTTTGTCGCATGTTGTTTGTTGTTTCATTGTGTGGACCTGATATGGACTGTTTTCAGCGCTTTTTGGCCACGACATTCGTCAAAGGAGCAGTATCTGTGCTTGGTGGTTGCGCCTTCTCGGCAGCACGCCTGTACCAGCACAGATTTTGATTGGGAGGAATGTCGGCGCCATTGACTGTCGGTGCAGGACAGACCTGGGGCGCATGTGTTTTTTGGGCCAGTAATGGGCAGCATTTTTCACAACCCCGATTTGTTCAGTGGCTATGTCAGCGCTGTTGGACAGTCGGCGTTGGTGCGGCTGGATGGATGGCCGCTGAAGTTGAGGATGAGGAGAGAGGAGCGTTGGCGAAGAGCGGCGATGCGTATTTGGAACCGTGAGTCGCCGCTTGGAATTGAAGTGGATTTCCATGGGACAGGACAAGTGAACCAATCTCTTTTTTTCGTCAATGGATGCTACAGCTTCTTGTTGACTTTGAAACTTAGCTTGTAGCCGACGTGTGCACATTTTGAGGATGACGTCTCTGATCCACTGGTTAAAGGACACCTTGATTCTCTCCCCTTTCATCTCAAACTGCTTCAAACAACAAAGCGTGTGATGGAAAAGTGGTTAGAACTGCATGACTGTCGGTGTTTTATGTTATGTGTTGTGTTTATTATTTTACTTTATGTTAACTGTTTTGTAAAGCGCTTTGTTACAGCTGCCGCTGTTGTGAAAGCGCTATATAAATCAGCATGTATTGTATTGTATAAGATGACAACTCAGGACAGAGCAGAGTGCTTTTGGTTGAAGGCCTCTTTTGAAAAGAGTGAAATTAATTGGAACAGACGTTATTAAAGTCAATAACGTTTCATATTTGGTGGCATAAACCTTGCAGTAACCACATCAAGCCTGCGACCCGCTGAGATCTCCAGACTTTTGCGTTCTTCGTTTCAAATGCTTTTGCAGGCCTTTACTGCAGCCCCTTTCAGTTGGTGATTGTTTCTGGCGGCTCCAGGAGCCGAAATGGCCTTCGTTATGCTGGCAATGTGTTTTGAGTCAGTCTCGTTGAAGATTCTTCAGATTAGTTTGGACGCATTTTTCTCTTCACAATTAATTCTGCTGCTCCCATCACGAGTTACATCATCAATAAAAACGAGTGAGTTCATTCCAGAAGCAGCCATGCGAGCCAACGGCATGAAATGACCTCCACCGTGCTTCACAGCTGCACTTGTGTGGGGGGTTTTTGGGATCGAAAGCAGCTCCCGTCTTCCTCCATACTTGCCTTTCCATCACTTTGGTAGAGGTTAAACTTGGTCCCGTCAGTCTATAAAGACTCCAAAACCTTTGTGGCTCATCTCTGTGCTTTACAAAATCCGATCTGGTGGATTTTGCCGCATGTATGTATTAAAAGTAGACGGTGGTACTTTTGAACTTTCAAGTGCCCCCAACTTACGGCGGCTCTCCATCCCACAGGCCAGGAGGCATCTGCATCTCCTCTGTGCGGCCGCAAGTGTTCGGTGGTGGCCGACGCCACTAAAGTCCCAGCCACGCCCCCTTCCCCGAGGAACCTGCTTCCCTACGGACACCGCAAGTGTCACAGTCTGGGCTACAAGTTAGTCTATTTTTTTTTTTCCTTCACGCATTTTATGTATCCTTTTGTCAGCCGGGACTGATATCTGCCGCGTCCTTTTAGTTTCATCCACAAGATGAATGCAGTGGAGTTCAAGAGCGCCACCTTCCCCAACGCTGGCTCACGCCACCTGCTGGATGACAGCGTGATGGAGAGCAACAGTCCCACTCGAGGCCAAGCTGAGAGCTCCACACTGTCCAGCGGCATTTCACTCGGTGGGCACTAGGGATGGGCTATTTTATAAAAGGGCATCATTTATTTTATTTAAATTCACTTTTTGTTGTTGTTGTTTGTTTTCCTTCAGGGAGCAGTGAAGGCTCGGAACTCAGCGAGGAAGTGTCGTGGCCGGCTTTTGAGAGGTAAGAACCTTAAGGCGGTCCTCATTCTTGTCTGTTGTTTTTGTTTTCCATCGCAGCCGTGGTCAAGATGATGAATATCTTCATCCTTGAAGCGATATACGTTCACGCAATAAAAGCCTGCTTTTCCAAGGCCGCCGTGCCTCACCCACCGCAATGTTGCTGAGATATTAAAACTCAAGACACCTTGAGATTTAAAGAAATCACATTCGTCCCAAATTGCTGTCACTCTCCTACTCCCAGCCAGACTGAAAATCACCTTCCAAACGTGACTGAACGTTCCTAAAGAGAAAGCCCTGCTCATTCTTTCCACCTGATGTAAACCCCCTTTGAACACCGAGGGGAAAACACAAAAAACTTTTTTTTTTTTAACAAAAAAGGAAGAAAAACGTGTATTCCGTGGCGGCTACCCTGTTCTATCTTATCCTATTCTGAACAGGACTCGGTTCTATCACTCTCTGGGCCCAGTGACCCGCGTGGCCCGCATCCCCTACCGAGGAGTCCTGAGGGCCAGCAGGTATACACACCCCGAGCAGAATACCGACCCCGCCTGAACTCAAACTTGGCTTTTGTCCTTACTTGGCGCCTGCCAGGGGGCCAGGCCGCTGATGGCTAGCTTCCAGTGTGTGAATCTGTGAGTGTGTGCGACTGTGTTTCTAATGCTGGGCTCATCTTTTGGTGTATTCGGGTGACAGCACAAATCAGTTGAAGGGGAGGAAGTGTATTTTTTTTTTGTCTAAAATCTACTTTTGCTTTTTTCTTGCATGTATTTCTCTCTCTCTCTCTCTCTCTCACATGCACATACGTGCACACAAATGACCGAAAATTCGATGTACATAACTAGTTCAATGTGAGCCATTTCCAATGCTATTATGTCATTGGTATAAACAACGCCCCTTAACGGCCTTTTACCCTCAAATATAAAGCTTTATTCTGAAAGGAATAGGCCTTATTTTCTTGTAGATTAATATATTGACTGAAAATGTTTCTTTTTTTTAAAGACTACGACTTTAAAAAGTATTACCAATATTCTCAATGAGACAGCTTTTATTTTTGAAGATTAGCGAGAAAGTGCAGTTCGTAAACTTGAACAATAAAGATCCCTTGTACTTTTTGTACACGCTGATAATTTTTGTTTGAAAAGTTTTACAGCTCCAGCTACAATCTGCACATCACCTTGCTTGCAGCACCTCTGCAGACGAAACTTCCGAGCAGAGTTTAAGATGGCTTTGCAGATTGTGTCGCCTCGCTGCTTAGCTCATATCCACTTGTAGCCGCTGTGCACGTCGTCACGCTTGGTTTTTTTTTTTTTTTGGTTTAGGTTTCTCACACATGTCTCGAGTGACGTCTCGTTTCATGTCACCTGTTTTGTAGCTCGGCGGAGTCGGAGGAGCTGGCGGTTCACCTTTATCCTGGTGCGGTGACGGTGCAGGGGGTACTGAGGCGGAAAACCGTACTCAAGGAGGGCAAGAAACCAACGGTGAGCACACACAGACTTGTATGATTTTGACTAATTAGTTTTTCCTGTAGGACATTAAAACGCTTTGACATTATCATAACAAATGTTGAGCTCTCTGGATGTTTACAATCTGGCTCCCGGTACGACGGTTGATTAATGAGGTGAACAAAACACAGCAACAAAATCTCCGTTGTTAATCCGGCCAACGCGTATCAGGAATATTAATTATCTTGACGTCTTTTTCTCCCTCGCATCCCTTAGTGGTGTGCGCGCTTGGAAAGTACCGGTACATGCCTCAGTGAACTTGTGCGCAAATAATGGCCGCTCCATGCTCTATCGCAGATTTTTGTTGTTGTTAATTTAAGTTTAGTTTGCGTTTATAATTACCGGTATTTTAAAATCAATGCAAATTTCTGACATAATTGTTGTGTGCTTGCAGGTGGCATCCTGGACCAAATTTTGGGTGGCTCTCTGTAGTACCCAACTGTACTACTATCCTGTCAAGTCCCTGAAGGCAACAGAGAGAAAACATGTAAGCCATACACACACTTGCAGAGTGCTTCCTGCGTGCCGATGAGAGACTGCAGGTTTTCCGTCGCTTGTTCGCCGGCGCAGGCGACGCCTATTAAATGTTTAACATGCAGCGCAACAACGTCTATATGTACACAACGCAGTGTACGAAATGACCCTAACAAACATCATCAACTTCCTAAGACATCTGATAGCCATTATTTCCTCTCGTCGGTACACAATGATGTCAAGGAGGAACATTCCACTTGGTGTGCGGCCGAGAAGTGAAAACAATGGTCAACGTGATCAATTTGTTTAGTTTTTTTGGACTGCCTGATTGCACGAAAAAGTGTGACTTAAGGCGGGGTACGTATATACTGATAATCGGGTCTAATTTGAAGGAATGGTGTATTTCAGGCTGGTTCACAAGTTGGCAAGCCCCCATACAGTATGCCGATTGCCAGCCCCTAAAGCTGATCGACTTAATTCATTGTCAGCAGTATCAAATGTTCCAGTAACAGAAGGTTATGAGTAGTATGAATACAGTACAATGACATTGTACTTCGACCTGAAATGACTGTTTAGTTACATTAATATGGTGCCCGCGAAGCTTCAGTGTAAACATTTTATGTCAACCTATAATTATTCGATTGAGACTTTCCACGGCCTTTCCGTAGTCCCTAATTTTTAACATCCTAATCAATTTTCGTTTGAAACGTGAAGGATCCCCACTTAACAAGGCAAAAGATTTACCATTCTAAATACCATTTATATGGTTCATACAGTTTTCGGAGCAGATCAAGGAGGGGAAAAAATGACTCTTAACACATCCCACATCACAAGATAATCGTTCAGGATAATCGTTTGAAGACCTCCGATAATCTGGCCTTTGTTGCTTGATCACAAAGAAGGGAAAATGCTCACATTTCGCCAAATTTTCACTGTGTCCCGCTCTTTAAGTGTGGTTTCGGACAAAAAGCCAACGAGCATGCCAGAATTGAAGTTGATTGCTGTCCGACGTGGGAAATTGTTGCACAAAGCTCCTTGTTCAGCTTGTATCACATTGATGGCAGTGTGAAGTGAAAACTGTGCAGGAGCCATGCCGTGTGTGTGCGTGTGCGGACAGATGGTAGCACTCATTGACTAATGAGAACAGTGACATCACTCCCATACCGCGCGTCACTCACAGCTAATGAGAGCCTTGTGGAGGAAACGCGCGCACGCACACACGGACATAAACATACGTTAACATTGTTTCCCGGTGTCGTCCTGCCAGTTCAAGTCAAAGTCCAGTAAGAGCGTGTGTGTGGTTGGTCTGATGGCCATGATGGCGGACGATCCCGAGCATCCGGATGTCTTCATGCTGACCGACACGGAGCACGGTGAGCATCGCGCGCGTGCACGCACGCACACAAAAGGCAACTCTGTACATAAAATGTTAAGTTATATTCATAAAATATTATTCAGTGGCATTTTAATAAAAATGTGACGAGTGGTCTCTCTGTTGCCTAGGTAACACCTACAAGTACCAAGCGGGCAACAGGATGAACGCCTTGCTGTGGTTCAAACATCTGAGTGCTGCGTGTCAGAGCAACAGGCAACAGGTGCCATTTACATGCTACATTAACTTCACAGAGTTGCGCTCTGGTAGCCGGTTCAACTTAACGGAGCTTCATGTCACTTCCGTGTTTGAATTGAATAGACGATAAGGTCATGGGCAATATGGAAACGATTACCAAACTATATACACATGATTAACCACTGTAAAATGTTGAAAATAGCTTGAGAGGAAAACTGAACTCAGACGTATGCTATAACCCGTCATTTGTTTTCCTTATTTAGCCTTTTCACTTGTTGGGACCACCGACTTTGTTAAGTACCGCTGGTGTCGGTGACATATTTATCTGTAGCATTATAAGCAACGAGAGCCTAATTAATTTAGCAATCAAACGTAATAACTTAACCGATGCGGTGTTTGATCATGCAGGATTTCTTTTTTTTTTTTTTTTTAAATAAATTAAACCCAATTTTTTACTCATGCAGGTGCCAGCCAATCTGATGTCATTCGAGTGAGTGGCCCGACAAGGAGGCGGTGGAGCTTTCTGACCACCACTTGGAGCTTTCACTGCCCAATGAACGCATTGCCGCCGCCCCCTGGCCTCACCTGCCACCACTGCCTTAATCGAGAACCCTGCGTTGTGTGCGTGTGTGTGTGTGTGTGTGTGTGTGTGTGTGTCTACGTGGATGTGCATTTACGGTCTTTGACTACTGAACAAGGAAGCGTACCACTACTCTCGTGTCTGATTGGGCAATTGGACCTGGTTGGATGGTTCCGTCCAATCAGACAGAGCTCATCCCCTCCTTTTTTATTTAGATTTGTCTCCCCCGCCCCCCCCCCCCATCTTTTTTCATTTTCTTTTTTTAATGGGTGCCCCGCTTTCTCGCCTGCTCAGAAGACTCACTTTGAGGCCATTCAAAACATTTCTGTACCCTTGCTCACAGTTTTTTGGGGGAAACTTTGATCAAGCATAAGGGCTCCACTAATTGGTCGCTTCCTGAATTATTATTTTTTTGTACGTCTGTTTTTTGTTGTTGTTGTTGTTTTTTAAGTTAGAAGCCCCTCAGCTTTCCATTGTTTTTGTCATTGTTTTTGTACATATATTGTGTTTGCGGGTAGGCGCATCTGTCACCCCACCCAGGTACGATATTCCCAGAACCTAAGCTATAACACGCCGCTTGGATGCTTCCTCCATTTTAACAACTTTGGGCTGGCAGAACAACAAGCAGACTGTGAAGCAGATAGTCTGTGCCGTGGACTCTAAAGCTACCCAGAGCCGAGTTGAGAGTTGTCTTTTTTTTTCCTTTTTTTTTTTTTTACAAAAAATTAGTGTTATGCTTTTCTTCTGTTTTGCGGAGAGAGTCAGTGCAGATGACACAGTATTACCACGCAGTAGACCGATTGCACATTGTGTCTGTTACATCGAATCTGAAACTGTTACATTTGCTGTGTATTGTAGCATGAAAGTAGATCTGTCTTTTGAGTTTAGATTTGAATTTCGAAAATACCATTAGAATATTCCGTTTTAAAATTTAAAAAGGATAGAGTTCAAAATAGTCAAAATATATTTAAAGTAACACAACTTAACATCGAAAAAATATCTGTTTAAAACAATTGTCAAAAAACTATATATATATATATATATATATATATATATATATATATATATATATACACACACACACACGCAAACTTTTTTAACCATCAATGTACAGTATACAAAACATTAAAAAATTTCGAAACAATAAAAAAATCTTTGCAAATCTCAAATATTCCGTGTAAATAAAATCTTTACAAAACTAAAAACGTTTTGTTAAAAAAAATTAAAAATTCATAAAGAAAATCATTTTTGAATAATTGTGTACGGTACATCTAAATTGAATGTTTTTTTTTAATTGTTTTTTTGTAAATATAAAATTCTGGTTTGAAGCAATTGACAAGTAAAGCGTTCAACATTGAAAAATTCGGTGAGTGTCTTTCAAGGAAATGCACCGAATTCTTTATGCTGTTGAATTTTTTTCAAATCTCCAAACTGAAACCTCAAAAACATCCCAGTCACCGAATTTACATGGACTTTTTGTGTCTTTCCATCAAAATATTAAAAACGGAATATTTGAATGGTAAAAATAGTTCTGTCACAAATTAAAATTGGAACAAATTAAATTGAAACTCAGATGTGACTGATCTACATCCATGTTCTTTTCCTCCTTTGCATTTTTTGGTGCGTTTAATTTTTTACGCCCCCACCTCCCAGTTGTAGCGTTTGCATCCGCACCTTGCCAATGTTGTGCGCCAGTGAAGAAGCACGTTTGGGTGTTGAGTGCTTTCAAAATGGCTGCTTACATGCGCACGTTTACATCGATCATCTTACACCTATGGTGAGCTCCCACTAATGCACTTCACAGACCCAACAAGTAAACCCAACAATCTCGCCAGCTGAAGTTAACAGGCCCAAACAAAATCAGCAGACTTGGTCACACAAGTCGGACGATCCTGTGGAGGATATAATGAGGAAACCAAAGCCAGGCTCGGCAGTATCCTGCATGCCTGTACGTACATGTATGCATATAGATATAGATATATATCTAAATATATATTTTTACTTGAGCCACTTGCAGCTGTGAAACAATCATCTGCGTCGTGACTTGAAGGCCGAGCGAAAAACGGCGGACCCTGGGTGAGCGTCTGTGGTTATTTGGGACGGCAACAAAAGAAAGAGGCTGTGAATGACACTGAGGGACGCAGGGACTTTTTATGTCTTTGAGACATCACCACAATGCATTTGCAACCCGAATGAAGACAAGCACAACAGAAAACGGATGGATTGTTTTAGCGTTTCGAAAAGACGGCCATTTTGAGCACCTGTAAATGGTGAATAGACGTGGAAAAAAATTCAAATGCATTGCGGTCGGGGTTAGCGATGAACTGACTAATGTTAATTGAAGGTTTGGAAAGGATGCAGAAGGGGGGTTTTGTACATGGAGGGCAGGGGGTTATTTTTGAATCATACTAGGAATTTTCAAATTACAAAAAGCGCTTATTGTGAGTCGTTTGTTTTTGTGTCCCACTAATGTACTGTTTCGGGTCACACAACTTTCAGTCCACCTGCCAAACACAATTCACACAATGACTGTTCACGTGGGTGGTGGTGGAGGGTGGGGGGCATTCAAATGTCAAGCCTCCGTCCCCAGCGTCCCCCAAAAAATGTCACTTTTGAGTCATTGGCAAGTCGTGAAAATTCCCTTCTCGCTCTTTCCGTTTAAAGTGGACCCCTGTCCTCTAACAAAACACCACACACACCATAAATTGATCTTTTAATACATGATGTGGTCAATGTGTTTCCATGCTGTGAATGAATCCTGCCTTCTGAGCGAGAGTTTCCCACCCACAATTTTGACAAAAAGTTGGCAATGCTGATATGTACATCCCCCTGTGTGTGGGTGGGTGGGTATTTGGTGTGTGTGGGTATTTGGTGTGGGTGAGGGTGAGCGCTATGACCTCACTGCTGAGTGATGTGCTCACCGGTGTGAACACTGAGAACCAATAAACACTCTGCCCTATTTTTTACTCGACACATTCGCCTGCAGCTCTTTGTCTCATCAATGTTAAGTCATTTTTATGCTTTACTAATGTTTAACTTTTTCTTAGTATCTTGATAAAATGTGATAAAATGACTGTTGAGATGATGCATTTGACCAGTGCAAACTACAATCACAATAAATATTGTGAAATTAATTTGTATTGAAGGTTAATTTTTCTTAGCTGTTTTTTAACATACCTAAATAGTTTTACAGCAGCAAACGTTAAATCATACTGTAGTTTTTAGACTTTTTTGAGAATGAATGTTCATGAATATTTTATAAACGTTTTACAATGAAAAACAATTTTTACAATTGGCAGCAACTATTCAGAATTTTTAAATGATTAAAGTAGCAGTATGATACACTGCAATTTGACAACACTGCCAACTACCAACAATTAATATTTTTATGTATTTAGAATAAAATGAACGCCATCGTTTCCTAGAATAATGCTTTACAAAACACTGTCAATATAATGTATTGCAGTTTTGCACAAGTTACAAGCACAATATTTCTAAATTAATAGCTAGCTTTTAATTTTGAAATTATAATAATTTCAAGAACATTTATTCTTGAAAAATACTACTTGAAACTGTCCATGTGTGCATTCGTGTGTGTGTGTGGAGAACCCGTTCTCAAAATGATAGGATGCTTTTCATAACGCTCCACGTACGCGTCTATAAAATCCGATGTTTCTTGAACGTACCGTTCGAAATGCCCGATACTCTTGGTCCGACAGCGCTCCCTGGAGGCAGTAACGGAAGAGGCAGCTAATGTTTCAAAAGTGGACGGCACCGAGCATCAACGAACCGACAGCAGCCGGAGAAGCAAACCGAAACCACCTAAAAGGGCTGCCGCGCAGCATCGACTGACCGACACGTCATATCCGAGAGTGGAATTGCTCAATTAGCATCTTTTAATTGCTCAATTCGCCCCCGAAAACCTGCGGACACCGTATGGACGCGAGGTGAGAACATGAACGATGACGTTAGCTCGCTAACTAGCTTAGCTTCTAGCTTCCACAGCCAGGTGCATCCATACAGAAGAGCAACACAGGTTGGCCAAAAAGGAGATAGTTATCTTTTAAACGGCACAACTACTAACCATACAGCAACTGTTTACACTTTGGTGTGAAGTCTATGAGGCCATTCCCATGCTTTGAAACAACACTGGTGTAATGAAAGAGCGATTGTGTGTCTGGACGATGACGGGAAGGAGGAGGAAAAAAGAGGTGAGCTTTTGCCTGCGTGGCTCTCTTATTCGCTCAGGGCAAATGTATTGAACATTCATTAGCCATAGTAGTACGCCCTTCTACCCGCACTGGTGGAACTGTTATCTCACTAGCATTGTTTTACATCACTGCGTGGCCTTTTCTGTTTAATATTAGGACCACTTAGGCATACTAGTGGAGGTAGTAACACGTTGCAACTCTTGCACTAGCTGACACCTGCTCGCTTGCCGTTCTACTTATGTAGAGCACGATGTTAACTAATAGAATTTCATGTCACTAATACAAAGAAAAATCTCGTACCCGTAGCATGGAGTTGTCAGTTACATTTTCCATCTATTGTATGACATGTGGGCATACTAGTTGGATATATGTGACGAGTGACCTAAATGTGTACGAGAAGTCTTCCTACGAGCGAAGCAGGTTATCGAATAAACGTTCAAGCTGTTTTAGTACAACGACTGTGTCTTCCTCGCAACGTTTTTCACACTACCGTTTGACAATTTGACACACTAGTAGCGCCGCGTGTGCGCTAGTTGACATCTGGCTGCGTAGTGAATCGCTAAATGTCCACTAGTGCAATTTTATACTGCTGGTATCTAAAGACGTTTGAGCATTCATTCGTTTTTGTTAACAAGTAAGATGTTTGGCATTTGACTCCGCATGACTCAGATTTGTTCTTGGTTTTGCTGTTCGGTGCTTTCTACCGTCTTTGTTACCGATTTGTTGCTTTAATGTTGTATATGTTAGTTGCTCCATGCACAGCACTTTGTATGCAGCGATGGCTGTTTGAAAGTGCTCCATAAATACAATTGAGCTGAGTTGCAGCAATTAATCAACTCGTCGTCATTTATCAAATTCATCGACAACTTTTGCTCATCAATTGTTTTGAGACATTTTTAGCTCAAAATTAATCAGTCGGAGTTTTTGCATTGGGGAAAAAAATAAAAGCGGGTGGCTGTTTTCATATTGTATCTTGAAATTCAGATAATTTGCTCTGAGGAAAATTTCTTTAGGTCAGCAGCTCTGGATTTACTTTCTTTTTTAAAACAGACTTTTAAGTGACTATATGTAAAATGTGAGCTTTGGTAGTTAAATAAATGCTAACTAAGGTTGATATAGATTTTCCTTCATCGTAATTTCAATATCAATCAAAATAATCGTGATTGTTTTTTTCTTTCTTTTTTTCTTTTTTTGATAATCACCCAGCCTTTATGCTTTATGCCCCCCCACCCCCGATCAGTATTTGCAATATTCAAGATGACGCCACTGACGCCCGTCAGTGGTGTCGTTGTTTCAATTAGGGCATGGTATCTGTTGGAGCGGCGGCACGCAGCAGCGGATGTCCCCAGGGCGCCAAAGAAAATCAATGCCGTGGATTTGTGAATTTTCCCCTCTCCCCCCGTAGGCGGCCGCCATTTTGCCGGCGGGGGGGCGGCGCGGCAAGGCTGAGGCTGTGAGTGGGGTGAGGCGGCGGCGGGTGCGGAGATGAAGCTGAAGCAGCGCGTGGTTCTCCTGTGCGCCGTGCTCCTCCTGCTGGGCCTGGCCAAGATCTTCCTGCTGGACGGTGGCGAGGGCTCGGCGGCCAGCAGGCGAGATCTCAGGGCCTTTCGCAAGGTCGCTCGCTGGCTCGCGCTACACAGGAACCCATCTTCTTGCGACCCGCTCGTAATAAATGTGCCGTTTGTCGATTAGATGGAGGCCGGCCTGGCGCTGGCGCGGGGCGCCCGCCTTGTGCACACCCTGCAGTCCCCGTGGGAGATCGCCAGCATGTGGGTGGGCCCTCGAGAGGTGTACCCCGAGGAGGCGCCCGAGCTGGCCGCCGTGCTGGGCGCCCTCAGCCAAGCCCGCATCGAGCGCGCCGACGTGGGCTACAAGGGCACCCAGCTCAAGGCCCTGCTGGTGCTGGACGGGGGGCAGAAGGTGGTCTTCAAACCCAAGAGGTTAGTGACATCATCCACGGCTCATTTTGTTGCTCACTGTCACATTTGTTGCTCTGTGACGTGGTCACCTTTTTTTTTTTCTTTGGCTCATGATGACCGTCTGTTTTTCTTCAGCTGCATTTTTTTTGCTCGCTGCTTTATGACTTCCAATGTTTGTTCAAAGTTTCTGATTGTTTTATTGTCCGTGGATAATGTCCCCATTCTTCTCTGTGCTTATGACTGACACATTTCTCGTGTTATGGTTATGATCACCATTTTCTCTTTGACACATCACATACACATTGTATTTATGTAATTATCTTTGTTTTGGGTTTATGATAACATAGCCTTTGTTTCTTTGGCTTGTTTTCACGTGTACATGTTTTTTTTAAGCTCTATACTCACTTATTTGCTGTCTTATTATGGCCGCAGGTTTGAGTTTTGATTGCCAGTTTTGATGATTACAACTTTTCCTATTATGACGAACATTTCGACTTCTAAGTTTATGATTGACAGTTTTCACTTTGTCTTGTTTTCACTGACACATTATTTTTATTATTTATTTATTTATTATTTTATTATTTGTCTGGCATGCTTTTGTCAAGCTCATCACTGACGCAGTTCTCCTGTGATATCGCCCCTTTTTTTTTTTCTTTGGCTCAATGGGACTCGCATTTTTTTCAATTCTGTTTCCACTTAACAATATTCATACTTCTGTGCTTATTATAACCATTTTTTCTTTGGCATCACTTGACACATTTGTTGTTCTGCAGTTACTGTCATCTTTTTTTTCCTTTTGGCTTCTTATCACAAACACACCATGATATAATGCCTACCACATGTGCTCGTGGCTCACAAAGCTGTTTTGTTGTTCCCGTCTGGCAGATACAGTCGCGACTACGTGGTGGAAGGGGAGCCATACGCCGGTTACGACCGTCACAACGCGGAGGTGGCCGCTTTTCACCTGGACAGGTGCGTCAGTCCAGCTTATCGTCACGGCAACGACCGTGGTCACCTCAACGTCCCTCCGCTATAGGATCCTGGGCTTTCGGAGAGCGCCCCTGGTGGTGGGAAGGCACGTGAACTTGCGCACGGAGATCAAGCCGGTTGCCAGCGAGCAATTGCTCAGCACCTTCCTGACGCAGGGGAACAACACGTGCTTCTACGGGAAGTGCTACTACTGCCGGGAAAGCGAGCCAGCGTGCGGCCAGGGCGACGTCATGGAGGGATCTTTGACGCTGTGGCTCCCCGACGTCTGGCCGCTGCAGAAGCACCGACACCCCTGGGGACGAACGTACCGAGAGGGCAAGCTTGCCAGGTGGGGCTTAGACGCAAGAGAGGGAAAACAACACCCCTCCCCACCCCCCACAAAAGGACACCTTGTCGGAAGTTAAGAGAACCAATGGAACCATAACGTAAATACATTTAATACTACAATTCCTAATTTAAAAAAAAATGTTAAATTTAATAAACTATTATAATACATTAACAAAATACCTAAAATAAAATATATGAAGTATGTCAATATGACACTGCATTACAAAGAAAATGAAACTTGTGTTAAAATTAATATTTCATCATCATAATAAAATGTAAAAAAAAAAAAAAACCAAAAATAAAATGAACTGGTCTCTATTGTTTTTGTAAATTAAGGCGATTCGTTACTTGTAATATTAAAATAGAAGTGTTGAATTCCAATCTTATTTTAATAGAAAAAAAGCTGACTTAAGTACATTTTTATGGTCTGAAAGTGAATTTGGATCTGAATTGCCCAACTTCAGCAATTGCGCCGAAATGCTGAATTTGAATGACATGCACTGAATCGATTTAGTTTCATTTGAATCATTGCATTGAAAAACTGCGTTTATTAGTCTGGAACTGATGTCCAGTAAACGGAATTTAAAATGATGAAATGCACAGAAACATTTAATATTGAAATAATGAAATTATAATACTTGTTTTGAAAAAAAAATCTGTCAAAGTATTTAAAACATTTATTCCAGAAAAGAGTAGGACGGCTGGCATATGTTCTTGAACACTGTGTAATGTGCCCTAAAAAAATGATCATTGTATGATTTGTCGTCGTTCTTCCATAGGTGGGAGTACGACGAGAGCTACTGCTCCGCGGTGAAGAAGATGGCGCCGTACGACGCGGGACCGCGTTTACTGGACGTCATCGACACGGCCGTCTTCGATTATCTGATCGGGAACGCCGACCGCCATCACTATGAGAGTTTCCAGGATGACGGTGGCGCCAGCATGCTCATCCTGCTGGACAACGCAAAGAGGTTCGCACTCGCTCCTCGACTCTTTGCCCTCGGCGAATTGTACACGAAGCAAACTCTGAATGAGAATAATAACGATAAAAGATGGAGTGCAACGGCTCTGATCACAAGCTGCAATTGCAGACTGGTTAGCGCTAACAACTTGCGGTGACGCAGGTCACACGCCACCGTAGGTTAAAGATTTACCTGCTTTATTTTTTTGTGTGAAAATGAGAATGCTAGGGTCATTAGGGTGCAGTGTACATTAAAAAAATAATTACAAAAAATATATTAATTACATATTAATTAATATATTAATTACAAAAAATATATTACTAGCATGCACAAAGACACACAAATGGTTGTTTGTTTGTTTAGTTTTTTGTCCTCTACACCGCTCGCGATCGACCTGGGACCATTCCGCGATCTACCGATCGATCGCGATTGGCGTAATGGCACCCCTGCTCTAAATAAATATATTATGCCGTCAGCGACATGGGTGAAAGTGACGGTGTGGTTGTAAATGGCAATATGTGCCCTGCGACTGGCCGGCGACCAGTTCAAGATGTAGTCTGCCTTCTGCCCCAAGTCAGCTGGGATTGGCTCCAGCAACTCCCTGTGACCCCGTTCTGGATATGCGGTGTTGAAAATGGATGGATGGATGTCTTTGCTTCCAACGGGCGTCGGGAAAAAAATTGCAACAAGCACAAAGCCATTAAATTGTTTCCCATCTTTCCTCATCTGTCTTTTCAGCTTTGGGAATGCCGCTCTAGACGAGCGTAGCATCTTGGCGCCGCTCTACCAGTGCTGCATGTGAGTACAGCCTTCAGCTCTTGCTTTTCCCTATCTTTCTCCCCACCAAAGGAGAAAAAAAAAATGTAAATACGCCACCGCGGCTTTGGGCAGGATCCGGGTGTCCACCTGGAACCGGCTCAACCTTTTGCGGGGCGGCGCCCTGAGTGCAGCCATGCGGCAGGCGCTGGCGTTCGACCCCATCCGACCCGTGCTGGCAGAGCCGCACCTGGCCGCACTGGACCGACGCCTGTCCGCAGTGATGGCCGCCGTCAAGCAGTGCACCGAGGCCCACGGCCCCGACAACACGTTGGTGGAGGACCGCATTAACCTGCCACACCCCTGATTTGGTGGGAGGGGTGGGGGCAGGCTTTACAGGGTGGAACTCACCTCTTTTCTTGCTTTTTTTTTTTTTTTCCTCTTGGTGGACATACTGTAAAGGACTTCTTAAGGAGAAGGTCCGAGGAAGGAGGAAATGTGCCGACCAGCCGCCATTGTGATTGCTGTCCGAGTGGTGACAAGTGTACATATTTAAATGAAGTACATTAGACACACTTCATGTGTTAATAATAATAATATTGATGAATTTTGTGTGTGAGTGAGAGGAAAGTCGCCATACTGTGCCGTTAAGCTACTGACATCACAGACTTGAACAGTGAAGGGGGGGGGCTCATCTTCAAAATTAAACAAAACCTTAATTTCACCCGTCTATTGTTTTTTCCGGTAAACATTTTATTTCGGGTTGAGTTGAAGTCCGGCACTTGTGATTTCATCACAACAAAGAACACTTCCCACCCACACTCGCTGTTTGGAGACTTGGTGTAGTCACATTTGAAGATTTTTTTTTTTCGGGAGACTGTTATCACACTTGAGTCATCGCCCTGTTATGTTGTTGTTGTTCTCTTTGCGGCTCTAAAACCGAAAGTAGATACTATTTGAATCAACTGTTAATCATGGAAAAATCCATTCTCAACCAGTGACTTCCACTCTATTTGACGCCAGCAACCAACTTAATGCCAAATCTCTTAAAAAGAAAAAGAAAAAAATGTCTTCCTCATTGGAATCAAGCTGAAACCAAAAGTGGGGAATTAAAAAGTGAAGCGCTGTGAAGACTTGCACTTGACTGCACACTGTATCACGAGAAACGCTTTCTTTTTTTCTTGTGGTCGTGACACATTGCGCTCCATGTTGACATTTATGCAGTGAAAGCATCAGTTCTTTTTTTGGAGGGGGGGCGAGGGGTTAGTTTTAAAAGCCAGCGACAGGTCCTTTCCCAAATTCATTTCGAACACCTGTTTTCGTTTGTACTCAGCAGGTGTTTTACTCAAACCACAGGCACTCTACCGACCTCAGCGCAACCACAACCCTGTTGTCATGCTGCTACATGTCAACAATACGGTACAGGCAGCATCCTTGTCCTCGCTGTGTATTGACAATCATTGTTCATGCCCGTCCTGTGGTGCATCATTTTTAAGAGATTGTTCTAAAAATTATTTTATTAGAGGGTTTTAAAAAGCATATGGCGGCCCGGTGCTCCAATGGTTAGCGCGTTGACCTCACAGTGCAGAGGTTCATTCCCAACTCCGGCCTCCCTATTTGGAGTTTGCATGTTTCCTCTTACATTCCAAAATACCT
The DNA here is from genome assembly GCF_025434085.1 of Hippocampus zosterae. NCBI lineage: Eukaryota > Metazoa > Chordata > Actinopteri > Syngnathiformes > Syngnathidae > Hippocampus > Hippocampus zosterae. The sequence goes on from NC_067458.1 coordinate 19,545,532, forward strand.
GCATGGCAGGTTGATTGAACGCTCTAAATTTTCCCAAGGTGTGAGAGTGGATGGTTGTTTGCTTCTGTGTGCCCTGCGATTGGTTGGCAACCGGTTCAATTGCCCCCCGCCTACTGCCCGAAGACGGCTGGGATAGGCTCCAGCACACCCCCGCGACCTTTGTGAGGATAAAGCGGATCGGAAAATGGCTGGATGGATGAACAGCATTTATTCGAAGGGATATGTTCCAGACCAAATTTGCTGCTGTAGATTGCAAATGTCTCCATTGTGGGACAAATAAAGGTTTTCTTTTTCTTATCTTATTTTCTGTGCTCCATTGTGTACAAGCTGCGAGAGCACACACGCCCGAGGTGAGCCAAGCATACAACCAAATGAAACTTTGAAACATGATATCTTTTGTGTTTGTCTAGTTTTCATCATGGTCCGATTCCCTTTCCGTGGAGGAGGAATTCTACGTGATGGTTTATTGACATAACTTTTGACCGAACACACGTGTTTCCTGTCATCCCTTATCGTGCGCCTTAAAAAGACGCCTCACCCACCCCACTCGTGAGCTCGGATGCAGACGAGGAGGAAGTGGAGGAGGATGTATGCTGAACAAGGAGATCTTGCCAAGCAGGTGGGAGCTCGCACCACCAAGAGGCTGACGAACGTGGCGGTGATATTGGCGGTGCAGAGCCTGCTGGTGGTCGCCTGCCTGGCGGTCGCACTCTACGCTTACTGCCATCTGCAGCAGCTGGTGAGTAACGCAAACCATCGCCTCACAAATGCCTAGACTGTCGACTGTAATAGGATGATTTCAGTTCGCGTGGAAGTAAAAGTAGAGGTGGCAAAAGTACCCAGACTATACTTGGGTAGAAAAAGAAAGGGTTAAGTCGAGGAATTGACTGTAGCTAACTAAAAGTGTAAGCTGATATTAAATTATTCATTATTATCATTTTCTATTTGAGCATTATATTCCTTTGTTGTAGTTACGTAATTATATTCTGTTTAATAATTGCTGAAACATTTTATGTAGCTTGCATTTGATTGGCTGAAGAAAAGCAGTAAGTGTGTGTTCTCGTTCATCCGTTTGGAGGTTCAGTTTTGTTTTGTTTTTTTCCCCCTTTTAATAAACTGCATTAAAGGATTCCATCTCTCCTTTTGTCATTCGTAAAGTAGAGTATCCACTAACAACAACGAACCCCTCAACTTACAAAAGCAAACAAGTACTGACCGCAATATAAAAAGTCCACACACCCCTGTTCAGATGCCTTCGATTTAACACAGGTGTCAAACTCCGGTCCTGGAGGGCCGCTGTCCTGCATGTTTTCCAAGTCTCCCTGTTGAAACGCACCTGATTCAAATGATCAGATCATCAGCAAGCTCTGCACAAGCCTGACATTGAACCTGTTCGTTTGAATCAGGTGTGTTGCAACAGGGAGACTTGGAAAACATGCAGGACAGCGGCCCTCCAGGACCGGAGTTTGATACCTGTGCCTTAGAACAGGGGTGCCTATTACGTCGATCGCGATCCACCATTCGATCTAGACCTGGTCCCAAGTCGATCCGAGGTGGAGAAGGGGGGAGGGGGGGAAAAAAACAACAAAAACCATTTTGTGTCTCTGTGCATGTTAATACAGTAATATATTTTTTTGTGTTAATGCACACTGGACCCTTATAATCCTAGGAGTCTCATTTTCACCCAAAAATATTTTTAAAAAATCAAATAAAGCATTTTATCTTTAACCTACGGTGACGTGAGACCGCGTCAACGAAAGTCATGAGCGCTCAGCAGTGTGCAATTGTGCATTCGAGTTGTTGCGCAATATCTTTTATCGTCATCATTGTTCTCCTTCAGAGTTAGTTTTGTACAATTCAGAGAAGGGACGGGCAAAGAACGGGAATGTGGAGGGCCGAGAGAAGCATTTTAAAACGGTATGCGTGAGCTACGATCATTACCAGATGGCAAAATTGTGTCGCGTGACTCCTCGTCAGGCTGTTGCTCATTATGGCTTGCGTGTGTATACGTGAGGGGGCAGTGACGGTGTCGAATCTCAGGAGGTTGGTTGATCGAAAAGTGGATTTTCGGTCCAAAAAAGTTTGGGCGCCCCTGCCTGAGAATATGTTGGTCGTGTCTATGAACACAGAGTGCAAAAAAAGCCCCAAATGTATTTAGAAGAAGGGGCAGCAGATTTACCGGCACAATTTGTCCTCATGCCTCATCTTCCACTCAAAGTCAGAAGGGACTGCTGACCCAGCTGACTCAAAATGTGTTGGTGTGTTCCACTCTCTCTTCGGTTATGAATCAGCTCACTGGGACCCTCGGACTGTTTTTGTTTTGGTGGTGCCATGACCTTTCAAATAATACACAGAAACATACAAAAAAAAAGCCCAAGATGTTTCCACGAATGTTGTACGGATCTGTGGTTCTTCTTCTGAACGTGTAGGCGGGACGTGTTATCTAATGAAATCCAACTTGTGCCTTATTCCTCCACAGGCCTCACGAGACGACGTGCACATCCAGTTTGATGTGATCTCGGGTGAGTCCGCAGTTTTTGATGTATTGTTTGCCACTTTGTGAAGGATTGGGGAACAGTCGGTGTCACACGCCGGCCCGGCTGTCAATCAACTGCTGTGGTAACTGTAAGAGCTGCCATAGTCTGTATTATAAATGATTTATGATTTATGTTATTTCCCCCTCCCAATGGAAATAACATTCACTGACAGTGTTGGTATTATTTTAACATAGTTAACTCATTCAGTACCAGCCAATTCTAGACCAAGTCTGAAAAGACGTTTAAAAACGTCTTTGGGAGTGAATGAGTTAACTGTCAAATGGGTCGATTAAAATTGTACAAGTAAAATAAAGTAAATCTACTCCAGATGGGTTTTCTGTGAACTAGTAGCATTCCACATGTACATTATTAGATTATTGGGGGGGGGGGGGGGGGGTAAAAGTATTTCAGTATTATTGTCTGTTATGCAACTGAATTACAATGTGATTATGTAAAATCGGATTCGATTGATCGACAGATTAATCAATTATAAAATAATCGTCAGGCGCAGCCCTAATAAAGTGACTCAACTTCCTGTGCCTCTTGTGCTTGTCTTCTCATGTTCTGTCACCAAAAGCCAAAGAAAAAGTAAAAAAAAATTTTAAATGTTAAATTGAGCTCCAGTGTGACGCACTGCCGCCAAATGCCCCCCCCCCTCCCCCAAAAAAATCGTACCACACAAAATCACAGAACCTTCTGCGTCCTGTCCGTGTTTTCTTGACCCTCGGCAGACATTTTAGGTAACGCCACGTTGCGCTTCGACAACGTCCGCAGCAGCCACCAGATGCACCTGGCGGACGAGCGGCACAGTAAAATCGCGGTGCGTTGCGCCGGGCCCTACGTCCTCTACGCAGATGTGTGCTACCGGAGCCTGGAGCGGGGCGCCAACGGTACACTGAGACTCCGTGCGGCAGGCAGGGCGGCCCCACTGTGCGCCTTCCACCTAGCGGGCCAGCACGAGGCTTGCAAGGTGCTCCACGCCGTTGCCTACCTGCGGGCCGGAGACAAAGCCGAGCTGGACCTACAATCCACCGGACGCTTTAAGATTAAGAACGTGACGGTGGGCCTCAGCTACCTACTGGGGGGACGTTGTGAGTTCTAAAGACCGTGGACAAATCTGATCGAGACTTTTGTTCATTCCACCCGATTTCCTTAAATAGTGTCCGGCTGCATCATCGACTAAAAATAAAAGCCTCCCTCAAATGAAGGAGCCCAGTTGCTAACAAAAACAACAGCAAGTCTTGTGATGCAACAGAGTACAAACACTTTGTTAGCATACCTAAGAAGAATTTACATATCTGTAGTTGGAATTGTTATTTATATGCCTGGCAACATTTAATTTTACTCCACCACATTTCCTAAATAAAATGCATAGTGGATATAAAAAGTCTACGCACCCCGGTACAATTACCGAATAAACAAATCAAGACTATGATGAATGATTTTAAAATGTATTCTTAACGTGGCTTTTTTTAATCCTAGACTGCTCAATTGAAGAAAAAAAATCCCAAATCATCTATTTGAGAGGGAAAGAAAAAAAATCTCAACTGAAAGAACGTGGTTGCACAAGTGTGCACACCCTCTTATACTTCAGAACCAACCAATGTCAAATATGGCACATTCACACTTTAAGAAGACAGAGGTTACAAATGGCTGCCAACGTAAGATAAAAACTATTTGCCTCACAATGGAGAAATTCCCAATTTGCAGCAGCAAAATTATGAAGGGTAGAAGAATAAAAAGTAGATCAATAAATATTAATTATAAAACATAAATATAAGCATATTAAAAATGTGTGAGTGGGAGTCAGAGTAAGCGAGATGGTATGATGTTTAAAAGGATTCCTTAAAATAAATACTATAAAGACGATAAGATATGCATATTTTATGATATTTAAAATAAAGGTTTTGACATCTTGAGTTGTGGTTCCTCTTTAAGAAACTTTTTCTGGGGGGAATGTGGGATTTGCTGACCTCTGGCCACCCTGCCCACAAAGTATAACATACCGGTACATTAAAAACTTTTTTAAATCCATAAATGGAAGGTTTTTAAAAACTTTTGCTCAAGTCATATTCTACAATGTGACTAACAAGGAAAGGCAAGGACGGCGTTTCTAATGCTAAACCAAATATTGTGCTCAAAATATATATCCACCACAAACTGTAGCATTATCTCAAACATGAAGTCAGTTGACGCAACAGAAACATGGAAAAACACGAGCACAGCAACCCATAAAATCCAAAGCTTTTTCAACCTACAAAGTGTGTACAAGTACTTGCATTAGAGCTGTGGAAAATTACCAAATGATACAGATTAGACCAACACTGTGGGAACTTCCTTCAAACATGTCCAGGCATATCTTATCCTTGAACCCCCAGGGTAGAAGAAACAGGGAAAACCCAAAATGCCTTGAGGAGGTTCAGTCAAGGCAAACTCAAGGATGTGGGAACATCTTGGAAATCGGCTGAGAAAGATCCATGAGTGTCCAGTGCTGTCTAAAATGCAAAATGGTTTAAATAGTCCATGTCGCTAACTTTTACCGAGCTATGTTAGCCAGCTAGTTTGGACATATATCTTAACTGCCATGTTGATGCATCAATTTCAGCTAGCTAATTAGCCCATCGAACAATGATTTGCTCGTCTATTTATTTTAGCTCTTGATATATTTATGCGTCTGCGTTTTTATGGGTACGTATTTATTTTAGCTTGCCGGTGAGCTCCCTTTTAGTATGTAGCTAACTCATTTATCTATGTTAGCTAACCATTTAGCATATCCATCTTTGTTTGTATGTTAATATACTGTGGAAAAGTATTTAGCTCAGCTCTCTACTTTGCTATTTTAGCTTGCCGTTGTAATCCATCTGGCTAACTTCCCTATAGCGGTGTTAGCCAGATAATGAACATTCATATATTTACTGGTATGCCTATTGACCTAAAAGTTTTGTTTATTTATTCATTCGTTTTTTAAATCTATTTGGCCTATTTCCCCATCTAAGGAAGCAAGCTAATTAGTGTTCATAACTGTGAGACCAGTGAAGTACGGTAGGTTATTTCCGCTATCAATCAATCTTTGATTGCGGCGTATATTAGAAAGCGACCTCAGTGACGGCTCTTTGTTGGAACATATTTGTGTGACACGTCGCTACTATCGAGACTCACTCTCGGGTTTGTTCATCTATGGAAGTTAGTTAAACATTACTGTGTTACAACAATGAATGCCAAAGTGAAAGTATGCTCGCATGTAACACTTACTTTCACCTGACACGCAGAAATGCAAGAATTAGCCCGTCTGTCGACATGAACAGGTGTGTACCAAAAATAATAATAAAATGCTTTTGGTGCCCGACCTGCATCGCAATGTTTTTTTTTTTTTTTTTTTTTTTTGTTTTGTTTTTTACCATGGCCCATGCCCAATCTCGGCAAGAATTCTCATGATGGATGGGACAAGCCTTGTGCAAATCACTTTTAAATACTGACACAAGGGAGCACAGGAATGTGCAGTGCAGTGCAATATTTAAAATCACTTTTTTTTAGCTTGTCTGTTTTCTAGAATAGTTTCAAAAATAGTTTAGTCCCCTCTTCCTTAACTGGCGGACCGCGATCCACGACCGGACCGCCGACCTCCTCTGTCCGGACCCTCGGCAAATTGTATAAAATAATAATTTATAAAGTGATTTTTACGTTCTACATATTATATTTGTGGACTATAATCTGCGCATTACCGCGATCACTTGTTAAAATGATCCGTTGTATTCTTTGCGTGCACTAACAGATGTAATGCAGAGGACCGCGGCAGCGCGACTTTGCGTGTATAATGTTTGACTCACTGGACTGGAGACCCTGGCTGACCAGGGCATGTCGGCGATAAGATGCGCTGATTGGCTCCTCTGAACTGAAGGTGTGGCCATACGTTGCGTCAGCATATACGATACGCTGATTGGCTCCTCTGAACTTAAGGTGTGTCCATACATAAGCGTCAGCACGCGTCTATCCCAAAACACACCCATTCAAAATGGATGATTGTGTCAGGAAACAGACGCATGCGCGACCCCACATTGTGCTCACAGCTTCAGCCCAGGAGAGCCGCACACAGACAATTAAAAACGAATCGCGGGAGGTTTCGATTGTGTGCAGTTCTGCTCCCGTCTACATCGGGGATCTTAGCAGCTGTTTAATAACAGAACACCGCAACATGGGAAATGAACATCACAATGGCGTCTTCAAATAATATTTGCATGCCTCAGACATTGCATTCACCTTTAGTGGAAGAAAAGCACTGCACATTCCTGTGCTCCCTTGTGTCAGTATTTAAAATGGTTCTTAACTCCTCTTCTGATATATTTTTTTAAGTGATTTCAGAGGGGATGTGAAAAGGGGAATTGTACAAATGAAAACAATATTTTTGTTTTCATGTTTAGTATTTATTTTGGTAAAATTAGTATTTTGTTTTTGTTAAATTAAGGGAAAAAAGACAACTACTGTTTAACAAAGTTAAAGTAAAAATGTCTTATTTCCCTAAAAGGGCTATTTCTATTATTAAGCAGGCACAACTTAACAAAATAAAAGAGTTTCTGTGCCTCAACACAATACCTCTCATTATTTGCTGTGTACTGGCAAAGTGAATAATTGTTATTTTCATGCACCCCATTATTGGTTGGTTGTGAGGAGTGTTGATTTGTATAAGCTTGGCTTGACCATACTAAATGGGCCCTGCTCCCCATAACCGCCGTGCATGGGACCGGACTTTGGTCTTATTTAAAAAAAAAAGCGGACCGACAGCATTTCTAGTTGAGGACCACTGGTTTAGTCTATCTGAATGCAGACCAGCACTGCTATGTACCAGTTTTTGTTTTGTTTCATCTGCCCAAATCTTTCCACTAAATCAAAATCCAATGCTTTTAACCGTTGAGCCCAAAACATATTCAAGCGTTGTAATCATTTCTTTCAGCTTGTCCATATTCAACATCGCCGCGATTTAGCTTTTGTGTTAACTTACATAATGAAAACATCATTTTTTTACTTTGTCTGATTCCTGACACAATCGCCCTGGATTGTAAATGGCTTTTCAATCTCAATTGGACTTTTGCGAAAATCAAATGCTTTTTCCTTTGTGCCAATTTGTAATATGATGACAGTTTAAAAATAGCTTTGAATTACTTTGTCTGTTGCCAAACAAGTTTGGATAAAAAATAATTTCGCTACCTCAGAGTCGACCTGCACTGTAATGGCTTTTTGCTTCGCCCACGTCCAATCTCTCCACATGGATTTGTTCATATACAATGATTAGCCTACATGTTTCTAAGACGATTTGGATGAGGTGCCCAAGTTTCTGTAGACTTTTGATAATACCCTGGCTTTAGTGGAGGTGTTATTACCGGTACATATTTGTCACTCTTACCAGTCATTCCGGGCACAAGGCCAATAATAACACATGGCCTGCTTTCCGATGGGAATCTGTGTGGTGCCACAGCCAAAGCATATTCAATGCCAAAAAAATTCCACTGCAGCTTCCGGTCCAAGTATCGGTACACAAAAACTCCTCCTGAAATGGCAGCTGAAACGACCGGACGAACGTCACCACGCACCGAAGGTAATCATACAGCAACATCACCGGAGCTTGCTTAGGACTGAACAAGATAAGCTGGTTCTTCAAAAATGTCAGAATTTCTTTAGGGTTAGGGTTAGGCTAGTGGGCGCTACAACAACAGATGGCTCAATGGATGAACAGATAAAGTATATGATGCCTTCTGGGGGAAAAAAATAGCAATTGCATCATTTCCTTCCACTTAATGTTTGAAGATCATCAAACAAATGTAAAGAAAAATATTCAAAGCCACCTGACCCTGTGTGAAAAAGCACTTGTTAAATCGTGAAAAATTATTTACAATCATAAATTGTAAATCAAGTCCATTTACTGGGGGTTTTACTGTGGCCTTATCAATTCGTTTTTATTGACCACGGCCAAGCCGAATTACCTCCAGACCTGTTCACTCAAGCAATCACCTAAAAAGAACCATGCATTCATTTTCAGATCAGTTTACGCCATCTTCTAATGAATTGCCACCGTTTATTACATTGGTTTTTGCAAACAATACATTGAAAAAAAGAAATTAGTGTATAGTAATGTTTGCCCCGCGCACAGACTTCCGCCATAAAACGATTGACCTCAAGGCCGGCTCAAAGGTTCCTACATGGGTGGCATTCTGAGTGTGACGAAACATGCTTGTCTTCCATTGACACATGGCGTCAATCGATAAATCAATCTATTTCAAAAGAGCTTGGCATACAATAACATGTAAAATGGCATTACAAGCTCCAAATCAATCTCTTCCGGCCGCTCTTCCACAAAGACGCAAACACCCGAACACAAAATGACGTCAGTTTTTGGGGGAGCCTTTTTGGGGGGTCTTGCCATCAACTGCCTCATTGTAGTCAGGGCGCGGACTTTGTATTGGAAAAGAAAAATATTCAGGCTTGCATTACGTTAGAACCTTAGAAGTGTACTTCCGAATCGGCAAACTGTAGCAAGACTAATTTCTCTCGTAACCTAAGATTGCTGAGTTGTTAATCAGTGCAAAACTGTAAACTAAGTGACGAAACTCAGCACGTGACACCTCCCAGGAGACTTCAAAGGAGGCCTAACAGCTGTGGGTAGTGACGTAAAGTTGTGGCGAAAGCGTTAGAAGGAAAAAGGAAAGCAGCAGGAAGTTTCTCTCGAGATCGTGTAGAGATATCGTCTTCGGTAAACAGGCTTAGACTGAAACGTGGCGCTGAGAGTGAGAGTTCGCAGGGGACGCCGACGCCGGTTTATTTATGTTTCAGTCAGTTCAGTTGCGCCTGAGCGACACTGCAAGAAGGTCTTCAAGTGCTTTTGTGTTTAATGGCAAACCGTTCCATGTGCAAGAATGTTCACTTATTATGATGTCAAACACCATTTCCTTGTCCGCTTGTTTCGGGCCTACCGAATAACCACCACGTCTTTTTCATAAATCTGGATCCTGGTGTAATTTGGACAGACATGCGAAGCTGCAGATCAATGCTTCTCACAGCAAAAGGGAATAGCTTCATGTGAAAATGCCGCCAATTTTAAAACCCAGACTGAGCACTGGTGCTGCACGTGGTTAGCGCATCTGCCTCGCAGCCAAAGTTTCTTGGTTAAAACCATCACTGATGAAGATGGTGAGCGTCGGCACAGCAGCTTTCCTGATAAGCAATGTTGCAGTGTCGACAAAAAAAAAAAAAAAAAAAAACGGTGTGCCACAGGGCCCGGTACTCGGCACCACAGGGCTCAATGTCCACCACCTGTCTGCTGCAAACCAGTCAAACAGATTTGATGACGTCGACCTGGTTATTTGTCAAAGTCACCATCTACGGAAAAGATACAGAATATAACTTCCGTGCAGAAAAATAAAAACAGCAGATGGCCGGAAGTCATGACCAGTGCGTGAAGTATTTCACCTGAGACTTACTGTCTAAGGCCCCTTGGTTTCAAAAGCAATCGTCACTCTCCCAGAGGCTCATGCTGAAGTCTTCACCCACCCAATTTTCCAAACGGCTGCATAAACACGCAGGGCTAAAGTGACGATGCCCCACCTCAAGTCCATACCTCACTGAGCGGCGAACGTTTGTTTGCGCGTGGCCCGATCGTTGGTAAATCGTCAGGGTTCGTTCGAGGTTACAAAGACGTTTTAAAGACATGTTAAAAAAAATTGCCACTAGAAAAACTCTAACCGTTAAAACTGTTTGTGAATGTCTGACAAACGTCTTTGCAAACTTTTGCAACCTTTAACAAACCTTGACAGCAAAAACAACATTTGCTACGTTCATGAACAAGATTTATCTTATGGGGTTTCGGTGGGTTTTGTCTGTAATTGATGGGTGAATAAATGCACGTAATTTGCCAGCGAGTGTAATAAGCAAACTTATTGTTCTTCATGAAAACGAATGAAATAACTCAAAACTACAAAGTACAATTGTAACAAAACAAAACATTTTTGTCATTAAAATTAAAATGCTTTTTAAAAAAGGAATACAGTCAAACCTCGGTTTTTGAACGTCTCGATTCTCAACGAGTTCGGTTTTCGACAAAAATTTCGAGGTTTTTTTATGCCTCAGATGTCGACCAAATTTGGGTTCTCGAACAAACTGAGTGCACTTGAATGCAACACTTGACTCCTCCCGCCTTCCTTACACGAGGAAATGACGCTTCTTCGTGTCGCTTTCCATCGTGAGCAGGCGTGGTTTCGGTTTTCGAACAGCCTTTTTAGGGTTAGGGTTAGGGTTAGGGGTTTCTCGAACGGATTATGGACGAAAACCGACGTTTGACTGTACTTGAGTTACAGAATTACGTTTAAAACCAAACTAAATTTAATGATCATTATAGCGAATGTGGCGGCCCGGTCGTCTAGTGGTTAGCACGTCGGCTTCACAGTGCAGAGATACCGGGTTCGATTCCAGCTCCGGCCTCCCTGTGTGGAGTTTGCATGTTCTCCCCGGGCCTGCGTGGGTTTTCTCCGGGTGCTCCGGTTTCCACCCACATTCCAAAAACATGCGTGGCAGGCTGATTGAACACTCTAAATTGTCCCTAGGTGTGAGTGTGAGTGCGAATGGTTGTTCGTTTCTGTGTGCCCTGTGATTGGCTGGCAACTAATCCAGGGTGTCCCCCGCCTACTGCCCGAAGACAGCTGGGATAGGCTCCAGCACCCACCGCGGCCCTAGTGAGGATCAAGCGGCTCGGAAGATGAATGAATGAATGAATTATAGCGAACGTGTCCTTTGTTTTTCTCAATTAATAACATACATATGGGGTTCATTTAAAAAATATACTGTATATTTTGGGATTGCTGTACTTCCATCGGTTCCGAAAAAGGAAGGTTAAACAATTGTTTGAGAATTGTAATTTACTAAATTATACAATACTTAGTGGCTTTTTTTTAAAAAATCTTGCAAACAGAAATGGTGTCACAACAAATGCAATAACAATAAAAGTGTGTTAAAAAAAAAAAACAACAACAAGATACAGTCAAGTAACTTCCGCTTGGCCGTGCACAAGTGTGAGAAGAGCTTTCCGTCATCAACCGCCAATTAAGTCATAAAAGCCTTTGGGACCGGCGACGCTGTGCTTGTGGGTTTTTATTATAAGTTATGAGATTTGCAGGGGCGGACTTGTCTTCGCTCTTCCTTTCTATTGCCCAACAAGGCCTCCTCTGCTAATTCTGGCACCGTGTCGTGTGTGAGAGTGTGTTGGTGTGGGCGACTGGGCGTCACACCCTTTATAAACACCTGCAACCTGCATGAGCGGCAACGCAAGTGCCAATGGAAGAGCATCAGGCAGGAGAGAAGTCACCCTTGGAAGAGTTCACCATGGCAGCGCACATCAATCCGGGCGCAACCAAGCGGCGGGCGCGCATGGGACGCGCCGCCGCCGCCCTGATTGGAGCGCTGCTGCTCGCGGCTGCGGCAGCAACCGCCGGATTCCTCCTTCACTTGAACATCAGCAATCAGGTGAGGCGCCGAGTGAGCTTATGATGTCACGCGTAGGTAGTGAGCTAACTGGTAAGCAATAACGTTGCCGATAGAAAGAACTGACATTATTTGCTTAATGTTTGCAGGATGCCGGAGCAGCAAGCAGAAGACTCAAAGTTAACGTCACGTGTTCGCTCCAAAGTAATGCTTTCGTTTCCATTTTGAGCATTTTGCAGTGTGGCGAACGCTGACGTGTCTTTTCCAATTTCTCCCTAGAGACTAACGAACAAGGACAACATCACATCTTCACCGTGGACAGAGCGGCCACCTACTTGATCTACGGCTGGCTGGCTTTCAAGGAGGGGGAGAAGGAGGAAGGGGCTGAGGTGGTGGTCCTCAAGCAGACGTTGAACCTGAGTGAGATGGACCTCCAGACCAAGCCCAAAGCATCCGAAGTCTTCTTCTTCGAGAAGTTGAAGATGGTGGACAACAGCGCGGTGAGCGTCCACTTCAGCGGACAGCTCAGTGACGGCTCCTTCCACATCTATGAACTGTGACAGCCACCCCAGTTGTGTCAAAGTGTAAATAGAAAAAAAAATGGTTCTTCTTTTTTAACACTGATAGCTCTCCTCACTTCTTTCAAATTCATTCCTCACTTGTTTGAAACTTTGCGCAAGTTGCCGCCGTATTTGTACCTGCTTGTCAATGTTCAACAAAAAGCTGTTTTTATGCATATTTCATCTTAATTTGGGAGTTTATTTTTTTTTGGTCCAGTTAAATCCAAAACACTAATCCAAACCTGAAGTGCCAAACCCAAACCCAGCCAGTATTGAGCCACCCTTAAATGCAGTTTCAGATTTATTTTTTCAACACACACCCTTGTTTTACAATTGCACACCGATGCGGAATTCCATTCATCTCAAACACACACACGCACACGCACACGCACACGCACACACACACACGCACACACACACACAGACGCGCGCGCCCGCGCGCGTGGTTCAATCAGTCCCGCAGGATAATTTAAAAATGAAAAAAATACATAAAAGACAGAATTTATATTTTTAATAAGGTGCAATTCATTGAGTATCCGCAAGGGGACACTGTTTTGACCAGAGAAGAATACAACAGCAGCCTCAGTCCGTCACTGAGACAGACCCATGACAGCAGACGCTATCAATAGCACTCTCATATTTGCACATTTAATAGCACTCTCCTTAGTTTGTAAGGAGTAGGCAGGGATTACATTTAGATTTTATATGCATGTGTAAATGGTTTAAAACTTCCTTTCTTTATAAATCTTGTTTAATCATAAAGTGCATTACTATATTTTTCAATACCAATTAATCAATCAATACCAAGTACTTGTGGCCTTTTTTTTCCGGCCAAAAACACCCTGCTCTACATTATGGTTTTTTATCGGCTAAAAACGCCTTACTACACATGGTCATTTTTTTCCATCAAAAATGCCTTACTATAAATGGTCGGTTTTTTTCGGCTAAAAACGCCTTACTATAAATGGTCGGGTTTTTTCGGCTAAAAACGCCTTACTATACATCAGTGGTAACCAACATGGTGCCCGCGGGCACCAGGTAGCCCGTGAAGACCACTTGAGTAGCCCGCCAGTGCCTGGACATTGTGATTTGCTAGTAGAAATTATGATTTAAAAATGCAAACATTGGCAGTACTGTGAGACATTTCGAAACACGATCAAAGTCTGACAATTTAAATCATCAAGTATTAAGTATTAAATAACACATCCTCATATTATTGAAGGTATTTTGGACAAATATGTTATTTCAGATGTGTATCAATTTGGTAGCCCTTCACACAATCGGTACACATGAAGTTGCTCTCACCCTCAAAAATGTTGGTGACACCTGCTATACATGGTCGTTTTTTGGGAGCAAAAAATGCCTTACTATACATGGTCGTTTTTTTGGGCTAAAAACGCCTTACTATACATGGTCGTTTCTTTCGGTCCAAAATGCCTTACTATACATTGTCGTTTTTTTCGGCTAAAAACGCTTTACTATACATGGTCGGTTTTTTTTCGGCTAAAAACGCCTTACGATACATGGTTGTTTTTTTTCGACTAAAAACGGCTTAGTATACCTGTACATGGTCATTTTTTTCGGCTAAAAGCGCCTTACTGTACGTGGTCCTTTTTTTCGGCTCAAAACGCCTTCCTATTCATGGTCGTTTTTTTCAATTAAAAACGCCTTACTATACATTGTCGGGGGTGGGGGTTCGGCTAAAAACACCTTACTATACATGGTCATTTTTTTTTGGCTAAAAACGGCTTACTATACATGGTCATTTTTTTGGGCCAAAAGCGCCTTACTATACGTGGTCCTTTTTTTTCGGCTCAAAACGCCGTACTATACATGGTTGGGGTTTTTTTTGGCTAAAAACGCCTTACTATAAATGGTTGGTTTTTTCGGCTAAAAACACCTTACTATACATGTCCCCCCCCCCCCTGCAACTCTTACCCCTAACCCTTACATTTTGTTTTGACAATCTCAATAACAATGTAAAGTGTGAAAAAAACTTTTTTTCAATTTAATTTCATTTTTTGTAGTCCTAAAAAACGCCACTAGATCGAGCTATTTTCCTGAAATTTCCCTCCTCTCATGTCTTGTAAAAATGTGAGAAGCTTTACGGTTCTTATCAGAGTTGTGTGACAGTTGAGGATTTTGAAATGGTCCAAAATCATTTTTTACATTTATTTTTTAGGGCAGATTTTGAAAAAATATCCAAACAATTTCCCACCAAGTTAAATCGTTCTGTAAAATAATAACAGTCATTATTTTTAAAACATATAATCGTGAAAATTATGAATTGCAATATTCATATTGAATAATTTGTCTCTTGTTTGCAAAATATGAAAACATTTAAATCTGAAAATGTACTTGTGTTTTTGTTTGGGTTTTTTTTCAGTGAAAGTCACTTGTACCCTCTCCATATATGCATGCCAGACATCTCAAAGTGGAAGTAGTTTTAGCTACACCAGTTTTTTTGTGTTTTTTTTAGATAGTGATTTATTTTATTTTTGTACAGTATTTTGATAGTCTCGAGTGACACAAACGAATGTTCAAATGTTACAATATACATATTCTCAATGTACAAAATGTGGATCTATTTTACATCATCTGATGGGGAAATGGTTGTTAAAAAAATTAAGGCTTAAAAAAAATTTAAACTTGGAGCAAAATGAAACATTTTTGGTGTTTTGGTATAATGACGGTTTTACAATGGCGACAGATGAATTGGCTTTGCTGATGCTGGTGTCAAAAAGGACAGAAGACTTTTGCGGGTGCAAAGAAAGCTGCTGCTGTCGCCTCCACCGCACGCTCAAGACCCTCATGACGCTATTAGCACAGGAAGGAAGTGCATGCCAGACTTGCTGCAGGCGCCCAGCTCCCTCATCTGCACTAGTTAAGCACCTTCACCTTCGTCTCACTTTGGCGTGCACCGCAAAACAAAATGACGAGCGCATCGAACCCACCAAAGCCCAGTTGACTTTTTGTGTGGAATCAGCACCCTGCACAATTGTTTCTTTCAAAGAGCCATCCAGGTTAATGCTTTCCACTGATTGCTGAGAGATCCACTTTAAGCGGTGGTAAAGTCAGTAAGTCAGTTCAAGCTCGACTCCATACTCTGACATGAATTAGTTTCAGCAATACGTATAAAAAGTCACCATGTATATTTTTGGTAAACATGTATTTTTTGTTAAATGCGTGCTTTAAAAAAATGTTGAAAAATTACACCATATTTTTAGAAAAAAAATCGAAACAAAATGTGGAAAAAAAGGGAGTGTAGATATTAAATGAAATATAAAATGTGAAATAATGCACAAAAGGCGAAAAGAAATTGCAAAAACGTGTCAACTTGCAAGACGTGAGAATCTAAACTGGAAATAAATGTTTAAATGAGGAGAAAAAGCCTGATTATAAAACATAAAATAAAGTGATGTAAAATGAAAATAAATGTACTGTATACCATAAAAAAAACTACTTGGGGATCCCACAAACCAAATCTTAAGCATTTTGTTCCCTTTCTCTCTGGATATAAAATAAGAATGAAAACAATGTTGAAAAAAATGTGAACTTTTCTTTTAAAAGGTGAAATGAGGGGTCAGGATCAGTCAGCCAACTTCAAAGGGTTTACTTTTTTTGAGTTTATTTTACAGTGGCATTGTACAGGTTGGCTCTGCTGCAGCCTCTCAGTTAATTACGGTGACAATAAATTATATAAATCCTGCAATGAAGCCAGGGAGGAAAATGGAAAACCTTTTCTCATAGTTAGTCTTGAAAACGTCGTGTTCAAGGGCGAACCATGGTGAATAAATATAATGCTCCACACATCACATTAGTGTTAATGGTGTTAATGGCATCGATTAAGGGAGGTGTCTTTCTCCACCGTGACACAAGATGATATCATTCATATTGTGTACTAGGCACTTAAAGTGTCTCAATCAGATCTTGTAGAGACCGAAGAAGTTGCCGTGATTGGAATGACTAAGATATTGGGGATGCGACACGTTGACGAGAACCCTGTCATTCTGGCGCAGCCGGAAAGCCGACGCCAAGTAACTGTCGGCGGTCCAGGCGTGATGCTCTTTCAGCTTGCTCCGCCAGGAGCAGAACCCGGCCCGGTGGGCCTCCATCAAGGCCGTGTCCACGCCTGACGGTGACCTTACGAACACCGTGTGGATGAAGGATGATGTGGGAGAGCATTGCTTGAAGATAAGCTCCACCCGTGTGTAGATGTGATAGAGCCCGCTCTGGTTGACGCGCAAGGCGCCGTCTTCCACCTGGTAGACCGCGCCGCCGTCGGTGAACGCTGCGCCAACGTGTGACTCCCAGCGCAGCGTTTTGTGGAAGATGTGCTTTTCAATTCGCCCTGCAACAGAAATAAATAGGCTGATAGAACTGTCAGGTTTCATATAAAAATGTGTGTGTGTGTGTGTGCGTGCGTGTGTGCCAAACCCCCAAACCTAATTCCCTACACCAACACCAACCCTAACCCCGACCCTAACCCCCAACCCTGACCCTACCTCCCAATCTTAACCCTAACCCTAAACCCAACCCTAACCAACCCCCAACCCTAAACCCCAACCCTGACCCTACCTCCCAACCCTAACCCTAACCTCACCCCAACCCTAACTCCCAACCCTAACCCCAAACCCTAACCTCAACCCCAAAGCCTAACCATAACATAACCCCAACCCTACCTCCCAAACCTAACCCTAACCTCACCCCCAACGCTAACCTCACCCCAACCCCAACTCACAACCCCAACCCTAACCTCAAACCCAAAGCCTCACCCCAACCCCAACTCCCAACCCCAACCCTAACCTCAAACCCAAAGCCTAACCATAACCCCAACCCTAACCCCAAACCCCGACCCTACCTCCCAACCCTAACCCTAGCTTCACCCCAACCCTAACTCCCAACCCTGACCCTACCTCCCAACCTTAACCCTAACCCTAAACCCAACCCTAACCCCTAATGCCAAACCCCAACCCAAACCCAAACCCCCAACCCTAACCCTAACCTCACCCCAACCCTAACTCCCAACCCTAACCCCAAACCCTAATGTCAACCCCAAAGCCTAACCATAACCCCAACCCTAACCCTGACCCTACCTCCCAACCCTAACCCTATCCTCACCCACTAACGCTAACCTCACCCCAACCCTAACTCCCAACCCCAACCCAAACCCCAAACCCTAACCTCAAACCCAAAGCCTAACCATAACCCCAACCCTGACCCTACCTCCCAACCCTAACCCTAGCTTCACCCCAACCCTAACTCCCAACCCTGACCCTACCTCCTAACCTTAACCCTAACCCTAAACCCAACCCTAACCCCTAATGCCAAACCCCAACCCAAACCCTAACCCCCAACCCTGACCCTACCTCCCAACCCTAACCCTAACCTCACACCAACCCTAACTCCCAACCCTAACCCCAAACCCAAACCTCAACCCCAAAGCCTAACCATAACCATAACCCCAACCCTAACCCTGACCCTACGTCCCAACCCTAACCCTAACCTCACCCCCTAACGCTAACCTCACCCCAACCCTAACTCCCAACCCCAACCCTAACACCCAACCCTGACCCTACCTCCCAACCCTAACCCTAGCTTCACCCCAACCCTAACTCTCAACCCTGACCCTACCTCCCAACCTTAACCCTAACCATAAACTCAACCCTACCCACCAACCCCCAACCCTAACCCCTAATGCCAAACCCCAACTCAAACCCTAACCCTACCTCCCAACCCTAACCCTAAACTCACCCCAACCCCAACCCTACCTCCCAACCCTGACCCTACATCCCTTGTATTCTTTGGCATTCGACTGAGCATGACTTGGTTTTACTGTTTGGTGCTTTCTACCGCCTTTATTACCGATTTGTCTTACTGTTTATTGTGCATGTGAAATTGCTCCATGTACAGCACTTTGTATGCAGTGATGGCTGTTTGAAAGTGCTCTATAAATACTGTTGACTTATATTTATGTTCAGACAACTGCAATTTATTTTACAAAATGTGCACTTTTTACAATTCTGAGGGTTTCTTTTTCTTTTAAGAAAACGGCCACACTATTTTAATCTTAAATGGGAATGAAGTTTTACCTATCACATGCGCTGCAGTCCTTTCTTCCATCCTCTGATTTTTGTCCACTTTTTCCCCTCCATCATCACCCAATCCTTGAAAGCGCCATATCACATCATCAGTTCACAGACGTGGAAACATTGCGGTGAATGATTTGGAAACACCACTTACTAATTTGCTTCTCAGCTCTGCTGAACTCCTGCGCTTGCTTGAGTTCACGTGACATCTGGGGGAGACGATACATGATGAATACCACAAAGCCCCTCTCGCTCACATTCTTCGAATTAAAGGGACGCAACATCCTGTCTGTTTGAAAAACTGACCACACACTCAACATCACAACTTAAATGTCACAGCAGCGCTAATTCATCTGCTCTATTCTTAAAATAAGTGGCTCAAATAAAAGTGAGAACGTTTTTTTTTCACCCCGCAGATCCGACACAGTCTGCAACTTTGACTAGGGTGGCCGGGAACTGAACAGCAACTTCATAAACTGTGAAAAATATGAATGATGTGAAGAAAGTCAAAAGCCCTAAAATGTCAAAATATGGAGAAAAGGTATAGAATGATAAAAAAAAAATCACAAAATGTAAAAAAAATTGCAAATTGTCAAATATGAAGAAAAAATGCAATACATTATATATATATATATATGTATGTATATATATATGCACAGACACATAAAGTTACAATGTTAAAACAAACATGAAATACCAAAAAAATCACACAATTAATATAAGACTTTAAAAAATGACCAAGTGGGTGATGTTTTTTGTTTTTTACAAAATTGAAGTTGTTTGTGGAAGCACCGCTGTATTTCCTTGACACCACTTGCTTGCTTCCTATTTTTGCAGGGAATTATCACAAGCTTGGGGCATCCCACGACACTTTTGACAGCATCAAAACTGTGGACAAGTCAGTTTTCCAACAAATACTTGAGGATAGTTTCCACAGACAAAAATGTTGAGACCATAGCAAGCTTTCGAAAAAGTACTCCAAAAATATTGAACAGCTGGACATGTGCGTTCAAACATCTCGAAAAGGTCAAATTCAATTTGCCTGTAATGGGTAAAATGCATTTTCGGTTCAATCTAAATACTTCACAAACTTTTTGGGGGGGTACAGTGCTATGAACAGGGGGTCCATACCTTCCTCATGTCCCTCAGCTCCATCTGCATGTTGTACATCAAGTAGCCACCAAATCCCAGCGCAGCAAACACCATCAGAAACAGCAGCAGCACCACAGTGGCGAGCGTGGGGAAGACACCTGTGCAGCCACCACCTCTGGCCACCCTTTGACCCCTCCGGGACAGGTTGGGAAGCTGCCCCGGATGCTGAGCTCCATCCACGTAGAACACTTGTTGGAAGGGATAGCTCTGGTCACAGCTCATGATGCCGCTCCGAACGCAAGAGTATGCGTAGTACGTAGATGGCGTCTTGCAAGCAACACCACCACCCACAAATTCCTCCCTCTTGCACATACGAGGGCGACAGCTTCTCGTTTGGTTCCAAATTCAGCCTGTAGTGGGCGTGTATGCACATTTTCAGCGTCACGTCTTTGATCAACTGATGAAAGGACACTTTGAGTTTCTTCTTTCATCTGTAACTGCTTCAAACAATAAAGTGTATGCAGAAAAAGTGTTTACGATTGCACGCCTGTCTGTGTCTTATGTGTTTGTGTTGTATTATTTTGTCATTTTATGTTAAGTGTTTCGTTCGGCGCGGGCACCCGCAGCGGCTCCTCTCCCTCTCCTGGGGTTGAGAGGAAAGAAATTTCATCTGAAAGTAAAAGAAATTTCACATTTGACAATAAAGTTGACTGGAACCTTGTGTCATCGCTGCTTTGACACGATTGCATTTTGAATGAGCTGTGAGTCACAGTCACCTGTTCTACTTCTAAAGGACACTTCCTACTCTTTTTGTCCAGTCTTGTGGTCAACAAGTGGAGTGGAAAAGAATGCTCAAAGTTGAAAATATTTTTTTTGTATCAGGGGGTGGAAAATGCCCTCCCAAAAAAGTGAACGTTTTACATTTTTCCAAACTCCAAAACAAATTTGCGAAGCGACACGAACTACCAAACATGATAAAAAGTACAAAATGCGATTCCCCCCCCAAATTAAATGTAAAAAAATGGTCAAATATGAAACAATCTTTCAAAATTCGCAACTATTCAAATGTTAAATAAATTGCAAAATATGACACAATTTTACAAAATGTCAGTTCTACTAAATGTGAAAAAAATGAACCGTCAAAATCTAATATATGAAACAATTTACAAAAAACTCCGAAATGTAAAAAATTGTGTAAAACAATTTACAAAATCAGAATAAATGTGAAACATTTTTAAAAAACTAACTCCGTTTTCTAATCCGCTTTGATCCTCTCCTCTGTCATCTATAACTGCTTCAAACAACAAAATGTATTCATAAAAAGTAGTTAAGATTGAATGACTTTCTGTGTCTTATGTGTTGTATTATTTTCTTCTTATGTTTTTCTGACTTCATGATGGCGCCGCGAGAGTGGCTGCCTTTACAGCAGCTCCTATACTTTTTGTTCTTCTACTTTCTTCCTTTGTAAAATGTCAAATGAATTACAAAATATGAAACAATTTAGCACAATGGGAAACAATTCATGATGAAAAAAAATTAAGGATGAAAAATGTTACATTTCTAAAAGTGCACAAAAAATGTTAGATAATTTACACTCAAAAATCTGAATGAAGAAGAAATAAAATAGTAAATGATACAAATATTAAATAATAAACTAAAAATAAATAAAATAAAACATTATGGACAACTTCCCCACAAAATGTTCTTACACAATTATCTTAAAAACCCTAATTAAAAATAAGCAAATGAATATTCCAAGAGAAATGTAGAAAATGGAAAAATAAGAATGCAACGAAAAAAATAGTTTAAAATGTGAAATTCATTTAAAAAAGACAAATACAAAATATATATTTTCTTTACAAAATGTGTGAAATGTTTTTTAAAAGTTTTTTAAAAATAGAAATAAAGGAGTACACTACCAGGACATTAACATTTAAAATGTAACTACAGTAATTTTAAAAATGTGGAGAAAAAAGTACAAAACTTGTGTGCAAATTAGAAGGTCAATAAAATACAATTAAATGAAAATCTGAAAGCGTTCAAGCGGCTTTGTGTGCAAGCAACGTGAAAATGCTGACAAAGCCCTACTTACGAGAAAACTCAAGAGACTTCCTCTTCACTTTATTGTGGTCTGAGAGCCCCCCTTGTCAACTTGTTTCCAGGGACACCCTGCAGTTTTTTTCACACATTCTTTGCATTGGACCTTTTGACTTGTGTGTCTTACAACTGAACTCTTTTCAAAAGAAAACACTCCTTCTACTTTTCCATACACTATACATACATAGAATTAGACCAATAGCGGTTTCTCTGACGTATCATACGGAAACTTCTTTTTGCATCGGTCTAACAGTCACGCTCAGGTGGGAGGCTATGGTTAGCCAGTCGAACCCCTGTGAGCGCGGAGACGTGCTGTGTGAACGCACCGAGTGGCTTCACAAGTAGACGGGGAGCCAGTGATACATTGCGGATTTCAGAGAGGCTTGTGGTCACGTTAGCGCATTAGCATGAAAACGCTGACACGGAAAGGCATGCTCACGACTATTGTTTTGGGGTTTTTTTTTCCCCACACGCTGATCAAAAACCAGTGCATTGAAAATAATGCATATGGCAAACAATTGTGCACGGACCGCCTCGAAGAAATAGAGACGTTATGATGTAAGCAGAAACTTGCATTGTACAAATAAAAGCTTCAACCTAATAAACTAGTACACAATCTAGATGCCTTGTGCGTGTTACTTTTTGACTTAACTAGAGTATTAAAAATCTTTCTCTCTTAATATATTTGTCTGGCCGGTTCATCAGTTTGCTATTTTCTTTTCTACGCAAGCTAGGTGCTGGCTCTAACAATCGTAGCTAAATAGCTAGCTTCCATCAATACATCTCTGTCTGTCCGGCTAACCATCCATCTGTTCATCTCTCGATCTATTTTGTTCGTCCGTCTGCTAAATTGTTTAACTTGCTTAGCTTTGTCTACACAAGCCAGTAAGTGGTCAGTAAGAGTCTTAGCTAGCTTTCATCCCTCCATCTTGTGTGTCCGTCCGTCTACTACCGGGGTGTCCAACCTTTTTCGTTTGAGGGCCGCATACAGAAAAATGGAAGGAATGAGAAGGAAAGGGCCACTTTAGAATTCTTCAACTTTTTGAAACTTTCTGACAACCTCCCTTCTCACTCTGCCCACCTTCATCGTTTTAAAGTAATATTGTTAAAATTAAATTCTGACCCATGTCAAATGTCATTTTTAGTTTAGGTCATGGGCTGCTGAAAAAATGGATGGCGGGCTGTAGTTTGGACACGTTTGGTCTACTAGGTTCACCAGTTGGTTAATTTCATCTAGACTAGATTCTATCCATGTGTCCGTGCATCTAATGATGGATCTGTCTGTGTGCTAAATTTGCTAGCTATCCATTTTAACTTTGTCTATGCAAGCGGGTCGTAGCAATTATTGTCGTATTATTAAAGTAGTAATTGTATCTTCTACTTTGCGGTCACCGTAGGTTTCTTCAACTCTTGCTTGTGGTATACCGCAAGGCTGGATTTTAGGCCCAATTTTACTTCCCATTTTACATGGGGCCCCTTGGTCAGGATCATGCACCATTTGGCATCGGGCCACGCAGAGAGACTAACTAAAAACTATTTGGATCTTGAAAGAAGTCTTATTGGGTTGGGAAAAAAATCCATGACTAGAATTATATGAATGACTGTCAATGCACATGGGAGAGTCAAGTGAACATTAAGACTGTGAAATGTAGTCTTGCAATGTTAACAAAAGCATGCATATGTCCAAAGCGCTGCTCAAAGTTGGGCCATTAAAAAAAGTGTTTTTGTGTGTCCTTCCACAGATGGAAAAAAAACAAGACCAAAAAAAAGGAAAACAAACCTCTTAGGTAATATGGCTGTTATGAGTCTGACTCCTCCCCAGAAGACGAGTAACAGTCCAGGCCAAGCACATGACCCCGGGATGATTTCGCAGCTGTCCTTTGAGCCGACTCTTCCGCGGCTTCTTTCTGTCCGACGACTGAACTCACCTCTGCCGCCATGTTTCCCAAGTTTGGCAAGGAACGCTGAAGCGTCCTTGCAAGGTTCTGCGTTTGGGAGACACCCTTGTGATCTGACGCTCCCCTGAAGGCCGCAGCAACAATTGCCAGACGCGTGCGGTCAAAATTGAGCGGCTGATCTTGGTCATTGGAGGCTACCTCAACGGTCGGCATGGAAGCTGGCAAACTGGGCTCTGGGTGACTGAACACTGCTGTTGAAACCTTTGACTTTTTCACTGCGCATAGAGCAAAGAACATGGGTAAAATCGTGAGATAAACCAATGTTCTGCTGCTGATTACTGAAGAAAAAAAGATTACACTTTTGGGAGGGGGGGGTTAGGTTTGGTGCTTATATTGTAACGGAATGCAATATTGTGTAGATCTGGAAAGATCAATCAAAATACTCCAAAACAGCTGGCAATGAGGGGAACTTTGCTTTCAAGACGGTCAGAAGTAAATGAGTCAAAATGTTAATTTATGTATTTTTTGACCACATAACGACAGGATGACAACGTTCTGAAGTCGGGACCAAAGACTAAATTCACAAATAATGACTTAAGAAATTCACAAAGACTTGTTTAATAACCAAGAATTGTTTTAAAACTACTACTGCCACAAGATGGCGCCAAAAGTCTTAAGAAACTATGATAAGGCGACACATCTGTACTTATAGACAGTTCTAAACAATATTAGTGGGCTTAGTTACTTTGTTTTGTTTTTTTTCATTATTTGTAGTGGAGCTCAGTCCCTATCCCCTGCAAAGAGATTGCTGGAATTAGTTTTTAAAGGCTTACAAAGCTGCACCATACACACCAGCATTCTCTTACTTCTTTCCAAATCAAATAATCTATCAGCCATTTTTAGGGGTAATGCTGTAAAATGATTTTGAAATTATATT
Source organism: Hippocampus zosterae (assembly GCF_025434085.1). Taxonomy (NCBI): domain Eukaryota; kingdom Metazoa; phylum Chordata; class Actinopteri; order Syngnathiformes; family Syngnathidae; genus Hippocampus; species Hippocampus zosterae. The sequence continues at coordinate 19,570,204 of NC_067458.1, forward strand.
TTAGTGTTTTGATATTTTGTTTTGAGAATGAGGTCATGGCATGGTCGCTAACGCTGCAAATGATGAGGGTCCACAGAACTAACATCAATGTTTTGATGTGCGTTGCACTGACCAATGCTGGAATACTCTGGCACGTCTGCTCTCCTTTTACAATAAGCCCTGAGGGTCCAAGGTTTGTGCTTGCAGGTGGGGTCAAGCACTCGTAGCTTGGTCACAAATCTTTTGTACTCCCGCTCCAAGGCCTCCATCTTCAACTGGAACTCGTCTATCTTCCGCTCAGGGTAATGTGCAAGTTGGGATTGCTGAGGGGGGAAAACAAGAAGCTAAGCGACATTTATTCTTACACTGAAAACGTGAGTAATAGATTATTACCTGCAAGTAATACTCCATGTCTTTCTTTATGCTGGGAATCCACTTTTTCACAGAGGTAGCCGAGTTAAGTGTACACTAAGGAGCGAGATTTCAGAAAAAAATATCAGCATCAACATGATCAAGTCAAACTCCCATAACAACGTTTTATTACCAGCTTGGGTCTGCGCTCCTGGACATCTTTTAGTCGACCCTCTGTATTGAAAATGGCAGCACTTAATTGCAAATTCAAATAAAGAGATATATTGACAATCACATTGTGGTTATGGGTCATTTTTCCATTTTTCTCATTGAAGTGGGCCGACTGTTAACATGAAACAGGCGAAGCTGAGGTTCGCCGAATGTCAACTAAAATACAGGTTTAATAACTTCTTTTTTGCTTCGTTAAGAGCTGCGTTACCTTCTCTCTCTTTCTGTAGCCAAAGTCTGTTCAAACGACCTTGCTGCTTTTCTTCGTTTCGAGCCATTTTCGATCAGCACAGACAAAAAGGCGAAATAGTTGAGACCGCAAAGCGGAAGTAAATAATGTCACGTGACAGAGACGTCACGTGATACCTTATCTCGTACTATTATCGCGAGACAGATTGATTAGTGACGTGTACATTTTGTGATGTTTTACGTGTGTTCAAATTATTTTCTATACATCTGGCTCGTGACAACAATCTTATATATAATATAATTTCAAGAGATCACAGTGTACATACTTATTTGGATAAAGTACCGTCCCGTCGATCAGTTATTGTTCTATTCTGACGAATATTTGTAATTACTAAGATATTTTAACAAAAGAACATTTAAAGTTGCTGTTAAATGATTACATGTAATTCAATGCAACCATGGATATTTCCTTCAATCAAATCAAATAAGTACAGCGTGTTAAGTAAAATACAAAACCATAGTTGTGTGTTTTAGTGGGTGGGGAGGTAGGAGCGGGGCGGGGGTTGTGTTTTTAAAATGTACACGTTTTGTCGTGAATCTACTACTTTCACATTGGTCTCGGGATTTACCGTATCCGAAGGAGATTATTCGAGCCGAGTCACTTCCCGTTAAACACGCCCTCTTTATAGTGACGTTGATCTTCCGAGCGACCCCTCTCCTTATATGGTAAGGCAAGGACACCGTTTTCCGGAATGATGTCACTTGGTTTTATGTTTCAACAATCGGATCAGGATAATAATTAAGAAGCCGGATTAGAAAAATATCCTTAAATGGTGGCAAACTGTAAGCATTCAAATAATGTAAACATACAAATAATGTAAATGTAAGGTGGGCTGCAGAAAACAACTGGTAATGGGAGCATACAAATATAAAAAGGTAATTGCCAAATCGAAATATCTATATGAATACATTAAATGTTTGTAGTTGTGAATTTAAATCTAATAACAGTAACGCAATCGTGAATGATTTACTGAGCCTTTGTCGCCCCCTAGTGTTTAATTTAGCCAACTGGTGGCTTTATTCGCATCACACAATAAATTTATAAACTTATTCAGCCACCTGCACCCACTGTTCATAATAAAGTGCAGAGTATTATGACTTAGGGGAGGGCACATTCATACTAAGAGCTTGTTTTTAATAAATAAAAATACTTTGACAATCAAGGAAGTTGAGGCAGACAAGAGTTAATACACTGTAGTTTAATATCCTTGCAAATAAGTCACCCAAAAATGGTTAATCATAACCTGGTAATTTACAGCATTGTAATTTCAATGGCAGGTTCAGTGTAGTTGCATCAAATTCACATTGGCTAATGCATTCAAAAATGTTATTAAACGCCTCATCATTTTTTTGCTGTTGAGTCTGTTCTATAACTTTATTGACATATTAAGTGTAATATGTGTGTCTAATTCATATAAAGGTGATTTATTGAACTTTTGGTCAAAAATACAATTGCCTTTTTGCTATTGACAAATATTCTGGAGTGATTTATTAGTGTGTTAATAGAATGACGCACATGTTCCTTTGATGATAATGTCCAAAAACTTTATTGACATGTTAAGTGGAATGAAAGTGTTTTAGTCAACTTTTACTGCCTTAATAAATGTGCCCCATCTTCACTGTTGTATTCTACTTCACATTGACAAATAATGTATTTTTTCCATCAGGTTTACATGCAAGTGCGGGCTTTTCTGCATTTGCATAACAGTGCAGCAAGTATGGTGTTATGGAATGTGGCGTAATAGCATGAGGGCTAGCCAGTTATTTTCCACTTTTGTCAAACATGTGAGATTACACAGGTGTCATAACCCAGCATGACAAAAAAAAAAAAATCCTCTAGCGCTCATCATGTGAAGTTCCTTTTAGAGAACTGTCCTCCTCTCGGGGCGTGAGCTGGCTGTAAATCAACACAGCCTAATCGATACTTACAGTCACGGAATTTAACCGGCAGGTATTGTCCCTCGCAACTCTTGCAACAAGTTACAACATGCCTTTTTGTTGAATGACACACCCACATCAAGAAAACAGGGAGAGACCATGGATTCATTTTAAACAGTTTATTTTCTTAAATATTGATGACTTTCAAACATAAAAAAAATTATACTTATTACAAATGGTAAACATAAGTACTCCGAGTTGATCTTATATACATATAGCAATGAGTGAAACCCCATTAAACAAAGTCAATTTTGAATTTTCTTTCTAACTTCTTACAATAAAGAAAAAAAGTTGGGTTGCAACTCAAAAAGTTAGACAACGTGTCCACCCCAGAACTTGTGTCCAGATGCTTAGGAGCTGGCCCAATAATGATGATGAGCTGCAGCAAGCAAACAAGTCAATTGCAGGTTCATATCAAGTCAGCTCTAATACTGAATGTATTCTCCACTGATCCATGAAAAGCAAGAAAAATAAGTCTTGTCCAGTTTGACAACACAAACAGAAAGTACTTGTGTTTTGTTGCCATGTCCAGAGCAGCGCTCTCAAGAACCGACCTCTTGGCACTGTGGAACTTGTTTTGCACAGCCCCTCGGTCCTTCCTGCTAGTGTGGCGCAGCGTCATCCCAAACCAGGTGCAGGATTCTTGGATTAAACTTAAAAAGTTTTGTTTTCCCCCTCAGTTAGCGGCTCAGAAGGTCTGGAGTTGCTGCGTCAACATGAGCTGACAGCCGCTATTGACGTGGTTCATCACCTTTTGCTTGAGTTGCGCCACCTGTTCCCGCAGCATGTTGGCGGTGGACGCCAGTTCCGAGTTTTGCGACTTGAGGGTCTTCACTTTGTCCTCCAGCCGCGAGATGCGCTCCAGCTTCCTCTTGCGGCACTTGGAGGCAGCAATGCGGTTGCGCATGCGCTTGCGCTCAGCCTTGATGCGCTCCTGGCTCTCCATGTCAATGGGGGACAGCGGAGGGGTCTCACCCGGCATCTCGGGCACCGTTTGCGGCTCCTCCTTGAGCACGGTGAGCATTGGGAGATGGGAAGAGGAGGTGGATGAACAGGAGGAGGGTGACGGCTGTGCGTAAACCGTGAAGGACGCGCTTGGGGCCGTGGTAGTGTAGCTATGAGCCGTGGTGGTGTAACTCGGGACCGAGGTGGTGTAACTGGAAGACGACACGGTGCTGATAGCCGGCTGGAACGTGTTTAAATCCTCGTAAACGGGAGAGTCAGAGCGCATGGTGCCGCTGTAGACGGCCACCCCGGCTACGGACGCCACCGGCGGCGGCGGCGCCGAGGGGACGCTTACCCCGGGCATGTGCTGGTGATGGAGCTCGGCCAGGGCGCGTACGAAGCCCTCGGCGAAGCCTTCCTGCTCATCGGTGACGTTCTTAGGGCACAGAAACTGAGTCGGCGTCGGCGTGGTGGTGATCAGACCGTTGCTCGACTGGATGATGAGCCGCTCCAGCTCCGGGGAGGCCAGCTTCAGCAAGCCCACGTCGGGGGAGGTGAGCAGATCGCCGGCCCGAGCTCGGAGGTGAGGTTTCAGGCTATTGGCGGGGTCGGACAGGTTCAGCGTCATGTTGTGTTTGAGCGCCTTGGAGCCGCTGTATCCGTAGCCAGCACCGTTGAGCGAGTCGTCGTAGAAAGTAGTTTCCATCTTCGTATACATAGAAGTGAAACCGAAAAAAAGACAAATAAACGACTTCCTGGTGACCGGCTGACGTCCCAAAAAGTCCCAGCCAAAGTTCTCAGCACGCACTTTCGACACTACTCAGTGTTGATGATTCAGTCAAGTTCTAAGAAATATATCCAACTCTCTGAATAAAAGAATCCGGGAGTAGTGTTTGTCCAACTTTTCCGAGCTTCTCGGTGCGACTGGGCTTCCCCCTACACGGTCGTGTATATACTCTGACTTCTACAAGCGTGGAGGCAAACCTTATGCCGCCGCTGACTGTCCGAAAATAGCTATGATGTCACGACAGGGTTCTCCCATTGGCTGGAGGGCGTGTCCCAGGGCGGGCCTACCCCGCGTTACCAAGGCGACTAACTCCCCACCCGCCCCAGAAGATTCTGAAACTCGTGGTGCATTGTGGGATGAGGTAATGCCGCGCGAGAGCGCCTGCGCGGTGCATTATGGGATGACGTGTTGTTTTTGAATATCTGGTTACCCGCTCTCGACTGTCAGTGGCGCGGCGGCCTGCGTTGAGTGCGTTCGGGACGGCAGTGGCCCGGTCCTCCCATTTCTGCGTTTAATATTTGTTAAATCTTTTCACACGTACACACATATGTTTCTAAGGTTGTTAAAAAGTACCGTACCATCAATGTCACCAACTGATTTGACTTTGGACATGTTTCTCTTCTTGTCAGGCTTTTTTTGCAAATTAGTGGTGTGCTGTGCGATACTGAATATTTTGATATCAACCAGATACCAAGTAAATACAGGACCACTACAAACTTATTTTGTTTTTGTTCCTTTAACAAAAGGACAAAGTTTGTTGACAAATAGAAAATTGTACTTCCCATCCCCTTACATTATTGTCTGGATTTATTTACACTGACCACCATACTATTCAGAAACTACGATCCAAAATGTATTTTTTAAAATCCCTTCGTTGCACTTCTTTTTTAATGTTTTTAATTGAAGAAGTTGCTCCAACGCCACAATAAATGTTGTGTAAAATAATTGAAAACATTGAAAACAATTCTTTGTTCGGGGAATTCCTAAAAAAAAAACAGTTATCCATCATTTATCGCGCTTAATGGGGACCAAAACCACCCGCGATAAACGAAAATCCGCGAAGCAGCGACCAATTAACATATACGGGTAAAAAAAAAAATTTTGAGTGCGCAAACAGTCCGCGAGAAGCTGCATAACAACAGTGAGTCACATAGAGCAACATATACAGTACTGTACTCCATGTATATGAAAAAAAATTATGAATATGTTTGAAAAACCCCCCGATAAACAACCCGCGAAATAGCGAGGGATCACCGTAACCCTGACTTGCAAACCTACTTTGATACATTAACCTTGACTTCAAACCCTCCTGTGAAACCCTACGCTGAAAAAAAGGCTCAAAACCAATACATTCGTGACTTTTCAGGTAAAGAATATTTAATACTTGAATACATATTTTTAAGATAGAACCAGAAGAAAAACAATAAAAGACACTCAAGCAAGGCCCAGTGATATCATGGCCTGAGTGAGTTACGGCTTGCTGAGAGGCTCGGCGGCCAATCAATACTCCTACGTGATTCTCGCCAGTAAATCCCCGATTTCGATGAGTCTGGGTAGTTAGCGACGATTAATCGCCAACACTAATAAAGCCTTTCGAGCTATGGCCTTTTATGGGGCTAATTAATTAAAAGGAAGAAAGAAGGGAGCTCGATGCGCACGGAATGCTTCATGTTCTCGGTGAAGGACGGAACAATAAGACATCGCTCCTCCTCGTGTGTGTGTGTTTGTGTGTGCGTGTGTGTGTGTGCGCATGTTTGATCATCAAACCCAATGATTCCCGTCTTTAAGCCATCACAGTAAATCTGGGAGACAACAAGGGAGATTTGTCATGTAGTCCCGCCTTGGCGTTTTCATTATAAAAATGGCTGCCACCGTGTTTTATTATTAACGTGTGTATGTGTGTGCGTGTGTTTTAAAATTCAAGTAAAGTCTGGAGGGCAGACGATGTGATGAAGGACAGGGAACAAAGAGGATAAATGGTGAATGAAAGGTCTAAGACAATCGCGAGTAGCGGTGTTAGCATCAGGGTTAAGAAAACCTTTATTAGTCTGTAGGGTTCCAAAGTAGATTTTCAAATACGGGCTTGGGTTTCGGAGTTAGGGTTTTGAAATCGTGTTTAGCGTTTCAAAGTAGGGCTTTGAGTCAGAGTTAGGTTTCAAATGAAGAGGTTTCATGTGTTAGGGTTTCAAGCAGCAGTTTAAAAGGCCAGGTAAATGAGCATTAAGGTCAGGTTTGCAGTTTCAAAATACGGTTTCAAGTCAGGTTAAGGGATCCAAAGTAGGATTTTTATAATTTGGTTCGGTTTTCAGAGTAAGGTTTGAAATCAGGTGTCGGGTTTTCAAGTCAGAGTTAGGGTTTCAAAGTGATTGGATTCTTGTACATATTCGGGTTTAATAGTGGGGTTTAAGCCAGGTTTGGGGGTTTCAAAGTAGGGTATTAAATTCCGTGTTGGATTTTCAAAATAGGGTGTCAAAGTACAATTTCCTGTTATAGTTAGATTTTTAGAGTACGGTTTGAAGTTGGGGGGTTGTCGGGTTTCAAGGAAAGGTTAAGGTTTCAAGTTGGTCATTTCAAGCAAAGTTCAAGGTTTTAAGTCAGAGTTAGGGTTTCATATTAATTGCATTCCTTAGTTTAGGTGATAGGATTCCAAGTTAGAGTTTAATAGTGGGTTTCAAGATAGAATATGGTTTCAAAGTAGGGTATCAAAGTCAAGGACAGGGTTTCAAGTCACGGTTCGAGTTTCAAGTTAGGGTCTTAAAGTAGAGTATGAAGTTCTGGTTAGGGTCTCAAGGTAGGTTAAGTCAGGTTCAGGGCTTCAAAGTAGGGTATTAAGTCTGGTTCAGGATTTAAAAGTAGGGTATCAAGTCAGGTTCTGTTTTTTTGTTTTTTTGTTTTTTGGAACGTAAAAGTTTCAAGATGGACTTTCATGCCATTATCATTTTTTTGTCTTGTTTTGTTTTCTAAATATGAACACATATACCGGTATACAAGTACCCTTTTTGTCTGAATGCTGAAGCTTTTCACCTTCTCCTTTTTTTTTTTGTTTTCTTTCCAAGATGGAACTCACTCTCACACACAAACTAACCCCCTGGCCCACGCCTTCGCCCCCGCTTTCCAAGCTCAGTGTTCCTTCTTCAGCTGCATCCTGACCCAAGTTGATTTGCTCCGCAGCTTTTTCTCCCATCATGCCTCTCTCTCTCTCTCTCTCCCTAACCTCTCTCAACTCACTTTTTCATCCTGACCCCTCCCTGCACTCCCCTAGCCTCCCTCCATCTTCATGATGACTTTCCCCCTCTGTATTGTCCTTTGCATACACCCCCCACACCCCTCCTTCACCCTCCCCTACTCTCCCGACACACACACACTTTGTCTTTCACTTATCTCTCTCCTGCGTTTTTTTTTCTCCCTCGTTCCTCTCCCTCTCATCTTACTCCTATCAGTGGCTGTCAGGGCGGCCGGATTTCCCCCGTGATGGAAACGGGCTGAGGGCCGACTCGTATTGTTTTTAAAAAAGTTCTCGCCGCTGAAATCTCATGCAGATGCTCGTTGCTTTCTCTCACCGTGTATGTGTGTGTGTGTGTGTCGCCATGGTAACAGGTTGAACCGGTGGCCATAGAAAGGAGTAGGACCACGGACCGGCCAATACGGCCTCAAAGTAAAAATCTCACAAAAAGATGTTTTTTTTTTCCTGTTTCTATTATTTAACAGAGAAAGCAAATGACGATGACTGCCGCACTGTGGCAAGCACCATCATGTCAAAGCCGAAAGGTAAGCGGAGCTGCGCAGACTTTTGTTGGACGCACAGAGAAGCATTAGCTAAAATCATAAGGGCGGCACGGATATAACATTTTCAGAAAAATTTCTGGGGAATTTTGAAAATATAGCAGCGAAATACCAAGACTAAGAAAAAGACGGATCGAAAAAAGCGGCAATTGCCACTTTACACAAAGCGATTGAGATGATGGGAACAGGCTGTGGGTCCTGGAAATCCCTAAAACATGCTTCTGACTTTCAGTTTTTCATTTGGCATATACTGTATACATACGGGGACTTAATTGCTCCTTGAAGTGTCCATGTGCCACTTTCACACAATGTCGTATGAGTACGGCTGCAATCAGGAGTGAAGATGTTTTCATTACCTTTAAGGGTGTTGACCTGGCAACTCTTTTAAAAATTGTAAAGAGATGAAAAAAAAAACATTCCCTGGACATCACTTTTTTTTTACATTCTTCACAGTTCAGATTTTGCAACGGCAAATTCATTTTTACACTTTCCATCAGACAACTTTGAAAGTCACCCCGAGGCCGTCATATAATTCAAAATTCAACCCAAATTTGGGACGGAATGTTTTTCAAAAGACAGTAATTGTTTTTTTCCCCCTCTGGCTTGTAATAGTTTTTTTTTCTCCCTCTGGCTTTTTATTTATTTTTTTTGCTCTCATATTTCAAACGTCGAACAACAGACTCAACAAAGGCTGTCAAAAGAAGAATACGCCCAAGAAATTATCTTTTAAATGTCTCTTGAGCCTTTCCCATGAAAACGTGTTTTTATTTAAACCCTAGTTAAGGTTTTTTTGCACTTGTATGTATGCAACTGCCTTCCCTAAAAAAAAAAAAATACTGTCGGACAGACTCCCCCCGAGCTAATTTTACTCACGCACGTCCACACAGTAAAACGTCTTTGGCGCCATGTTGTAGCTGTAACTTTAAACATGGCGGCCATTCAGAGGGAGCAACGCATGTTGAAGCGTTTAAGGCCTCCGCGTTAAACACGGCTTCAAAGCGTGCGAGCGAATCGACCAGCGGCCGACTATTGCCATGCGAGATGGGAACCAAAAAAGAGGGAATTCATTCCAATGAGAGAATATAATCAGTCCGAAATGACATCATAGCATGCATACCCAAACTTGCTCGTGTGTCTGGGGTGGGCTGCATGAGGCCATCGTTCACTCATAACCGCAAAAGTCATGAATAGATGAATGAGGAGAGCTAGTGATTAATATTTAAGAATATGCCACTTGAACAAAGAGCGTAAAAGTCACGTCCTCATTTCAGAGGTTGGAGTAACTCACAGAAGCGCGTAAAAGTCTCAAGTCTTCACCTTTAAGTTTCAAGCCAGTTCCGAATGACTGTGACAAAGATCAAGCAAGTTAAGTCAAGTCAAGTCAGTCAAAGTCAGACATTTTGGCTCAGTCGCAATATAAGTGTTGTATTATCACGGAAAACATGGCGCGATTGCCAAGGAAGAAGCGCATCTCCCTGGCCGCTGTAGCTATATTATTCATTCATTCATTCATCTTCCGAGCCGCTTGATCCTCACTAGGGTCGCGGGGGGTGCTGGAGCCTATCCCAGCTGTTTTCGGGCAGTAGGCGGGGGACACCCTGGATCGGTTGCCAGCCAATCGCAGGGCAAACAGAGACGAACAACCATCCACGCTCACATTCACACCTAGGGACAATTTAGAGTGTTCAATCAGCCTGCCACGCATGTTTTTGGAATGTGGGAGGAAACCGGAGCACCCGGAGAAAACCCACGCAGGCCCGGGGAGAACATGCAAACTCCACACAGGGAGGCCGGAGCTGGAATCGAACCCGGTACCTCTGCACTGTGAAGCCGACGTGCTAACCACCGGACTACCGGGCCGCCCAAGCTATATTATAATAACGCAAATAGTGGAATTAGGCGAGAAATAAAAGAGAGGGTGGATATTTTCAGAGGCTGTTGGCAGTGATCGACCAATTCCCTGACAGTACTTCGGTGTTTCCGTGACAGAGACAGTCCATGCCTGGATTTTTCGCCTCTACGTGGCAGCTATCTGAAATTATAAATATGGTTCTGTATTGTTCTAAAACACAGTTTTATTGCTATCGTAACAATGGTAGGGCTGTGCGCCTCCCAGCACGATTCGATTCGCTGAGGGGAAGATTAACCCCGTTGATACCGACTTACAATACACACAATACATGCTGATTTATATAGCGCTTTCAAGACGAGTCTTTCGAAAGTTTTGCCTTTGTCCTAAAATTGGCGACTTCAGTATGGCTTAAAGTTAAATGACGTCACCCAATGCCTAATTCTTCGACCAGCCATCAGGCAGCACTACTGTCCACATGGGTACGCCTATGTCCGAAATTGTGCTGGGTGTGTGGGGGGGGGGGTGTCATTTTTGCACCCTTACAACGGAAAAGCAATCAAATGTAGTTTGTGCTGTACTCCAGCTAACCAAATAACAAGCAACAAAAACCATGGGGATGGTAATAATACCCTCGCAAAGACCATGAAGGACACCCATGATATCTGACTCTACCCGAAATTATTGATCGCCACAGTGTGACAATGTACAGCAGTGTGTAATGACAGCATTAACAGCCATAATTTTTTTTTAAAAAATCAGACGGTTTTTTTTTCTCTATTTTATTTTTTTACGAGCCGGTTCATCCTTCTTTCGGTGACTCCCCGAGCCAGCCAGCGCCAGGGGACTGATTTACTTGTCAAGCAAGGTGGTGGCGGGGAGGATATATTTAGATACGGTGCGCTGAAGATAGCGACCGGTAAGATGACCCAGACAGATGGAGTGGACGAGTTAACCTCCCACCATTAAACCAGTCTTGATTTCTGACAAAAGGGCCAGGGGGACAATGGACTGCACTACGCTAATCACACACTCTGACACGAATAATAGAAAATGTACTTACACTTTATGGGCAGGGGCATATATCTGGGACACTATTACTCCTAAAATGTACCCGTACGTGGCTCTGCGGACTAGACCGGCGCGGAAAACCTTTTTCCTGACCAGGGGGATGATAAATGTATGAAAAAATATAATGCACAAATGGAATAAATGTTTATTTATATTTTATGGGCATTGGGGGCCCAATGTTTTGTGACTTTTTGTAGTTTTATGTTTGATATATTGTGTCTAATATAGTCACATTAGATACAGTATAGGCCCGGTAGTCCAGTGGTTAGCACGTCGGCTTCACAGTGCAGAGGTACCGGGTTCGATTCCAGCTCCGGCCTCCCTGTGTGGAGTTTGCATGTTCTCCCCGGGCCTGCTTGGGTTTTCTCCGGGTGCTCCGGTTTCCTCCCACATTCCAAAAACATGCATGGCGGGCTGATTGGACGCTCTAAATTGTCCCTAGGTGTGAGTGTGGGCATGGACGGTTGTTCGTCTCTGTGTGCCCTGCGATTGGCTGGCAACCGGTTCAGGGTGTCCCCCGCCTACTGCCCGAAGACGGCTGGGATAGGCTCAAGCACCCCCCGCGACCCTAGTGAGGATCAAGCGGTTCGGAAAATGGATGGATGGATAGATACAGTATATATCTTAAAGTCACGTAAAGCACAACACTTTGTCCATTGTGGGAGGCGGTGCAATCCGAATATCGATATCTCGTCAGTATCAATATTAGTATTGATACCAGCATGACGATATCGTACAGTAGTTGGGTTGCAAGACAGGGTTAGGGTTTCACAGTAGTTTTATTAGATGAAAGGAGGGTTTCAAGATATGGTCAGGATTTCAAAACTGGGTTTATGTTTCAAATTGGAACTTTAAGGCAAGGTTTGAAGCTAGGGTATTAATTTGGTTTTGGGCTTGGTGTATATCTATGTTTCAAAGTTGATATTTTTAAAATATGGTTTCATGGGTCAGGCTTTTACACTAGAGGGTTAATATTTCAGAGTAGTGGTTCAAGATAGGGTTCGGGTTTCAAAACTGGGTGAGGGTCTCAAACAAGGCTCAAGGTTTCAAATAAGGGTTAGAATTTCAAGGCTGGATTTCAGATCAAGGTTGGAATTTTAAATGAGGGTTTCAAATCAAGGTTAGGGTTTCAATGCAGGATTAGACTTTTACAGTTTAAACGCTACATGATGAATATTAATCTATACTAAAAAACAACAACAAGAAACCTGCAAAACTATTCTTCTGATACTGCCAGATGAAGGAGGAGCTATGTCATCTGTGTGGAAATTCTTTACTTTTTGATTTTAAAAAAACAAAACAGAAAAACACAACAACCAAAACTGCATTAAACTTCAAAACGCTCCAATCTAAGTACTTCAACTTGTACTCCATCTGAAGAAAATCGGTGCGTGCCCATTTCCTGTTCATCAGTGCTCGCGTCTTTAACGATTATTATCGTAATTATTAAAGGTAACCCGAGACAGCTTTTCTCGTAAGATGTTTTTCATTTATTTGTTGTCCCAGTGTCATTTAATCTGTCAGAGTGCATCTGGACCTGATTATGTAAATGAAATAAAAAACCAAAGGCAGTCAGCCTTTGGTTTTTTATTTCACGCACGGGTGTGTGTGTGTGTGTGTGTGCATGTGGAGGGAGGGGGGTGCGTGTGGGCCATGCATGTGAGTCCTCAGCTGGCAGTAACAGGGCGGCGAGTGTGAGTGTGTCACCAGGGAGGATGATCGATAGCTATTAAAACCCAACGGTGCCTCGCTCCAGATGGAGGCCTTTTTTTCAGTGTGTGTGTGTGTGTGTGTGTGCAAGGCCCATGTTTGTACAGGTGGGACACTGTATGGCACCAATGCTAACCTGTTCCACTCCATTTACCTCTGTAAAGCCCCCCCAACCCTGCTCATTTAACGTGCGTGTGTGTTTTTTTGTCTTAGCACACTTTAGTTGGGGCAGTGGGGAGGTGTGGGTGTGGGGAGGGGGTGACATAGGTGTATGTTTGTGTTGTTTTGCGTGTGCGGAAAAAAAAAAAAGTGTGGCTGGCAGCTTGTCAGCATGTGTTTGGACTTGCTGGTTATTCCAGCCGGGCCTTTCAGAAGCAATCAAGAAGTCAAAGCCAGGTTGGAGAAAGAGGAGGGTGAGGAGAATAGAACCAAGCGAGGAAAAGGAGGTGCTTGTTCTTCGTTGCAGCAAAGTCTGAAACGGACACAAGGGGAGAGAAGCCCAAGCATAAGTTTAGTATCGGAGTTAGCATCGTAATTACAGGTGAGTCGATTCGAGAAGCGCTTTACCTGCGTGTTGGATTTATGAGAGTTACAAATAGGATATGAAAGATAAGCCCGGCAATTACTGATTCTGCTTTCTTGAAATGACACTTGTATGAGCACACCATCATCTTCAGCACCCTACTCCAGCCTCCTCTGAGAAGGCCATGAAAGCCTATCGGAGATCAATACGGAGTTGTTACCGGGCAAGTGAAGGGGGACTTGCATGCACGGTCAACCGATGAAAGCGGACATGTCACTAAATGAAGATGAAGTGAACCGCATCTTCCATTAAGGAGGCTGGGATTCGCCGCCTGATCCCCCGATACAATATCAACATGATAGTTTGATATCGGTCGAGCGGTATCGCGATACAGCAACCGTGCGACAATTGATGATGTCGTCTGTCTCCGAGGCGTCCTTGTGACGGTCACATTGACGAGCGCCATGAAAGCAGGTGAAAGTGATCATAAATCAGTTGGGTTTTTTTTTTCTTGGGGCAAGGTTCGTGACGTGACTGGATGGTGCTAATTAGGCAGCGTCTCCCGACTTTGTCGACGCCGAGGGACGCGCTTCACACAAAAGTAGGCGGCGTCTTCGGGTTGAGGTTTCAAAATAGGGGTTAAAGTCAAGGTTACGGTTGGATGTTAGGGTTCTAAATCAATTAGGGGTTTCAAGGTAAGGTTTTGAGATTGGGATTTAATATGAAGCTATCAATTTGTGTTAGTAGGGTTTGGAGTTTCTAGTTTGAAGTAGGTGGTAGGGTTGCAAAGTACGGTTTTAAGTCATGGTTAGGGTTTGAAATTTTACTGTTCAGCCAAGTTGAACGGTTGAAGTTTGGCTTTCAAAGCATGGTTTTAATTCAGGATTAGGGTTTCAAGTTAGGATTGTTAAATTGGGTTTTAAGTCAGGGTTAGGGTTTCCATTTGGTATTAGGGTTTCCAAATAGGGTTTCAAGTCAGGGTTAGGGTTTCAGCATACGTTTTAAATGTCATTATCTAAGTCAGGTTAAGGATTTTAAAATCGGGTTTCAAGCCAGGATCACAGTTTAAAATTAGGTATTCGAGCCGGTTTTAGGGTTTCAAATGCGGGTTTGGTGAAATTAGATGTTCAAAGTAGGGGTTCAAGTCAGATTTCGGGTTTTAGGTTATGTTTTCAAAATTGGGTTTCAAGTTTGGGTTAGGGTTTCAAAGAGGTATTTCTTTCAAACTAACTCAATAACTAAGATCGCTGAGGGTGTGTGTGTGTGTGTGTGTGTGTGTGTGTGTGTGTGTGCACGTGCGCATATGCACGTGGGCACATGTTTGTTTGTTTTTCCTCGCAGGCCTTTCTAATTGTCCACATTCCTATCATAACCCAAAGCCGCGCGCACTCTTATTGTTCTGGCCGGGCCCGAGAAAGGCTTGGATTGTCCTGTTGCCTTGGCAACGCACTAACAAATACTTCCCAGCCTCATGTGGCACCTTACGCCAACATTCCAGCATCTGCTATTTTGGAAAAGTTCCACTAACAGTCTTTTTTTTCTGGCTCGTCCCGTCCTCCTCCTCCATCTCCTCCTCCTTCTTCTCCGCCATTCACCCACGCCTCCCAACCTTCCCTCTCTCTCTCTCCTCCACCCTTCACCGTCTCTCATCTCCTCGGGATAGATGCACTCTTTGTCCTCTGCTAGTGGAGGAACTTAAAGTGTCTGCGCCAATTTTTTTTTTTTTAACGTATGCTTTTATCTGTGCTTAAAAGTACATTTATCTATCATAAGCTTGACGGTATAAAACCTCTTTGCACAGCTTGTGCCATGAAGTAGTTAGTAAGGTTCTGAGGTTTGAAAGCTCTGTTTCAAGTAGGAGTTCGGGTCAGCAGTTGGGATTGTGGTTTCAAATTTGGCTGTTAAGTCATGGTTTGGTTTTTCAAAGCAGGGGTTTTCCAAAAAAGTGTTACTGGGTAGAGTTTTAAGGTCAGCTTTGAAGTCAGGGTTAGGGGTTTTACATTAGGGCTTAAAAGGCACGGTTGAAGTCCTTGAAGAGTTCATTGTGTGGGTTTCAAATGACGTTTTTAAGTCTTGGTTTGGCGTTTTTTAAAATTTTATTTTAAAGTCAGGATCAGGGTTTCCAAATCAGGTTTGGGTTCCCAAAGTAGGGTAGCCAGTCAGGGTCAGAGTCTCGCGAGCTTCTTGTGCTTCCTCGGCCCTCCGGACCAATCCATTCATTTACCGATCCGCTTTCTCCTCACAAGGGTCGCGGGAGTTGCTGGAGCCCATCCCAGCCATCTTCGGGGAGTAGGCGGGGGACACCCTGGATCAGTTGCCAGCCGAAGTCCTTGAAGAGTTCATTGTGTGGGTTTCCAAAGTAGGGTTTAAAACCACGGTTCAGGTTTCCTTGTAGGGTTTTGTGTCAGGGTTAGGGTGTCTGGTCATTTTCAGTCGTCAGGGTTAGTGCTTCGAATTACATTTTCAAGTGAGGCTTTGAAAGCAGGGTTTTGAGTCAACGTTAAGCTTTTAAGCCTGGCTCGTACCGCTACTAAAAATGCATGGCCCGTTGCTGGGATGACACTGCGGTCCGACTGATGCGGTTCCACTATGAAGCTACCGTAGCCGTCAAGAACATAACGCACGGATTTGAACACGAGCGGTAAGCGCAGACACTTTGCTGCTTTAATCCGTCAAATCTCCGCAAAGATCTCTGCTCGGCATCCGCACAAAGTCCAGACCACGCCCTGCTCCATACATTGAGCAATTCAAAGCACGACACTCTGCCGGCATATTTCTGACCAAATGCAGAGAAATCCATGGGGTTGTTTTAAGTCATGGTTAGGGGCTGTGAGTGAGTGATGATTTTAATATGAGACTTTGAACCATTTCATGCATCCTGTAACCTGATGACATGATAAGCTGTATCATGTACTGACCGCTGTCCCCGAAGGGGCTAAACTAGGATTTCAAAGGCAGGGTTTCCAGGTAGGTCTTGTTTGTCAAAGTAGGGTTTGCTGTCAGGGTCACCATTTCAAATGATGTTTTCATTTTAGGATTAGGGGTTCAAGTGAGCGGTTTATGTCAGGTTTAGAATTTCAAGTTCTGTTTCCAGTCAGGGTTAGGGTTTCAAATGTTGTTGACAATCAGGTTTCAGATTCCAAAGTGGGATTTCAAGTCAGGCTCTGTCTTTCAAATGATGTTTTTAAGTCTTGGTTTGGCGTTTTTTAATTTTTTTTTTTAAAGTCAGGATCGGGGTTTCCAAATCAGGTTTGGGTTCCCAAAGTAGGGTAGCCAGTCAGGGTCAGAGTCTCGCTAGCCTCTTGTGCTTCCTTGGCCCACAGGACCAATCCATTCATTTTCCGATCCGCTTTCTCCTCACAAGGGTCGCGGGGGTTGCTGGAGCCCATACCAGCCGTCTTCGGGGAGTAGGCGGGGGACACCCTGAACCGGTTGCCAACCAATCGCAGGGCACACACAGACGAACAACCATCCGCGCTCACACTCACACCTCGGGACAATTTTAGAGTGTTCCATCAGCCTGCTATGCATGTTTTCGGAATGTGGGAGGAAACCGGAGTACCCGGAGAAAACCCACGTAGGCCCGGGGAGAACATGCAAACACCACGGGGAGGCCGGAGCTGGAATTGAACCCAGTATCTCTGCACTGTGAAGTTGACGTGCGAACCACTCGGCCAGCAGGCCGCCTCTGGACCAATCATTAATTAGTATTTGCTGGGGGCAATTTTCACAAATCTCTTCTTTGTGCCGTCAAACTGGTTTGTCCGAGAGGTAGAAGAAAAAAAAGTCTCAGTCGAAACTCGCGGGTGTGTGCATGCACACACAAATATATACACATATGTAGTTATATATACACACACACGCACGCAAAGCAAATGATTGATTGTACTGGTTAAATTGAAGGGCTCCAGTTCTTATCACAATCTCTTAAGTGCACATATACATTAGCTGCTTTGCGAGTATTTGTGTGTATTTGTATAACCCCCTGTGTGTATATACCTGTGTGTGTGTGTGTGTGTGTGCGTGTCCAGCGTGCGCATTTGACAAAACCCAGAGCAGCCCGTGAGATGACTCTGTGTGTTTTGGCAGTTTGGCCGTGGAGGGTCCAGACATGTTTGTACGTAAGCGTGCTGAGTGGATGTGCGCTTCCCAGCGGGACCCTCGGCCGAGACCAAACAATGTGATGAGGCGGCCCACCCCCGTAGATCACATTAGATCCGGACCGTAGCCTATTTACGGGGCGTCCTTGAGCAGCGGTTTGACACCTCACCTCACAAGAAAGCTCGACAAAGGCTTGGTTGAAGCACCCCAAAGGAACCCCCTCCTCCCCCAACAAAATAAAACAAAACTTTAACATACCGTGTTTCCTTGACTTATGATTTCAATTTGCTGCATGACCAACCTCGTAAACTTAATTTACTTGCAATTCAAAAAAACATTCCCCAGTGTAATAAATTGAAATGCCATTCAGCCGTTCCAGCCCCCCCATAAAACACAAATTATTTAGTCATCTGTTTTTAATCAGAAAGAAAATAGCGCTGTATTTTGAAAAGCGGAATAAAATTGGGCCCGACTTTCTTTTTTAGCACAACGCCAATTCCGATCAATGATTAATTAGCCGATTAGAAAAAACATAAAAATCTAATTACAAATATATCATGAATAAAATAGCTTCTTTATGGATCCTTTAACATTTAAAACAAAATATTTATGAATTTACAAGACGTAAATGTGACTGTTTCACAAGACTGTCCTTTAATATTTGTCTTTTCCCCTTGTCTAAGTATAAGTAAAAATAAAAAAAAGACAATCAGCAAAAATTGACCAAAGAGCTAATATAATAAAGATATGAATAAAGAAAAGTACATTATGTTCTAGAATAATTAATTTTTTTTTAAAGTATGGTGATTTACCAGTGCTATTGAGCATATTGATGATTAAAAAATAATAATAAAAACTTGGAACTTTGCATAATTACCTCATACTTGGCCAAAGACTCTCGAGGTTAAGGTGTGAACACTTTTTATATCCACTGTACTTGGAAATCCAACCCCCCCCCAACCAAAAACTTCATTTTAACTCCAGATCGCCGAGCCATAACTCACATTTTAAGTGCTCATATTTAAGCACGTGTTGTGAAAAAAGTTTGAAGAATAATAAACTCCTCGGTGTTCTGCTGAAACAACGCGGGGCTCTAAATTATTCATCGTATTTAAATGGCACATTTTACACATGGGGCGTCGCCGCCCGCCGTCGGTAATAAACACCTCAACTGTCAAATGCCGCAGGTGTCGCCAATAAAGCCCATTTTGGACGCTGACTTGAAATGCTAAATTGTGCTCGAAAACTTGGAAGGAAAAAAAAAGGGGCATTTTCAGCTTGACGTGTATCCCACCGGGCAGCGGAGGAAGTCGTTTTGGTGGTAATAGCCGTAAATGAGCGGGCTAACTGGCAGTAATTAGCCATTGTGCATATACGCGTGTCACTTTGCTCGCTTTTGACGGCAGGCGTTCGGACACCAACGATAACACAGCTGGGCCTCGTTCACCCCCGCGCCTCGCCCTTGATTGTATTGCATGTGAAAGGCGTCTTATTTATTATTAGTAGTACCTGTGGCCATTTTGCATTTGGAGCAGTGGCGGTGGAAAAGTTGCGTGACTTTGCTCCGTAGGTACTTGATGTTGAACAAAGAGTCGTGAGTCAATTGGCAAAATGAATGTAAATGAGCTTTTCTTTTATTGTACAGTTTTGTAGTCATCTGTTGTAGTTTGTTTTGGTTTTTGGTGCATCTTTTTACTTTTTTTACACTCAATTAACAGAATAAAACCATTTGTGTACGTATGTTTTTTTTTTTTAATCAGATTTTTGTGGAGGTTTGTGATGCCAACATCTTGTTAAAGTATCTTTCTTACCAATAAATATTTATGGATTGAATACAAAGCAGGGATTCACTTGCAAAATTACTGTACTGTATGTGAATACTGAAATCATATGAATATCTGTAGTTTTTGCTTAGGCATTTCCTGCATTTGTTTGTTTCAGCTGCATCTGCTTGTTGTTTCTCTGTTTGGTGGGGAAAGCGTTTTTTGTTCACTTTTTTTTTTAAAGGAATTCCCTTTGTTTTGATCTTCCATTTCTCCTTTTTTTTGCTAGGTTTTTTAATTTTTTTTTTTGCTAGTTGCCATGTAGTTTTGCAGTCTTAGTTTTGCTCTCTCGAGTGCGCGCGCTAGCTTCTTGTTGATTTGTAGCGGTGACAATTGCTGGCCCGAGTGACGCGCATCCCTAAATCTCAATTTATGGACTTAGCGCAGAGGGCTAACATGAAGATGTTGCAACCGTGTCAGGAATGCGTTGCTACCCTGGAGGACAACCTGTTTTGACAATAGACCGTAGCAGTGGCATTTGGCGTCTGCGTGCCGCGATTGGGAGACGCTCTTGTCAGCACGTTGACCTTTGGGGCTGTACGTGTGGCCCGATTCTAGAGGACTGTCTTCACTGGAAATGGACTGATTGGGTTATGTGGCCAGATGGTACTTCGGTAGGGACAGTAGGTAGGCGAATACTAAGCAGGTCAACATATAGGTAGGTGACACGTAGATTTTGTTTTGTTTGTAGATGTCTAGGTACTGTATTTAGGTGGGTTGGTGGTAAGGAGTGAATTATGAAATAGGTGGGATGTATGGTTGGTAGAGTATGTTTGTTGTTAACAAGTAGGTGGCTACGTGGTTTGATAAGTAGGTAATAAGTAGGCAGGAATGTAGGTGGGAGGGCGGCCCGGTAGTCCAGTGGTTAGCACGTCGGCTTCACAGTGCAGAGGTACCAGGTTCGATTCCAGCTCCGGCCTCCCTGTGTGGAGTTTGCATGTTCTCCCCGGGCCTGCGTGGGTTTTCTCCGGGTGCTCCGGTTTCCTCCCACATTCCAAAAACATGCGTGGCAGGCTGATTGAACACTCTAAATTGTCCCTAGGTGTGAGTGTGAGCGTGGATGGTTGTTCGTCTCTGTGTGCCCTGCGATTGGCTGGCAACCGATTCAGGGTGTCCCCCGCCTACTGCCCGAAGACAGCTGGGATAGGCTCCAGCACCCCCCGTGACCCTAGTGAGGATCAAGCGGTTAGGAAGATGAATGAATGAATGACTGAATGAATCTAGGTGGGTAGATGGGAACTAGGTAGATGGTCCATAGGTTGGTACGTAGGTAAGTTGTGAGTCGGTAGCTATGAAGATTATTAGTCAGTAAGTAGATAATAGGTGGTTGGTTGTAAATTGGTTGGTAAGTACAGGAGGTCGATAGGTAGGAAAGTAGGTAGTTACTGTGGGTAGATACAGTAGGTAGGCATGTCCGAGGTTGGTTGTCAGTAGGTACGGGATAGGTTAGTAGGTGAACATTACAATCATTGTGTTTTTTTTAATAGCTTTTGTCATCTGTGCGTAGCCACTAGTTGCGTGAATGTACTCTTATTCAAGTCCTGCAGGAAGGAGTAACCATAAAAACACTCGGGCTGCTTCCTCGTCTGTAGCTAAAAGGAGGCACCCTGCCAGTTTCTCCTCCTCCAGCCTCGGGTTAGAGTTTTTATAGATATTCACTCCCGAGTTTTGGGGCGCAATCCAGAACCGTTGCTGACTGATTGATGGATGCCAGATTAAAACGCGACACGCTATCATGCAACTGTCGGGCGCTGTACTTATTGCGCAGACTTGCAGCCAAAACACCTCAACTGGCTCATAAAATAAGAAAGAAAAAAAAAGCCAAGGCGGCAATGTGATTGTGTTTGTGCACCTGAGTGCTGTTTATTTTTACACGTAGGTTTTTGCACATCGGGGCCCCGAGCCCCGCTTCCTGAGGCTCCTCGCAAAGCTTCCTGTCTGAGAGGTCCTGGGTTATCTTGCCCGTTCCGCCTCTTCCGACGCACCCGGACGCCGCGCAGCTGTTTCCTCTGATGGTTGGGTGCTCACATATATGCAGTGCTGCCGAATGCACCTCTTGTGCTCTGGTGTTTAAAAATGACAAACATACTCTATTGGGTTGAGATCGGGCCACTGATGTGAACATTGAGTATTCTGCCTTGTTTTGGGTGGGTAGGTCGGTTGGCGTTTCATTGTTTCTCCCTCGGCCTCACTCCGTCCATTCCCGTTACGGGGACCCGCCTGTGCGCTCACTGTTGGTTTGTGTTCTTGAAGAGTTGAATCCGTGGCCATCTTTCTTCAATGACCATCAATTCCTGCTCCCCCGTGCACCGTATAACCTCTCCAGCTGTTCTTCCACAGCGTGTCGAGAGATATTACATGTTGTCTTCTAAGGTTTGTTTCAAGTGTAGCAGACGTCAGAGTCACGCAATAACCTCCCTCGGGTTTTAATTAAAAACAAGAGTTTGTGTTTTCTCACTGGGGGAGGTCCATGGACTAAAGCTTATGGAGTTCCGCAGGGTTCAGGTCAAGGCTCTATCTTGTTATGTTGCGCAACATAGGCCTATTATTATTATTTCACTCGTTTGTTTTTTTTTTTAATGGAGTTTTGAATTTGATTGAATTGAAAAACATAATAGGGCGGCCCGGTAGTCCAGTGGTTAGCACGTCGGCTTCACAGTGCAGAGGTACCGGGTTCGATTCCAGCTCCGGCCTCCCTGTGTGGAGTTTGCATGTTCTCCCCGGGCCTGCGTGGGTTTTCTCCGGGTGCTCCAACATTCCAAAAATATGCATGGCAGGCTGATTGAACACTCTAAAATTGTCCCTAGGTGTGAGTGTGAGCGTGGATGGTTGTTCGTTTCTGTGTGCCCTGCGATTGGCTGGCAACCGATTCAGGGTGTCCCCTGCCTACTGCCCGGAGACAGCTGGGATAGGCTCCAGCACCCCCCGCGACCCTAGTGAGGATCAAGCGGTTAGGAAGATGAATGAATGAATGAATGAATGAATGAATGAAAAACATAATTGTTCTGATATTTTATGATTAACATACAGTGGGCGACATTAAAATTGACTTGTTTGGGAAAAAACACACACACACACACACACATACATGGCCACGTTGACCCAGAGATGAGCATCTTGATTCGAGCATCCTATTAAGAAATGAAATCAATGCCATCTGCTATGGAGCACATTGGGCACTGGTTTTCTCTTCTCAACCAGTTTGCCATTACCAAAGTGCCTCTAATCCAGCTGCCATCATTCAGCTCCGGAACCAAAACAAAGCGAGTCGGCTTTGTTTTGGCCCAACTTCTCTGTAGTGTTCACATGGCCTGGCGCCTTGCTTGCTTAAGTTTTCCAAAGTCACCTCCATCCCTCAGAACTTCTATTTTAGCACACGGGCCTCCGGGTAATTACTGTAATACTGACAGTAGTCGGTGGCGAGCCGCTAGCAACAACCACCTCGTTCATAAATTCTCCGTTCAGCTCACCTGACTTGTTCTGGCTTGGCGCGGTGACAAGAACACGAGGAGTGACAAGCGTGCATACCAGCGGGCGTGTAAACAACACCTGCTCGCCTTTTGCCCGCAAGTGTCTTGTGTTGCGTACTTGCAAAACCAACTGCTGGCAGGAAGAAGTTCTGACTTGATTTTAAGACCATTTTTTAGTCATATATATATATATGCACATACATACACATACATTTACTGTACATACATACATAAACATATATATATAGCTCCGTATTGCTGTCCCCTCAAGACCACTGATACTGTGGATTGTGACAGTTCTTTTAATACAACACTGCAACACAGTCTGGCGGCAGCAATGGTGAAGTCGCATTGGGTCTCGGACATTGCAATGCAACTTTCTCGTAGCTTTGCCAGCAAAACATTGATCAAAGGAAAACGATATATGCAATGAGTGTGATCATATCGTCACATACAGTAAAAAAAAAAACACATTCACTGTTATTTCCGAGATGTCTTTAAACACATCACACACAGCAGAAACGGCAGCGCAACGTACGAACAAGAAGGGCTTCCGCGACAAACTGCGGGCTCACATTACCTGCAATACAGTACGGCGGGAGCAATGGTGAAGTCGCATTGGGTCTAGGACATTGCTGCGCAACAGACAAGCAAGCACTTGCTATCAATTCAACAAGTAAAAACTTTCATTCGACAAAAAGTAACTTCGATAAACAAGCAATGTCGGCTCGAAACAATCCAGGGAACTACTTGGGCACACCACACAGTAGAGAGAGAAGAGAAAAACAAAGTGAAATATTCTTATTAAATTGTTAATTAACGAAACGTGACTTACCTATGCAACTTCCTCGTAACTCTGGCTGATGCTACGGTGGGAAGCAGGGGCCATACTGTGCGCTGTTGCGTCACTTCCGTCATCATTTATGCATCACTACGCTACATATCAATCCAGTGTATTTTTATTTTGTAATATACAGTCAACACATGTTGATTTCTATTTGGTTTTCTTGAGTGTTCTCATTTTGTATTGTGTTTGATAGTTTGGCACGCTTCGGTCAATAATTTTGGCTCCACCTTAGAGATGATTAGAACAAACAAGTGCTGATGAAGTTATGAAAAAAAAGTTGTAAGTCACACTATTATAAGAATTTACATTTGCATGATACTTTTGGTAAGAAAGTATTTCGGCGAATTGCTTTGAAAAATGTGGAATGTCCCAAGAGATGTTTTTGTTGCGTTTGGAAAGTTGGTCATTAAAGTTGGAGTTTTCTCAAGAAAAAAGAAATAGCACAAGAAAAATCCCATGCTACAATAATAAAAAAGCTCATTAAAAGTCGCGATACGTGCGTAAAGTGTTTTTTAAAAGTAGTTATGTCACAAGAAGAATTTAATTATGTATTAATCTAAATCTAATCTAAATGTATTAATTACCAAAATACATTTAGAGTATATTATTATGTTTTCAAAGTCCTTTTACAAGAATAATTGTGCATTGTTTTCAAGATTTTTGTTTTCATGCTGCAATATTACTGATTCGTCTTACTGTTTATTGTATATGTTAAATCGCTCCATGTACAGCACTTTGTATGCAGCGATGGCTGTTTGAAAGTGCTCTATAAATACTGTTGACTTGACTTGACTTGAATATAAAGTTTTATATGAGAACAAAAATTGTAAGAATACTGTACATATGTATATTTTGGGAGGAGGAAAACTGCTGCAATATTATAAAAATGATAAGAATTATAATACCAAGACAAGTATAATTTTTTTCACCAAAGTTTTTAAGGATATGAGAATAAGTAATAGTACAAGAATAAAGATGGACTTTAAAAAAAGAATTAAGTTTTAGCCTACTTTTTATTAATTCATACTCTCATGAGATACACTTTAAAAGAATAAAATATCAATTTGTGCATTTGGCGAGTATAATTATTCGCACAAGCATTGTACGCGATATTTTTTGTTAAATAATTACCAGTATTACATTATTTAACTATTACATTATTTTTAATGTAGACGTATACATTTTTATTAAATTACAAAATGTACGTTATTATTACACTTTAATCCCTGACAGGAATATTCAATGACATTTTAAATACAATTTGAGGTCATTTTTGCAAAATGTTTTTTTTTTGTTTTGTTTTTATGAGAAAAATGTCGTAACCTATCAAGAATATAAACAAACTCTGTCGTGGTAATGTCATTTGAACACACAAATTCGTCGCGGTGTACCTAATGTTCCTGTAAATTATCCTCACAATATACTTCAGAATATGCCCCACTCGCCCTGTCCATCATCCTGACTTAAAATACTCTGCCTTGCCTGTCAATGCTTATCCAGGTGATGACACGTGAGGCCGACTGGCCCATTCGTGTGATGTCCACGTCCTTAATCCTTCCGCCGACTTGTGTTGAGTCCCCGTTAAGCGGTGTGACACTCTGGACCCTGAGTGAGTGAGGCCTCGGCACGACGACAGCTGCTGGCGGTCAAGCGGGGGGCGGAGACAGAGATTTTTGTCAGCGGGGTGGCCAAGGTGACAGAACCCCTCACCGATGATATTGGCAAGCTCTACAGGAGCCTGACAATGCTCCTGATCATTTTGGATCAGGTGTGTTGGAGCTCGAGGACCGGAGTTTAAGCCTTCAGGTCTTAGCAGCTTATGTAGCCCGCTGACACGCAATAGTTACACTGGAGACATGGCAGCCAAAAGAGAGGACACATACGCGTGCGCACATACGCAAAAATGAGTACAGACACACTTATTTAATTGTTTGTGAGTCGCACAAAGTGCTGAGTCATGATTATCTGATTCTGTTTAATGTGCTCACGGACGAATGGAATAATCCTTTACCAGCCACATAAAACAGGCCGAGTGAGTGCATTTCAGTGTGTTTGTGTACGAGGGTGTATTTATTTATGATTTATGACAGTATTTATTTTATTTCATGAGCTAAGATAATAAAAGAAAGCGGCCAATTTCAATAATAAAATATAATTTCTGTAATTGACAGCGATAGACAAACATCGTCCCGATTCCTTAATTCTTTAGAAAATAAGGACAAGGAAAAGAAAATAAGGACAAAGTGAGGACAGCGAGGACCAAAGCCCATCTTCCATTGGCAAAGAAGATCAAAATAATGGAAAAAAAAGAGAAATGAGTCATCTTGTCTTACATTAGGAGCAATTGGGTACTGATGAAAATCACACTTTTAGAATAAAAAAAATTCTTTCACAAAAACAATGTTCTAATATCACAAAAAATAATTATAAAATAAATTTTGCAATAAGGTCTAAATATTAGGAGACCTTTTTAAATTGTTTTAACCTGTTTTCATTTTAATTGTTAACATTATCAAGGTGAATTTTTTAGATACAAAAAAGTGTACATTTACAAGAATATGGTAAGATGAGTCATTTTTTTAAAATATTCGAATACTACTCGTCGCATTTTTGTACTGTATAACGCTGCACTATTATGGGAATTTATTTTCAATTTTATAAGTATTAAGGCAGAATGCTATGTGGAAAAAAAGGCATTATCGTGTTGGGGTTTTTTTTGCGTAACTGACTCGCAAACTAACAAATTAAAACACCCCCTATGACTCTTTTATGCTTGGTGGAGGTAAAGAGATGGCGGCAGAAAAACAAGAGGATGAAGATGATGACAAAGGGGAGGGTAAACAAGACCCTGGGGGAGGTTCACGTTTCTGCAAATGTGATGAAAAGATGCTACGAAATGTTGTGCACCGATGCCTTCCCACCTTCCCTTTCATGGATCCCGCGTCATTGGGCCACGCTCCCACCCCACACACTGGTATGCAACATATCCTCCCAACCTCCCCCGACAGTCCCCCTCAAAGACCTCCAACTCCCCTTTTTGACTGTGTGACAGGGTTCAGAGGTCAGGAGCTGGCAGGTGATTGGATGCTGTTGTGGTAAGGGAATACGGGCTTGCTAAGTGCTGCAAAAACACCAACTGGCTCTCATATCACTGCCTACAGGGCTAAAGTGTGTCAGTCTGTGTGCTCCAGCGTGTGTGTTCGCGTGCGCGCGTGTGTGTATGTGTGTGTGTGTATTTATGTTCATGCGTGTCAGGTCAAAAAAGGACAAGGAGCAGATTTTTGTCTTGAACTAGAACTTTGGAACACGCGCTCCACCTGGATATTAACCACATCCATGTGTGTGTGTATGTGTGTGTGTGTGTGTGTGTGAGAGAGAGGGAGGCCGTGCTCAAAGTCACACATTAATGTACAGTTTTAACTCACTTCACCGCTCACACCGCTTTGATGGGTTTTTACAATGGCTCAATTGGCTCAATCAATTGTTTTTACAATGGCTCAATTGATAATCGGCTTAAATTTTTTCTATTCTAAAAAACTGGCCAAAAATCTGTCCATTTTTCAGATTTCATTGTGATTTTAAACATTAAAACTTTACAATACTGTATAAAAGATGAAAGATTAAAACATTCCCAACCCCAAAAATTGGAAAAAATAATCGGCCGATTTTTGCAGATCTTCACTCAAATACTAAAGGACAACATAATATATAACCGTCAAATGTTTTACCTATATCTGCAATTCATATTTTTATTGTTTTAACTGTTAATAGACCAAAAAGGACATTATTTAGTTCAATGTGTATTCTTCTAATCAATCGGATGATTAATCGGTACCACAATTTTACTCTGTCAAATATGGGCAACAGCATCGGCCATTGCCGAATGTAATTACGTCAGTTTTGTTTTGGTTCACTTGAAAAAAATGTTGGTTCATGCTGTTATTAATTAGTTTTAATCAGTGACACAACACATTAATTGAACTGTTGTCGCTGGGGGACATACTGTAGCTGCGTATCATCTTCATGGACATGATTGCCATTCGGAAGAATTTGACCCAAGGGTAACATATACAAGCTAAACAGAAGGGGGCCAAGGATTGAGCCCTGAGGTATACTTCCGGTGCACTTCTCTCGCCAAAAGGCTAGTTAGGTTAACTGAAGACTTTCAATTGTCCGTAAATGTGAACGTGAATGAATGTTTGTTTCTCTGTATGTCGCTATGATTGGCTGGCGACCAGTTTTGGGTGTATGTCATTTCTCTCACCAGTCAGTCAGACAGTCAATCAGGAGGAGAGGGAGAGAGACAATAGAGAAGTGGGACAGGAAATTCTTCCCGATGTTCCTCACGAGTTCTCCTCACTGCCTTCCATGTACTTGCTGTCTGTGCAAAGTTTTTGTTTTCTCAAGGGTGCGCTAGCATATTATTAGCTGGTTTGCGGCTTCGACACAGATGGCGCGTTGATTTGCTGTGTGGTTGCAAATATGGCAAACAATGTAGACCTTTGTGCACGCGCCAGTCCGTATGTGTGAGTGTGTGTCTGTGGAAAATGGAACGTTACAAAAAAAAGTAACATGTTCTCGTTGGACACTGTCTGGTGTCAGGCAGCATTAAAAATAAACGAGGCTCCTGCGCTGACATTAGAAAAGCAATAGTGTAATCCCTACGAGCAGGAATGGGTAACCCCTACCTCCTGGGCCATATGACGACATGAAATAGTTAAAATCATCCAAAACCAATCCATTGAAGAATTGCAAACAAAGATTTAAGAAGACGATCAGTGAAAATGAGACGGTATATTTCACAAATGTGCTCCAAACCGGTCCGTTTCCAATCCGCTTTTCCTCAAAAGGGGCGCAGGTGTGCTGGAGCCTATCCCAAGGTGTATTCGGGCAATCGGCGGCGGACAGCCTAAACCGGTTGCCAGCCAATCGCAGGGCACACATAAATAAACAACCATTCGCACCCACACTCACACCGAGGAACAACTTAGAGTGTTCCATGAATATGCCATGCATGTTTTTGGAATGGAGGAGGAATCCGTAGTACCCGGAGAAAACCCACGCAGGCACGGGGAGAAAGTGCAAACTCCACACAGGAAGGCTTCTGGTAAGAAGGGTAACCGAAGACTCTAAATGGTCTGCAGATGTGAAGCTGAATTAATGTTTGTTTCTCTGTAGGTCCCTAAAATTGGCTGGCGACCAGTTTTGGGCGTATGTCATTTCTCTCACCAGTCAGTCAGACAGTCAATCAGGAGGAGAGAGAGAGAGAGACAATGGAGAAGTGGGACAGGACCTGCACCTCTGCACTGTGAAGCCGGTGTGCGAACAGCTTTTCATTACACACACATGTGCATGTACACACACACACACACACACATACGCACGCACACATGCGGCCCATGCCAAATGTTTCACTCCGATGAGGAAGTGAACGCGTCTTTCACCTCCCCTCCACTTGTCAGTCAGCCTGTGATAAATAATCCTACGGTGAAGGCTAATAATTAGCTGGCACCGGCGTGAGAGCGCCCGCGAAATGACGGGAACAGCCACGGGCGAGAATGAAGCTATATTTAAAAAAAAAAATAAAAAAAAAAAGAGATGAGATGAGATGAGGAGGTGATGGAGGGTCATTGCCAGACAAACCCGGTGACCCTCCATCTTGTTTCGCTTTAACCATCTCCCTCCTTCTCCATCTTCAACACGCCTCATTACAGTCAACATAAACTTGCCTTGCCCCGTTGTGCGTCTTCAGGGGGATAAAGAGAGGGGGTGTCGACGCTCTGGTGAACTTTTATAGGTCTATAACAATTTTTTTCAAATTTTATTTTTATATTAAACGTCCATTCATGGAGCCCAGGTGGACCCCATTTATTGGACCCCTCTTGCTACCTCCAGCTTCTCCGTCTTCACCCATCGCACCCACTTAGGCTGTAGCAGAATCCCGACTGATCCCGCATGCAATGCGAAGCAGATGTGCCATACACACACACACACACACACACACGCTTATAAACGCACACTTATGCACACGCATTCATACTCGCATACACTTTCTCACTCTCACATGTACACACACAACACACATTCACACACGGACACGGACTGTCACTCACTCACAAGCTTGCACAATGATACACGCGTTGCAGCAGTGGACTCGGCGAAACACGTGAACAAGTTTACCAGGCTACAAGTGCAAACCATCTTGTCTCACTTAGAACCTTGTTTTGCAGCCCGTGCGCGTGAAACAAGCGGCCCGTTTCAGCAGCTCTCTGTTATATTTTGGACGTACCCTAGCGACGGAGCTGTTTCTGCTTACCCCGCACACTTAACCCCCATTCTCCCCCGCCCTCTGGCCCAAAATGCTGCCGGCTGCTTTTTTTTTTCACGTGTGTGTGTGTGTGTACTGCGTTTGTCAGTCATCGAGTATATCTATATGGGTGTGAGTGAGTATGTGTGCTTGTCATTTTGTCTTTGTGCGGCACAAGGCCTGGACATACCACAAGTCTTAGAGCGGACATTTTGGTTGGTCCAAACACACACACACACACACACAAGAAAATTGTGAAGATGAACTTCTCATTAGCCTTTGCGTGTGTGTGTGTGTGTGTGTGTGTGTGTGTGTGTAGTTGATGCGTACTTGTGCTCACAGGTGAGTTGCGCGGAGGAAATCTCTGACTGATTGAATTGCTTTCCTGAGCATTTATCCTATCCTAGGATCTGCCTTCTTCCTGCTCTGTGTGTGTGCGTGTGCGTGTGTGTGTGTGTGATGGTCTGCTTGTCATTATCTGGCTGTTTTGTCAATTAGAACTCTTCACCCCATCTCCGTTTTGCGCTGAAGACCTTTTCATATCGCCTTTATAAGTCGTCATTTAGGATTGATGTGATATCGTGATGTCAAAGTTGTGAGAAAATATCTCACCGTTGTTCCGTGTAAAAGGCCAAGTTGTATGAATGTTTTGCGCTAAGGTTCAGAGGAGGCAATTTTTGTGGGGTGGGAGTAAGGACAGAGGCTTTTGTGTCTCTCTGCATAGCGTTCGGGTCATAAAAAAACTGCAACCACTGGACACCGGGTCGCCTATATCATTCCAAATCTGCAAAAAAAAAATATTAGGCCTACTTAGGTTGTGTATTTTTTTAATTAATCAAGTGGTCACTCGGCATGCCCGCAGGCCTCCCGTCCCCGCTTTAACAGTGTAAACAAGATAAACCCGATGCTAACCTTACTCAAACATCCAACCATGTCCTCAATGTTCAAAGCAAACCTCGCAAAACACACACATACACACACACACGTAGATTCCTGGGAGTAATATTTAACAGGAAGAAAACAGAGTGCGCCGTCAACGTTGATCTCCAAATGCAGAGGTTGAGCTTTCCCGCAGATAGTGTGGCCAGGCCTCCCAGATAAGACGCTCCAGTGGCAAGATGAAAGCATTCCCTTTCTTCTCCTTTGCGCCATACCTGGACACTTCTCTCTCCTTAAAACAGGAACCAGAAAAACATTTTTTTTTCCCCTATCACGGAATCCATTGCAGTTTCTTCATCCATCAACTCACCGGAGATAACTTTGGCTTGTACAGCTGCACAGAACCACATGTCAATATTTCATAGGGAAGCCCATTTGAAAGGCTTTGGGGGAGGATTGCTTAATCTCCACGTTTTGAAGTACATACAAAGGTATCGCGAGTTAAATCCTAGTCGAAAAAGCCAAAGGAGGTTTAGGGGGACTTGAGTTTTTTATTTACACAGTGCCCGAAACTGCCACAGGTGTACTGGAATGTTTAATCTGCAACACACGGACACACACTGCTTGAACTTTGCGGTTCCGTGCAACTTTGGAGGAAAATGTGACGTGTCATTCTGATGGCTTTGACTTCAAGTGCACTGTACATCCATCCATCCATTTTTTGTAGTCCTCATTAGGGTCACGAGTGAATGGAAACCTATCCCAGCTAACTTTCGGTGAGAGAAGTTGTCCATATTTACACCTATGGACAATTTA
Organism: Hippocampus zosterae; assembly: GCF_025434085.1. Classification (NCBI taxonomy): domain Eukaryota; kingdom Metazoa; phylum Chordata; class Actinopteri; order Syngnathiformes; family Syngnathidae; genus Hippocampus; species Hippocampus zosterae. The sequence goes on from NC_067458.1 coordinate 19,601,860, forward strand.
GAGTATCCAATTAACGTAGCCCACACCCACCCCCGGCATCTCTCGCCGGTGAGGCAGACATATTAATCACAAGTCCCCCGTGTCTTGCGGATCCATATAACATTTGTTTTGGGAAACGTTGGTGGTAGCAACCAGACAGAAAAAAAAAATCTTTCAAAGTCACTTTGCACACAGGCTGACATTTACGCCCACGTTAAAATCCAACAGCAGTCGCTCCCAACCACAACCCGCCTGCTCACTTGCTCCTCCGTAGACGCCGGCACTTGAGTGCACGGAGCCACCAAACATGAAAAGCAACCTAATTTGGCATCATAAAACTGACATTAGTTATTCAGCCCAGAAGGACGCCCACAATCTTGAGTGCTGGGTGTAACGCGTAGATTACAGAGCTGTCAGGGTGTCTGCTTGGGACGAGGCAATTAGAGCCAGGGGAATGTCTTACTAATGGGATGCCTGACCCCAAAGACAAACACACACACACACAACTACACTAATTCCTCCTTCCTGAACTTTACCCCCAAAACAAAACGCAGCTCCAGAACACACATTTCCACCTGAGCAGGATATGCAGAGACATGCATGCCATCAGTTTTGACACACAGGAATGGCAACGATTCCACAGACGAGCCACTGGAAAATTATACGTTTTCCTAGTATGCGAATAAACACGGTGAGCGTCAGCAAAGGTGTAAAGCGCCAAGGTGGCAAAAGTGCTGAAGTACTTGAAAAGTAGAAGTCAAAGAGACTCTAGTAAAAGTCTCGATTCAACTCCTCAATTTAAAAAATATATATATATATATACAGAAATGAAAAGTTAAGATGAATTTTCATTTTGTGTTATTTGGAATAAGCATTTTGACAACTTGGCATAACGGAAAGCTAAACGGAAGTGAATACAGTGCCACAATTTGAAGTCTGGCATGAGTCACCCTCAATGCCAGTAGATAAGCTAGCTAGCCATGCTAGCATGCGAACAAGCAAACATGACTCGGTTTGCTAGCTAGCATGCTAGCTAGCAAACTGAGTTCTGTAAAAATGCTTGATGAAGTAGTATCCATTTTAATCATTCATATTTGTCAGGCTTAACAACATTCTCATCTGTGATGTGTCAAAAGTGAAATTTTAGTTTCACATTCCAGAGACTTTAAGTACAGTAATGAAGTTTAAACTTCATTACTTGTCACCATTTGGTGTAGTGTGTGTGTGGGTGTATGCATGTTATTCCTCAGACAGAGCGTCCATTGTGATGCGCCGGTGTCCCTCAAGGCACTGGAATCTGGCACATTGTCTATGCCGGAAACTCAAACCCGTTACAACTCTCGACTTGTTTTGATCCCAACAGAAAATTCCAGTTTCTGCCAATTTTTTTTTATTTTTAAGAGGGGAGTGATGCCCCTGGACGAAGGTCTGGAAGGAAAAAGTCTTATTACGGACAGGGTGTTGGCGGGTCGTGGATTGTTAGATAAGAGGGAAACCCTCCATTTGGCCGCGGGCTTCCAGATGCAAATTGCTGCTCGCTTTCTGGCTCTAGTCGCAATAATTTTTATGAGTAACACAGGGAAGAGCCCGAAATTGAGTGAGAAAGACTCCTGAGATCCTTTGGGTTTTTTTCAAACATGGATAAGATACAAATGAGATTTTTCCAAAAATGGGGAGAGGTCTGTATAAGGACACTTGGAAAAGCTCATCAAAAATGCAAAATCATCAGTCCAAAAAAAGTAGACTCCAAGTAACAACCCTACACTGGGACTAATGTCACCACAAAAGCAAACAAGACATGACGTGTGAATGACGTCGGCAGAAACAGACACAATTATGGAAGCAAACTAACGCGGCAAGCAGGTACACAAGATGATTGGTTGACACAAGGGGCAGGGCTGACGATAACAGACAAATGCAAAAATCTAACAAGCAAGACGACGTGAGAAAAACATGAAAGAAAACTCACTGTAACCATGACGCGTCAACAAAACAAAGAAAATGAAACTTCTTGAAATGGCGCTGGAAAAAACAAAGTAGTTGATGACTTGTCAGAAATAGTGGGAAAACTGGTTGAGCTTTAAATAGAGATACTGGTGAAAAGAGTCAGGCTCTGAATCAAAACGCTGGCACAAAAAAAAAATAGAGCGCTGAATAGAATGTAAAAATGAGCAAGCTCGAAATATTTATAAATAGAAACATCGGGAAATACTTTGACAATCCACCCGCCTTGGTACGTTGGATTATTCCATTTCAAGATGACTTTTGTCAACCTGTTATTGTATGTACTATATATGCTCAATAAACCACCAAACAAGATAAGAGTTATAAGTTCTTGAAATAATCTCACGTTTGATGGAGAGCGGCGAAAATCCAAAATCCAATCTCACTCGTGTTGATTGGTCAGCTTCCCGATGCTTTTTCTTTTTTTTTTTTTTAATGACGATGTATTTTTCCCTCCAAGGTAGTTCTTGCGTGTTTTGATTTGTATGTTTTGGTGGAAATGACGGAAGGTCTCCAGGCCTGCTTTGGCCAAGCGCCAGGCATCCGCTGCCTGCGTGTGTATCCAGTGCGAGCGCCGTTCGTGCGAAGTGTCAGTAATCGAGCAAACGAATGAAATGAATTCACATTTTAAAGTGCAATTTTTGTAATATTTTGACGTTAAAAAAAATGTATGTATTTTTAAACTAATTAATTTCTTTATTTTTTTACAATTTTTTAAAAAGTATTTTCTATGTTTTAACTCATTATGCACCAATAATAATAACCAGTAACCTAATAAGCTGTCCACTGTAGTAACCGCTGACCATGAAAGGATTCATTTTGAACCAATATTTTTTCTTCAATATTTATATTTGCCTTTTCTTTGATTGGATTCATATTCTGTACGTTTGTATCATCATCATCTTTTTTTTAAATTTATCATAATCGTAGTAGCAAGAAGTCCGTAAGTCAGTCAAGTAAGTAAGAGGTACAAAGTGATCGGCTGAGCGCATGTGCGGCGTGGAGGGGATTCTCTGCGCGTAGGCTCCAGCGAGGAGGCCCTTTGTGTGCCTGCGTGGGTGTGGTGCACGCAGATGTGAAGTTTGTTGTACGCCAGAGAGAGATTTGTGTGTGACAGAAGGCAGCTTGTAGTATCAGTAGCGTGTGACACACAGTGCTCTCTCGGCGGCCACTTGAAGGACTCGTGCCAAAAGAGAGAATGGCTCCACTGTTCCCTGTTGTTGATTGACAGCAGGGCTTCTTTGAGTGAGCGTGTGTTTGCGTGCGTGTGTGTCTGTGTGTGCATGTGTGCGCGCGCACGTTGCATGAAAAGGCAAGAGAGAGGGGGAAAAAAAAAAAAACACGCTTCCTTTTGTCACATTGTGGTAACAGTGTTGTGTGGTGTGCTCATGTCACTCAATGTTCAGTGCCTCCGAAATGTCGTGCAGTTCATCATCGCTAGTTACTCTTATTTGAAAGTCATTCATTATAAAATTCATGTTTTTTGTCATTCATACATTTTTGGGAAATGACATATCACCAGTTGCTGTCATTTGAATGTGATTCAACTTTTTAAGGTATTTTTTAAAATGATATATTACAAGGCGGCCCGGTAGCCCAGTGATTAGCGCGTCGGCTTCACAGTGCAGAGGTACCGGGTTCGATTCCAGCTCCGGCCTCCCTGTGTGGAGTTTGCATGTTCTCCCCGGGCCTGCGTGGGTTTTTTCCGGGTGCTCCGGTTTCCTCCCACATTCCAAAAACATGCATGGCAGGCTGATTGGGCGCTCTAAATTGTCCCTAGGTGTGAATGTGAGCGTGGACGGTTGTTCGTCTCTGTGTGCCCTGCGATTGGCTGGCAACTGATTCAGGGTGTCCCCCGCCTACTGCCCGAAGACGGCTGGGATAGGCTCCAGCACCCCCTGCGACCCTCGTGAGGATCAAGCGGTTCGGAAAATGGATGGATGGATATATTACAAGTCATTTATTTAATCTGAATCTATTTATAATCCAAAATTCTAGCATCTATACTGTAATGTAATCATCTTTTGTAAAATATATTTCTACTTGCTGCCATTTGAAAGTAATTCGTTTTCATTTCGATTTTGATGAAATAACTCGTTTCGTTCTCCGTTTCGGTTAGCAAGAGAATTCAAACCACGTTTCAGGTATTTATCGAAATAGAGAAGAGTCACTCGTGTCGTTTGCTCAAGACAGATTGCGAGTCAGCTGCTTTGGTTCGCAACAGAATTCAAGATTTAGAGGAACGTCGGTGGTATTTTGCCAAACGAGCTTTTCAACAGCACATGTTTATTTTTGCCGCCTCCCCGTCGCTGCTGGCTGTGACATTCAGACATCTTTGATTGACAGCAGGTGCGCACAGGAACAAAATGTCACAAATTCCTGACATTCTGTGTCATGTCTTCACGACATCAACTTCGAGTGGGGAAACACCTGAAGGAGTTTTTCTCAGGGTGCAAACAAGAGGAAAGAGAGAACACTTTCAAAAAAGTGGCCCCTGCAGCGGCCTTGATACAGTAAATGTCACCGCCAGAAACGCACGCATGGACAATCAGCACTGGGGCACTCCCCGATGTACAAAGACCATTGCTTCATTACCGATGAACCGAGGAAATCAATGTCAATCATCACCAAAATAAGGTCAGCTCGGCAGTTATGTACCTCAGGTGGCTCGACCAGGTTCGGTCATTATTGGCTAAAAAGTGCAGAAAAATGAAAAAAAAAATTTCGAGGGCAGGGGTGATTGGTGCATTTGACATGACCATGACTCTGACCTTTGACCTTGACATTTTGACACACGAAAAGCCCCGACACCAAAGACTCTCCCAACAGCAAATGTTTTGGCAAACTGGCGCTGAATTTGTTTGAGAGACTGCTCGGCGAGTCCCTCCAAAGCCGTAAATAAAATGACGAGATAATGACAAGCACATTTGCTGTGTCATGATGGCAGCTTGGTGTCGCGAGGACACATGATCCCTCCGAAAGACTCCCCACCGGCTGCTTTCCGCATTAGGCCCGAAGCGTCGTCTATTTGAAGCCGACCCGACGTGACCGCTCGTTTTCTGCTGCGTGAGGCGAGCGAGTACTCAGCTTCTTTGTGGCCCGTCGCCTGCCTGAATAATTCAGTAAGATTCCAACGAGGGAGGGGACGTGGCTGCTTTACTTCCATTAGATACGAGCCGAGTTAGATTAACTGCTGGGTAAATGTGTCAGGGAGAGAAAAGGGGTGGGGGGGGCAGAAAGAGAAGTCACACGACTTGAGGGAGATTCCCTGACGTGACTTCCTGGAAAAATCACCCAGCTTCTTGATGGCCATTCCCAGAAAGCACGAGTTAAACCCAAGGTCCTATCCATTGTCAACATGTTACATAATATACGCCAGTGATGAGATACGCTGAGCAGCCACTTTATTAGGTTTAGCATCTACTGCACATTTGGGTCAAGTACGGCCCCTATTCAAGTTCAAGTTAACTTTATTGTCAGATTTGCTGACAATTTGCAGACTGTGGCCCACTGAGCATTTGCATTGTCGAAAATCCTGTAATAACATTTGTTTCATGAATTGAGCCACCCCCCCTTGCACCCGCCTCCCAAAAAATTACATCATCCATCCATTATCTGAGCCGCTTATCGACACGAGGGTTGCAGGTGTGCTGTAGCCTATCCCAGATGTCTTCGGGCAACCTGAACTGGTTGCCAGCCAATCACAGTTCACACATAGACAAACAACCACTCACAATCGCACCTATGGCAAATTTAGAGCGATCAATTAAACCTACCATGCATGTTTTTGGAATATATGAGGAAACTGGAGTACCCGGAGAAAACCCACGCAGGCAAAGGGTGAACATGTCTAACCCTCTGCACCGTGAGGCCAACGAGCTAACCAATCGTGCCGCCTCCCTGACTTACATTTTGACTAAAATGTGACTATGTCCTAGTATGGATGTCAATGCTATTTTTGCAAAGACAACTTCTGATTTGGGGCGGCCCGGTAGTCCAGTGGTTAGCACGTCGGCTTCACAGTGCAGAGGTACCGGGTTCGATTCCAGCTCCGGCCTCCCTGTGTGGAGTTTGCATGTTCTCCCCGGGCCTGCGTGGGTTTTCTCCGGGTGCTCCGGTTTCCTCCCACATTCCAAACACATGCGTGGCAGGCTGATTGAACACTCCAAATTGTCCCTAGGTGTGAGTGTGAGTGCGAATGGTTGTTCGTTTCTGTGTGCCCTGCGATTGGCTGGCAACCGATTCAGGGTGTCCCCCGCCTACTGCCCGGAGACAGCTGGGATAGGCTCCAGCACCCCCCGCGACCCTAGTGAGGATCAAGCGGTAGGAAGATGAATGAATGAATGAACTTCTGATTTGAGCTTACAAAAGAGAGTTGTGGTAAAGTGTAACAAAAATGTGAATTTGTTCTCGGAGTGGGTCAAAACAAACTCGTCACAGTTTTCTGATGGTCTTCCGATGAAAAATGGCGCTTGGCACGGCGCGATGCAAAATAGTTTCCGTGCGCGCACGCCGCGTCGCGTTCCCACCGACGGTATACACGACCCCCGATGAGAATCTGCTGTTTGCTTTCCTTTCGGCCGGCTAGCGCTACAGCTTTTTTTTTTTTCCGGGCCCGTCTGTACAGCTCAGAGCTTGGACGCCTAGCACGGTTTTTAAGCACTTTTGCGGGCCAAATGAGGAGAAAAGTATAGGTTGTGTTTCTGGGGAAGTGTGTGTGAAGTAAATCCCACTCACCCCCCTTTCTGGTTTACTGTAACAGAGCAGTGTTGGTTTCAGAGCAGCCGCTCGTGTTTCGCAGCATCAATAATAAACCACCAGAAGCGCGCTGGTCAATAAGACTGCCATTGGGCATGATGGTAAAATACATCAGCTTAGCTGTGCCCATCATTTAGAAGTTTACACCGCGGTTTGAGGTTCTTTTTTTTTTTTATACACCCTTTCCCTCCTACATAATTGCTTCGCCTATGTAACCCGACGCTTGTCCCGCTAGCACTAAAGTGTTGTTCGGGCTGCAGCTTATAAGTACTCACCTTGCCGGGTCAGCACAATGGGGCTAGATAAGGCTCATTAATAATTCAGCGTGTTGCTTTAAAATGCAGTTTGTGGTCAAAGACAATTTCGTTAAGATTGGCTCTAGTTTCTGACCTGCGACTCAAATGTCAGTGGCTAGCTTTGGCCATTTGCTCTGCCTCATGCTCTGACTTTGAAGCAGACATGGGGGGCTGGATTTGTGTCTGATTTACAGCAGAAGTCAAGTCAAAACATCTATTAGCAATATGTTGTAGGCGTCCCTACTCGTGTCTATATGGTATTCTGATTAATGTTGTGCTTGTGGAATACGAATAAAGCAGAATAATCCTCCCGTTTTCATCCATCCAAGGTGCCACCGACCACTGCTGTTGACTGAAATTGACATCAAAGTGCCCTCGCTCGGGCTTACATCATAAACAAGCTATAGCTAGCTAGCTAGTGCGGCTAAGCACATTGCGGAATCGCTATCAAGTCGATAATCATTGCCTTCAGGTCCTCACGAAAGGACTACAAGGAAAAACGGAGAAGTCATGCTAACTGCTAAGCTAACCTAAAACTGACACGTAATTGTTTAAGACCAGAATGAAGTGCTTAGATGTCCAAGTACACTTTTCAGAGAGGTCTGACTGGAAACACGTTACGGAAGAGCATATCCGACTTTGAACAGCAAGATAGAAGGAAAATTCAGAAGTGTCTGGGCTCTGGAGATAAAAATCATACTTGCTAAAAGCAGCATAAGACAGTCAGTCTACAATACTTATAAAATCAGTACTGTTCTTTGTTTTCACAAGAGTCCTCACTATTGATTTTAACAGTGATTGAGTTGACAAAACAGTTGATTATATATTAAAAAAAGGGAAAACCAATTGTCCATTTGTTACATTGTCTTGTTTTTATTGTTTAACAAAACCCTTGCCTCAATGCCCTGGGACTAACCTATAAAAAAATTGCTCCTCAAAATGAGAAATTTGCTCCTCAAATTAAGTCAATGATTAGCAAAACTGCTCAGCAAAGAAAGTATATATACATTTAGAGCCTTGGCTGATGTCATGTTTCCTTTCTTTTAAATGACAACCTAGTTGGAACTGAGTCGTCATTTACCGGATCACTACGCGCATCCCCCGTCCTCCTTGCAATGCTTCCCTCCCTGAATCCTCCCCTCCCATTGGTGGAGCGCGTATCACCCGATGATGCCGGTCACCTGATGATCTCACGCTTTAGATTATGTAGTCTTACAGCAGGTGAGTCATCAGGCGCCGCTTACTGGAACCACATCGCCTCAATCATGCCCCAATCGGCCACTTTCTTTTTATCTGGTGATGCTGATGCTGCATCGTCTGCGCCGCATCACGCAGCCTCCTTTTCCTCCCTCCCATCCCCCCGCCAACTCCTCTGCTCTCATTCCCATCAGATGCCATTGAACTCTTACGAACAAATAGGTAAAAAGCATTGCGTAAATCCATATCTGAGGCCCATACCGAATTCATGGAATAACATCACATTTATCACTGCAGCGAACCGTCACTATGCCAGAATTCGGGACCAAGATGAGAAATAAATAACAAATATAAATATATTATTTTCAGCTCCCTGTGTCGTATTGGACATATAAAACTACTGGTATACTCTAAAATGGTTCAATGATTTTCTTGTTTACGATGATACTAGTGCAGCGTGTTATACCGGAGACAAATTCCTTGTGTGTTCTACATACTTGGCCAATAAAGATGATTCTGATTCTGATATATGGGCCTGCTTATGATAGAAACTGGGTTTGGGGGGTTGAAGTTAGCTTATCAGAGTTTTATTCGGCCACACATAACGACAAAAACGCAAATGTTTTGCAATTTATCCGTCTTGTATCAGAGGTTGAAAATAGGTCGCAATTGGACAAAATCTGTCAAGCCGGTTCATTTTTTTAAGCATGGTTATAAAAATAAATAAATTGACGCTAAAATGGCTTTGAGATTTTTTTTTGTCGGTATAGTCATAATAAACATGCTTTCATTAATTTCATGTCGATATGCGAGAAAAACTGGATTTGAAGGCTGAATTTTTCAACTAATTTTAGAAGTTTGTGTTTTACGTCAAGTCATCGAGTCATGCCATGCTACGCAGAAACATAATGACAAAAATCTGTGTGCTAGTGTCTAGCGTATGTGGTTCAAATTTTGTAGCAATCGGATGACTCTTGGCACACTTTGATCCAAAATGGCCGACTTCCTGTGGAGTGTTGGATATGGCCTATTGAAAGTTTGTTTGTCAACATACTCATAAATTTTCTGTCGATATTAGAAGCTAGATTTGGGTGCTGAGTTTTCATACTTATCTGACTTGAAGTTTGCATTTATGGCAACTAATCGGACTTCACCACAAATGGAAATGGCCAAATCTACACTAAAATGGCTGCTTTGCTACAAAATGGCAGACTTCCTGTTTGTTTTATGCTATTGTACCCTGATAATTTTTTTGTGGGTCCACTCATGATATATCTGCCTACCAAATTTCATTTGCCGAGTAAAACCGGCTTCCGTGGTTGTGTTTTCCCACAATTCTAAGGGGCATTACATAGCCCTTTTTTGCTAGCCATGTCCATTGCTCCCACCAAACACTTTCACACAGATGAACAAAATTCTGTGAATATGGGAAAGCCATCACCCCCAATGAAAAATGTTTTCAATTGGCCCGTGGGGTAATTATGAGTGAGCCCTGGGAAGTCTGCCCAGCAACAAGTGCCCATGACTTTTGATTATTATTATTTTTATTTTAAAAAGCACACACAAGTATTCCTTAAAGTGCTGACATAGCCTCCTGCCATCTTTCAATGGAGGATCCAAACAAACACACCGTGCCCCGACACAGTCTTATTATTATTCTTATTCTTATTTGACGTTGTTATTGGAGATCATTATGTGAGATAATTATATCTATTAGATGTGTGCTGTCTGTTCAGCAGTGCCAATGTCAATATTGGCTCACACGGCGCAGGAAAACGCTGTCGGCCAGGTGGGGCGAGGGTGAGAAAGAAGCACAACATAAGTGAGGTACACACGGTTTGCAATAATATAAAAATATTTGTACATACTTTATGGCATTATCTCTTGCATTTTGACACATGGAAACAATATTTTCAAATACAAAAAAAACATAACAAATTGGTGTCAAGCCGAGTTCAAATGTGTGTAACATTTCAGTGGCTGTTTGAGTGAAAATGTCATTTTCCCACTAAAGAGCCTCTGTTTGTTTCCTGGTGGCGCTCTTTGACGTATGACTGACGCACACAGAGAGAGCTTTTGTGTGTTGCAGGTGTGGAACTACACGAGGCCAAGCGAAAGGGTGTTTTATTCCTTCGGGGCACCCCCCTCCCTTAGACACCCCCCTCCTCCCCGCTGCAAAAAATAAAATAAAATAAAATGCAGGCCTGCTGCTGGAGAGAAAGGCCAGAAATTCTTACAACTTCCTCAGCTGTTTTTTTATGCATGTAACATGCACATGACTGGCAATATCAACCTTGTAAAAATTCAGCCCTCGAGGCCAGTTTTGCAGAGCAACATGAAATTTGTAAGGCACGTGGATCGCGAGAGGAACGCCATGAGGCACAGCAAGATGGCCGTTGATTCAAAGGGAACATTTTCTGGTTATCGTTGAAAAAAAACAACGCTCTCTGGTCGCAAAGGAAAAGTTTAAACATGCCTTCAAAATAAGATACATCACAAATACAAAGTGCTTGAAAAATACGACTCACCATCACCGCATATTACTGTATGCAGAGCAGGCTTGGTGTGTGAGAATCTCCCATTGAGATAAAAATGTATTTTAAGTAAGACTTCTGACACTGTCTATTGAATCTAGCCTTCTTTTTCTTGAAGGTCATAGGCTTTATTTTCTCCTGGCTGGGCCCTTTCCCATTCCCAAAGAAACTTTTTAAAGACGTTTGTTTTTCACTCATTTTGCTAGCTACTGGGCTTCATTCATGCAGTAACCTATCACGTGACAGAGAATCGCGCTTTGACCTCCGTCAAGAGTGACATACTGTAGCCGGATGTAACCTGGAATTCCTTCAAAATAAAACATCTTTCAGCTTCCGAAATGAATAAAATGGAAGTAAAGTCATACCTCGGTTTTTCGACCATCCGTTCCAGGAGGCTGCTTGAAAACCAATTTGTTCGAAAACCGAAACCACACTCTTTTTTTTTTTAAACTTTATTGAACACATCTGCTTACAATGGAACGTGACACGAGGAAGCGTCACCGGTCCGCTGCCCAGGGGTGGGGACCGCTGCTCTAAATTGATTTCTTTACGAGTTAAGAAATTCAGCCTCCTAATCCAGTTTCAGTTAGTAACATCAAATTTAGTAACCATGTCTATCATGAGTAAACCCACAAAAAAGCCTTATGAAGCCAATGGCCAAGCAATAAAAGTGGGCCTGAAGATCCCTGGTTAAAACAACTTTCACTGTTTTTTACATTAAGAGCTTCGGCAATGGAACATTCCCTATGACAAACTTTTTCTAACAAACTTTAACTACTGGTGGTTCTCCCAAATAGACACACTCATCATTAATTCTCTTTTGATGGGCTTTTATTTTTTAATGTGGCTATAGCTCTGGTGGTAAGTTTATGTCTTTGCCGTTGGTGTCATAAATCGACTCGCCTGCGCCACTAAGCCCTCGTCTTTGGACGATGGCTGCGTTTTAATGGGCTTGTTTGTATTTGCAAAGAAGCTTTTGAATTCTGAACATGACGCAAAGCTTTTTGAGTGAGCCAGAAGGCCACTGGGCTCCTCTTCAGATAGAAAATAACATCTAAGTGTTATTTATAATGGGGCGCTGATTTACAATACACTGTGTAACATAAGAGGCGGGCGGTACATTGCGTCCAGTCAACAGGTAGACGAGTTGGGCAGCACTCCCAGAATGGAGGCTCTTCGCGGCAGTAAAATGCCACAACCCTGACCTTTCCTCTTTTGGAAGGCTAGCACTTTAAAAATCTCCATCTGTCTTGTGCGTTGTTAGTATGCTTACAATGTGCTCCAAAGAAGTGCTTATAGTGTGCTCTTTAACCCTTTCATGCACCCTGTAACCTGATAACATGATAAGCTGTACATTACAGTAACTGCTGTACCTGAAAGGGTTCAACTAGTTTGACCTTTGATTCCTTTTAATTTGGTTTCATTTGTTTTTATTTGGTTTTGCTTCTTTGATTGCGAGGCTAAAATAACGTCACATAAGAAACAATATACTGTAAGGTCAATTAAAATTGAACTCGCTTATTTTGCGTGTGAGGCTAATTTAATATGGAAGAAAATTAGACTTTCTTTATTTTGGTTTAATTTGGTGAATTTGAGTTTGCCCAGTTTAGCTAAGAGGCAACAGACTATTTAAATTCATTTACATTTGAATGTGTTGATTTTTAACTGAATTTCGTTTTATTAGATTTTATGACACTGAGTTTGAGAGCTGGGAATATATGTTTTAGCATAATTTAAATTTTGGTTTTAATTGAAATGTAATCTTAATGTAATTAAATTTTATTTTGATTTTAATTGTATTTTATATAATATCAATTTCATTTTAATTGAATTTAAACTTTGGTTATTTAAGTGCCAGGCTATGCTAAGCTATTATTTAAAGTTAGGTTTTTTTTTCATTTTATTTGAATTTATTTGATGTTTTCTTAATTTTGATAATCAGACTGCTGGGTTTTGACAAAATGGCGAATAATTTGATTTCAACTTTGCAATATTTCATTTGCAAGTCGAGTGTTTCCTTTTATTACGATGTAACACGGACTCCTTTGAAGTTTGACGGGTGAACCGCACTTGCTTTAAATACGAGCTGTCCCTCTTTTGGTGCGGTTAAGACTTAATTCCAGCGGGCTGTCCGTCACTGTGACTGTGTGGGCTTTAAAAGTGGGCCAAACGCTGACATGTTTTGCTTTGCAATGAAAACACACGTGCGTTAATACTGGTGAGCGAGTGCGTGCGTGTCGTCGCGTACTGCACTTTCCACGTGTGATGTGATTAGAAAGCAATTTGCCCCCTTGACAACGTGACCCAAGAAAAACACACGCTTTATTAAAACGAAACAAATTACCACATTTAGGCCCCGTAGGACGCCCCGATACATCACATGGATGGATTACTGTTACCACATCCACTCCTTTATCGAGACCAACTGCGCTACAATGTGTCTTCGCTTGACCCGCAAACTGGGCTGAAAAGCTTAACTCAACACCATTGCGCTATTTTTGTACAATGTGTGTTTTAATCTTTCTGCCGTGAAAAGAATTTGGATTGTGCACATTTGCGATACAGCCTAGCGGACAGTCTTTTGTATTTCTTCACCAAATCTTTGTGGTAGTACTGTATGCGTCGATGTATTTTGCTCTCTCATGGTGGCCAAGGAATCAGAAGGAGCAGCACGATGCACATTGAATAATCATGATACGTGAACTGTTTCATTCTTTGCATTCTCGTTAATTATGTCATTACTTTCTGTTTTGGATCAACTAAAATACTGAGGAGTGCAATTATTTTTGACACTTCAAATGAATGCAGTTGTTGAAAAATTGAGGACTAACCACCAATATTTTCTGGAAGTTAACAATAAAAAAAATAATAATTTCGTTAATTTCGAGTGCTATGCTAAGCTATGAGTAAATATTTACTGATATTTACTGTGATGACATATTTTAAAATTTACTTAACAAGCTGTAATTGGATTTAGAATTTAACTTTTTTTTAAATCAAGCTAAATTTTGTAAAAAAAAAAATTAACAGTTCTTTTCCCGGCAGTGTGAAGGACCTGAACCCTTGTGAGGATAAGGTGTTTGGAAAATGTCAGGGTTTTAATTTAATAATAATTCAAAATCCATTTTATTCCATTTCAAATTCAAACTTTGGTGTAATCTGAGGATTCTTGGCACACTTTGATTCAAAATGGCTGACTTCCTGTGTCGTGTTGAATATGGGTTATTGAACGTTTTTTGTCGACATACTCCCCCCCCCCCCCCCAAAAAAAAATGCTGTCCAAATTTCTTGGTGATATTAGAAGCTGGACTTTTCTTTCAGACTTATCTTACTTGAACTTTGTATTTTATAGCAACTTCACCACAAATGGAAATTGCCAAATCCACACTAAAATGGCTGCTTTAGTCACATCTTCGTATGCCTCTTCAATATCACTACCACACAGACACCACCGAACGCAGCAGCTCTTGTTTTCATTGGGAAAGTCAGGCGTTTGTTCGCTTTATCGCCGATTAGTGTGGATTTAGTTTGTCTTTTGAGGATCTGGCTGTCTTAAAAATCCCAAGCAGACACACGGATCACGTTCCAGCATCGGTGCCAGTGTGTGTGCCGATGTGAGACGGCGTGCGTGAGCGTGTATGCAATCGTGAGCGTTCGTATAAGTGTGAACGTGTTTCATGCGCGCACGCGCGCGTGTGTGTGTGTGTGTGTGTGTGTCTGCGGCGACTTGAGGAGAGGGAAAGGCAAAGCGGTCGGTTGCAAGAGAAAAGACGAAGCAGATGCTCGCTCTCGATGAGGGCGACAGGACGGTGCCAAGAGACTGTTGCTGCTGGCACCGCGCATGTGAGAGAGTCATTGCAAATATCGATGGAAGGGAGGGTGGCTGGTCTCCGTGGAGCAGTAGTTGTGCCCTTATAAAGAAAGCGGCGGGATATACTGTTCTCTGAGTGAAATGCCATATTAAATAAACACCGGGTTGTGGGTGGCGTATACGTGCAGAAAGGGTGGTCCTCGCTTTGTAGGCCTTTTTACTCGGTCCTCACTGTGCCACAAGTGCAGGAATGTGTGTGTGTGTGTGTGTGTGTGTGTGTGTGTGTGTGTGTGTGTGTGTGCGCGCTATGTAAAAACAGAGTGTATATACTTAGTCTTTACGCTCCGACTCCAATATTGGAGCTCAATCAGGGCACAGCTTGGAAGTGAAGCATTTTTCCAAAGGTGGTGGGGGTAAAGGACGATGTCATTTTCAGTATTACCTTCACGATGTTTTGGGGTTTTTTCCTAGACACCAAAAGGGAAAAATGAAACTCAACAGTGTGATCCATGCAACGTTGAAATAGAATATTTAAAATGTATGTTGATGAGTTTGGATGAGACTCCGTCTTCAGCCGTCACTTGGACGCGGTGTTGGGGGGGAGGTTTGCGTGTCCAAAAATTATCGTCCAAGCTAAGTCGTAGGGGTTTATGCCTTTGATGGGGTTACCGTGGGTCAGACCCGTCCAAACGGGTGGGCCAGAGAGGGCCGTGCCCGCTCACCGAGCTGCTTGTTCGCCCCCTTCGGCAATGTCACCGCCTGTGGCAGGTGCCAGGAGTGGGCCTTCTTCCAATATTGTGAATGTGAGTGTTATGTCACAACAATACGAGTGGTCTGCCACCACCAACGAGACAATACAGTATGTGTGCATGTGCGTGGAGTAGATGTAGGGCTGGGCTTGTGCCAGCAGAAGACAAGTAGTATGAAGTCATTACCAGTCAGGCCGGGGGAGTAATCCGCTGCAGCACTGTTGCTTCAGAAACTGTAAGAGTTTGTGTGTGTGTGTGTGTCCCCGGGCATGCATGTGTGTGTGAGGGTGGTTCATGGTTATTGTCATGTGTAAGAAATACAAATTTAAAAAAATCTTAAAATGAAATGATAGGCACTGCTTGAATGATATTGAATTAAAAATATCGAACAAAAAAAATATCGAATTAAAAAAAAAGATTACGTTGTCTTCAGATGCAATGACATGATGTTGAATATTGGAAATATTTTTATAAAAATGAAAGAATCTAAAAAAAAAATCTACAATTTTTGACATCACTAACTCAGCATTTAGCAACTATTTTGAAATCTTAAACCGAATCACATTCACTTGAAATATGGCAACGCTTGTTTTAAAGAAAGTAGTGTCACAAAAAAGTCAAGTCAAGTCAAGTCAACAGTATTTATAGAGCACTTTCAAACAGCCATCGCTGCATACAAAGTGCTGTACATGGAGCGATTTAACATACACAATAAACAGTAAGACGAATCCGTAATAAAGGCGGTAGAAAGCACCAAGCAGTAAAATCAAGAACAAACAAGTCATGCTGAGTCGAACGCCAAAGAATACAAGTGAGTTTTGAGGAGGGCTTTAAAGATGGGCAGCAAGGAGGCTTGCCGAATGTTCAGTGGGAGGTCATTCCAGACAGAGGGACCAGCAACAGAAAAGGCTCGATCCCCTCTGAGCCTCAGTTTAGTTCTTGGTACTTCTAACAAAGACTGGTCCACAGACCTGAGGCGCCGGGCAGGTGTGTAGGGGCGGATGAGCTCAGAGAGGTAAGGTGGCGCGAGATTATTCAGAGATTTGAAAACAAAGAGGAGGATCTTGAAAATAACTCTAAAATGAATGGGGAGCCAGTGAAGGGATGCCAGAGTAGGAGTTATATGCTCCCTCTTACGAGTACCAGTCAAGAGGCGAGCAGCGGCATTCTGGACCAGCTGAAGGCGCTTAATGGAGGACTGGCTGACTCCAGAGTACAGGACATTACAGTAATCGAGCCGGGATGTGACAAAGGCATGGATTTATTAAAAAAGGGAACGGATAAAGAAAAAGCAAGTGATTATGAATATAAAGTTTGAATGCAAGTCCCTTGCTGAACACTTTCTCTGCTCTCCTGCTGCGGTTACTGTGATGCTTTCCATGTTGCACTTGTTTATGGGGCGGGAGGACGGAGGGGGTGAGTCAGAGGTTCACAGAGAAGAAGCATTGAAGTAGAGGCCAATGTTTATGTTTGTGTCTGGTTTTCTCTCTCTCTCTTTTCAGTGTACAAACAGCAAGCCAGCACCATCTTTCTTCCCTCCCCGTCCTTCCATCCAGTTGACAAGTGTCAGTGTCGCTCCTCGGCCTCTATCCACCTGCCAGTGTTTGTCTTCCAGTCTAGCTCCGCGTGTCTGCGAGGGAAACGGGGAGGGAGGAAAAGCCATCAGGTGGATGGACGGAGGATGGGCGGAGCTGGAAAGAAAAGAAAAGAACATCTGTGGTACCGCCATCAGGAGTTTCCATCGGGGAAAAAAAAACCCCAGACGTCTGTGCAAGCTTTATCAGGAAGGAGTGTGGCGAGTGAGACAGAGGGGAGATTTTTATATTGTTGTGACTGGACTTTCTTCGTTTGCTTTCACCATCCGTGATTGTAAACAAACACCATAGGAACACAAGAAACACGTGTAGCTATACTTTGTTTGACATGTGTGAACAAAACAGGGGCGGAGTCAGAACTTGGCACACATTTACAAAATTTTACCCAAACACGCATAATACAAACAGGTATAAATCAAAGTTTTAAAAAAGCAACATTTTGCTGATCTTAATTTAACAGATATCTTTTTCTTTGCTTTTGTGTGTATTTCCTTGTCGACTTGTATCTCATGCTCCGATTGGCTGTTAGCTAGCCAATCAGAGTGATCAATTGCCGTATTATTTAGGATTGTATGAAAACAGTAGGGGCGGGGGGGGGGGGTGTTCACATGTTTATTCAACATTTAAAAATACTCCCTGAATATGTATTATAGTTTCTGTACATTTTTGCATCCTGCTAAATTCTTTTAAGTGCGGCCATAATATTGAAAGTTCATTTACTAGAAATGACAGAAGCTGTGAAAACCAAAGGGCAAAACAAATGTTTATCTCATATGGAGTTTTTACTGGAGTTTTACAAGTGAGAAGGTGTCGAGGTACAGAAAATGTTTAACCTTTTAGGCGCACTTTGCCCTTTGCGTGTCCTCCTCCTCCACAGCAGCTGTGTGGTTCTGCACCTTTATAATGTAAAAATTCACAGCTTTGAACGTACTCGCACAATCGCTCCCACACTTGTTGACGCCTGAGAGGTAAACATATTGTGGTTAGCGTAGAAAATGTACGACTCTCACTATCACTTGTGAGGTTTTTTTTGAACCACTCACAATTTCAGTATGACTGAAATTACCCTCTGAACAGGGCTAGTGAAACACTACATGTGATGCGTTTTAACACCACCTACAGGATCGGAGTAGAACAGTTTTGACTGCAAATGACTCAAAATGGACTTTATTCAGCTCCATTAAAAGTAGCTTCATAAATTGGCATCCTAAATATAGATTAAAAGTCTACGCATTACTTAAGGCGAATGGGCTAGCTAACAAGCTAGCAACCGAGCCAGCTAGCAAAGCCGTGTAACTTTGACAAACTGTGGGCAAACTTAGCAAAGCTAGCTCGACAATGCTGCTAGCCGGGTGACCAATGAACGTGAACAGCATTGCTGTTTTAAAAATTGCCCTGAGTTTTATTCTGCTCCATGAAAGGTCGTTTATAAATTGTTAGCTTACTAGCTATTCACCCACATCATCTAGAGCAGTTTACCACCCAGCCTTGTATTTTTCAAACATGCCTACGAGGCTCCAAAGGTGCTGTTGTTGTCAGCGACTGGGTGTCCCGCTTGTTAATGGGGTCAGTGCAGGCCCCCTGGGAGGAGGAGGAGGATTAGGAGCAGAAGGAGCAGGAAGAGGAGAGGGCAGCGAGGACACACTGTCCAAAGCTTTCAGCTCTGGGGCGGCCAGATGAAAAGAAAATAAGAGCGCTACGCGTTCCATATGTCGGGGCAAAGGGTGAAAATGTGCTTTGCATTTGCTTCCCTCTCCGGTTTGATTGGGACGTCTGTGGCACTTTGTGTGTGTGTGTGTGTGTGTGTGTGTGTATCTAAATGGAGCGCAGTTGTGGTTTTAGTACTTAGTTTGCAGGATTATACAGAAACTGCCCAAGCGTTAGGTGAGTGGGTGGCACAATCAAAGGAAGATGCAATTATTTTAACTTTGTTTTTTTCTTCACAGTATTAAACTTTTTGGGGTGAAAAAGTCTGTTATTATATGAATTGTGCTACTTAATCTCCAAAATCGTCTTAAAAATATGATTTTTCTTCCTCATAAATGATGTGCTTGTTCTTGAAAGTGTGCATAATTTGGAAAATATACAGCTTGTTTTCTCAAAAAAATATGTCATGTATATTAAGGGGCTGTATATTCTTGCTCATACAAGTTTCCTTGAAAATGTAAAACTTTTTTCTTTTTCTCTTCAAGTTATACAAGTTGTGGGTAGGGCGAGGGTCTAAAAAAAGGCTCATTGTGTGTGACTGTCTGAAAAATATACAACTTTGTTCTTGAAAATATACAATCTTTTCATTTCAAATATATGACTTTTTGTATATTTTGGATTGAAAACAAATATGACTTTTCCTTAAAAATATATGACTCTGAAAAAAAACGTTTTTTCTTTATCCAACTATGACTTAAGAAAAGTGTTCATTCTTTAACCTACACAACTTTTGTCTTGATAATGCGTATCTATTTTTTTAGAAATTAAAATACTCAATTTTTTGGAGAGAAAATATCCAGCATTTTGTGCAAATCTGTTCCTTCCTTCCTTTTCGGCTCTTGACTAATCCACTTGTGGAGATTTCCTTCCCCTGAGTAACGAGACGGATCCTCGCAGCACCTCTGGAGATCTCCTCTGGCGCTCAAGTTAAAGATGGAGGTGATTTTGTTGATTAGATTTAAGCCTGTGAAACAAGACCTTGGGTACACATGGAAAAAAACGGGGGTGGGGGGCCCGATTTATTAAAAAATGCTGGTGGTCGGTGACACAGGCCACAACATAACCTGCACTAATCAGGGGTCGGCAAATTTTTGCGCCCAGATTAGATTCAGATCATGATTAGTATCCAGGATTTTGAAGGGTGCTGTACGCGGACCGTAGTCCATACTTTGCCCACCATCAACCTAATGTGAGCTGTGTCAACAATTCCCACTTTGCAAAGATAATAATGCTGGCTTTTAATTGAGTGGAGTCGAATTGCGGCTGTTCCGAATGTTGTGGGTCACTCCATGGGAAGGGTCGACTCTTCACAAAAAGTTCGGGATAATTGGCTTTTGGGTGAAATGGATGGAAAATGTAAAAAGGTCACGCGACAGTGATATAATATCATATGAAAGTGGGACATTTAAGTAGAAGGATGCACCGGTAATTTCATCATCTCAACAATTCATTGAAACAAAAGTTAACAACAATGGTGGCTACACCACAACAAAAAATGTCAACGTGTTAATAACTTGCCATGTGCCCTTGAGCATCTTTCTGTGACTCTTCCAGTGTCTCGGTATGTTAAAATGTGAACAGCATGATGAGGACGACTGTTTGAACACCAGCTCTAATTGAGCCAGGCCATAAACAAGCCATTCCTCACTCCATGCAACACAATTGGACATCTCCTCCAATTCTCTGGGGAACCTCTTGGACCAGGCTGGCTCCACCGTTTTTCAGGGGGAATCTTGGGAGGGCATACCCTAGCTGTGACTCACTTCCTGGTGCACAGGTACACTCATCACCCTGGTATTGCAGTGGAAGTGGAGGAGGCATGCGCGTGTTTTTGTGCGTGTGTGTGTGTGTGTGTGTGTGTGTGTGTGTGTGTGTCTGTGTTTGTGGTCACGGTGCAAGCCCAGCTAATGAGTCACGCAATAAGTCACTAATCTTCGCCGAAGGTCTTGTTTTGTCTGGCATGAATATTGGTTTCTTTGGAAAGATGGAACCTTTCCCTCACTTCCTCCTTTCGGAGGTAACCATCCAAACTAGCCACATTAGTAAATAATGATCTAAGCAACCAATTGGCTAACTACCTACCTAAGTAACTAAACAATTAAGCTAAACTCAAGAATTAAGCTAATATACAAAACAATTCAGCGAAACTCAACAATTAAGCTAGTAAACACAACAATTAAGCTAAACCAAACAATTGTTACTGTAACTAAGTAACTAACTTCATATATTCAAATAATAAGCTAACTAACTAAATAACGAACTAAATAATTAACTAACTAGCTACCTCACCGTTTATGTAACTATGTAGCTAAGTATCTAACGAAATGGCTACATACTCCAGCTAAGTAATGAACCAAGTAACTAGCTAGCTAACAAACCGGATATGTGACTGACTAACGAACTAGCTAAAGCATTCTTCCTCGAAAGTGAGGAATGAAGAAGTTTTCCGCATTGATTATTACCCCTCCAAAGAGCCACTTTGAGCCCGTTGCCCCCTCACCCCTGGGTGGGGTTAAGTATGTGAATGTGGGGCGACAGGGGGAATCACAGCGAAGCAGAGGGTTAATTGTGGTCCCTCTTAGAAGTGATTGCCAAAATCACCCACGCCTGCACCCCCCTCCCTTCCCAGTGGTGCCATCATCTCACAGCACTGATACAAGTGTTCATTTTTCATGCGCAGCATAGACACTCGGCTTGTTTCCCGCGACGTGTTTGGCATTCCGGAGAGCGGCGGGAGGTCAACGCGTCTTTGGACCCAGCCCACCCCTACCCCACCCCCGGCCTTAAAAAGGCACAAACCCAGCTATAGTTCTCCAGATATTCACACAGGAAGCATGGCAACTATGAGGGGGAGATCTGCAGGAAGAGCAGGAATGTTCATTTCAGGGGGGAATTTCCCTTAAAAAAAAAAAAATCAACAGTGAAACAATGCGTGTTTGTCACACTGTCGGTTTGAGATTAAGAGGCGTATGTGTGATTGGTTGTGGCACAATGGATGACAAGGCAGAAAATGGAAAAGTGAAAAATTGATTCAGCATTCAAAGGGAAAACATGAGTGTTCTTTCGATTGTTAGCAGAAATGATCACCCAAAAAACATAGAAAAAATATCACTGATAAAGTTAATTTGGGATAATCATAAAAGACAATTCATAAGCAAAAAAAGTCAATCAAAACAAATTTATTAATTACAAAATTAAAATTAAAAAATCTTTTAATTATAATGTAAGCAGAATCATCCAAATATGTGAAGATGGCAATGACCCATTTTCAAAGAATTCTTTGAAAAATAAACATTATTTTTAAACAACAGTTTATTTTAACAATGAACTAATAATCCACTCATTTTTTAAATGATTACTTTGTACTAACCAACGACCGAAAGAGATGAATTATTTGAAATGCATTGAAATTGAATGACAGCATTTTTGTGCGGTTCAAGACTCAGCCCTGTTTGCACTCCCAATCAACTTCCAATCCACAAGAAAGGACGACCACGAAGAAAAATGTTGCAATGGGCTGCTTGAAAAATGAGAGTCCTTGACCCTTTCTTACCTCTGGGGATGGATGATTGCATGAGCCCCTCCGCTCCCCTTCCCTCTAACGCCGCTCCCCCCACCCTAAAAAGCTTTAAGTACAAGGCTTGTTTTGGGCGTGGCGCTGTGTGTGTGTGTGTGTGTGTGTGTGTGTGTGGGTGGGTGGGTGGGTGTGCGTGTGCACGCGGGTGTAGTGTCTCAGCTGTCTCCATTAGCGTCTAATAGGGATGTCACACTGAGGCTTTTAACTTTGCTTGTTAGCATGCAGGGACGCCTCCTCCCTCCCTTTTTTGCTGTCCATTAGCATTGTAGTTACCCATCATGCATTGCGCAGACATCACCTGAACACCTGTGACATGTCCTGCACGCACACAAAAGGCACAAATCTTGGCAGTGTGCCCAGCTGCCAGGTGGATGGGGGCCTTGGTAGCCCCCCCACCCCCCATGATGCTTGACAGGAAAAAAAAAAGGCCCAGGACCAATTTGTGGGTGCCAAGGTTATGACAGTTAACGAAAACAAACAAAATTAAGTGCAACTAAAAGTGAAAAGACATTTCTCCAAACTTAAATTAAAATGTGTTAAAAAAAATTATGTCTAAAAAAAAATTAACTATAATATATAGTTCATATATTATATATATATATATAATAAATTATTATCGTATCCCTTTTAAGTATTAATATGTGTACCCAGTATTAAAAAAATAACAGATAAAACCAACATTAAATCAAATTTTTAAAAAGGCATTTTCAAAAAAATAAAGATGAATAAAAACCACCATACCAGCTCAAAAAACAAATTCAAACTAACTGAATTTGGAAACACAAAAACACGCGCACGTGGGTGTGAATAGTCATTTGTCTCTCAAGTTTGTGCCCTGCGACTGACTTGCGACCAGTTCAGGGTGTCCCCCGCCTACTGCCCGAAGACGGCTGGGACAGGCTCCAACCCCCCCCCCCTCCGACCCCGTGACCCTTGTGAGGATAAAGCGGATTGGAAAATGGATGGATATCACAATTTTGAATTTGATTTTTTTTGAGCGATAGTTTCTGTCTCATACATCACGTGCGGCCTACCATAAATGTTTGAAGGTTACTAAGTGTCACGCGAAAGCAAGAATCCTGCCACTTTTGATCGACTCCTCTACTTACCTGTTGCGCCTTTCAACTCGTCTTTTTAAAAACCTTCACAAAAGAAAGAATACAGATGATTTTGAATAAAAGCAGGCCTATGAGATTCCAAGTAGCTGAATGCTATCTTAGCAGGTGAGCAATGACAAGAAGATGGGAAAGAAATATGAAAAGTCCACAAAACAAAATCTAAACAAAACAAAAAGACATGAGGAGGTGGTGCACTTTTGTCCTTGTTAAAGCCGGCCGCATCCATCTGGTCGCCATCTGAGCTGCTTGCAAATTTTTTTTCTTTTTTTTTATTGACGCTCTTATAGCTTGGCAGGCGCAGCCAGAGGCCCGGGGGTTCGGTTTACCTGCCAAAACACAACCATCAGGCATACGGAGAAGAATTAATTTGATGCTAGATTGGGGGAAGGAGGGGAGCCTCAAGTAGAGTTTTTAATCACGTGATTGCTTCCGCACGGCCAAATAGATTTGGCGTTTAACCAAACTCACTGTGAAAAAATGGATCCAAAATGTCAAACAAAACTCAGAGTTCAAACATGTCATCAAGGGAGAGATGTTAGCATCTGATACACGGATTAGTCTCCTTTTTCATTTTTTGTTTTTGATTGGCAGTTGAAAAACGAAAGAACGAATGATACACGGATTGATTTGCTGTTTCTATTTTTTTTTAAAAAAATTTGTGGAATTTCACACTGGGAGAGTACCAATGTGATGATGGCCATAGAACAGGAAGTGGAACTTGCTAACCATTTTTGGTCTTTTTTTTTGTTAAGAATGAACGCTCAAACCAACTAATTAATTCTGTATGAAGTGAACCTGGACCAAAGCATGACGCGATTGCCAAAATCCTCAAGCAACGGACACTCACTAATTTTTTGGGGGGGAGGGTTGAAAATTTGCCAGTTAATGGATGACCCTCAAAAAAATTTTAGGAAGCAAAATTAGTCCGCATGAAGTGTTTTGTTTTGGGGGGATTTCTCGTGGAAATTTTGTACGCTAACAGCTCCTCCGATAACTTGCCGGTTTATTAGGAGCGGGGCGTTTAGACGTCTTTTCAGAAAGCGTACAAAAAAAAAGCCAAGCAACCAAATGTCGATTTGCCAGTCGGTTTTGCTCACACACACAAATTGAACATTACAGCCACTCATTTTTTTTTTATCCTTTCCCACGAAGCTCATCAGGCTTTTAAGAAGAAAAAAAATATCTGCTGTTTTTATTTGACTTGCCAACCCTCCAAACCAAATTGCCTTCTCAGACTTTTCGCTCAACATTTCAACTGGAAATGCGATGAAAGGGGATCGAGTTTCCGCGGGGAAGGGGATTTGATGTGAATGTGTGCATGTGTGTGTGTGGGGGGGGGGCGGGGGGTTGGTGGGTGTGGGTGTAACTGGAGTTTATTAAGTTTGGAGGATTACTCAAAAACTAGCTGAGCAATATGTGGCTGAGTGGGTGGCGCATCTTCAAAGGAGAAGATGGCAACTTGGTCACTTTTTTCGACCTTACTTTTCACGATAAAAATATGCATTTTTTATTTCTACACGACGCATTTTAATTTTAGTTCTGTGAGCCTGATTTTTGTCAGGTTTGTCGTCAGTTTATTTGTGACTTTTTTTGTTGCCATATTTTTTATGTTGTTATTCAGATTTTTATCTGTTTTTGTCTAAATGTTGGTTTTTTTGTAAATCTGTTTTTGTGGGGATTTATGATGTTTTTTTTCATCTGTTGTTGCCAGATTTGGTACTTTTTTGTTTTTTACGAGGAGTTGGGGGGGCGTATGCGGGGTTTTGGGGTGGGTGGTGGAGTAAAGACAGATGTGCTGGGAGATTGTAGCGGTGGGAAAGATTAGCAAGACAGCTGCAGGCGGCGCAGCTACTCTTACAAAAAAGTTTTGGCTGCAGTTCAAGTTTCAGCTACTCCTCCCTGTGATGCATTGTCGCTCTGTCTCTCTCTCTCTCTCTCTCTCTCTCTCTCTCTCTCTCTTGCTCCCTCACTCGCTGTGCTTGACATTTGCCAAATAGTGAGCCTGCAGTCCATTTGTGAAGGTCAAGCTTGACGTGACAGCCGTCAGGTGTGAGGCTGGGAAAATAAAGAGAGAAAGAGAAAGGCAGCGATGGGGGTGCGATGGCAGCCTGCACTTTGTTGAAACACAGCCAGAGTTGGCAAATGAGAGGAACAAAGCGGAGGGGGTTGATATATTTTTGTGAAAATTAGTCACGTTCAGTCAACAGAAATTTCCTGAAAAAAAGTTGGACTGCAAATATGAGAAGGCTTTTCCTGAGAAATTTTATTTTTCTTTGAAACGACCCCCCCCCCCCCCCGCCCCCCACCCTCAGCTTTTCACTCTATTGTTGTGAAGTTTTTCTTTTATCTCAAAAAGTACAGAACATGCATACCGGTACTTTTTTTTAATGAAATAATAAGATATGGGACTTATTACAAAATTCTTGATGAATCTGACTTTTAACATCAAAAAAGATTTGGACAAACCAAAATGTATTGTTTGTGAGAATTTGACTCTTTTTTTTTCTTATTTTAGAAATTACATAATCATATTCTGAAAATATTTACTGTTTTCTTGGGGGGGGGAAAATATTGAGCAAGTGTTTTGTTTTGTTTTTCCCCTGTGTGTGTGTGTGTGTGCATGTGTGTGCACGAGTCCATCAACCGGCTTCAACTTGTCGCTTTGAGCTTCCAAGAAAGCTTTTGTCTGGCAGCAGGACAGCATGTAATTTGCTCTCACTTCCTGTTTAGCAGCCACTAAAGACAAATGACAAGACGATAAGACACTCGAGTGGCGCTCGATGAGGTTGCCCGTCAAACTCGTTTCTCCTTGAAAGAAGTTCGTTGTTATTTTTTGATTTGAAAAGGTGACAGTTTTCTTTTCCTTTATTTTCCAAATTATTTACATTTACATTACATTATTTCTCAAAAGATTCAACATATTTTTGTTGTTTCATGAAAACACACTTCTCAATGCTATTTTCAGGATTTATAAATTATATGTACAGTATATATATATACATACACACTACACACACAACGTACAGTATTATGCTATTTATATTTTATATATATACATTATATATATATACACTATTTTATATAGTGTGTGTGTGTGTGTGTGTGTGTGTGCCAGGCATTGACTTCATCTCCTGACGCTCCCTGTGACCTCCAGGTTAACAAGCCAGAGACCATGTACATACACACACACACAGACACACACACACACACACACACACACACACACGGCTGCAGAGCCATGCCTTGATGCTTTCCAGACGCATTCTCCTCCCTCTCGCTCAGCTTGGCACTCTCAGCCTCTCTCCCACAAACACACACACACACACACACAAACACACACTCCCGACATCACTAGCGCCTGCTTATCAAAAGTTTTTGCCTCTTCAGCTTCCATTTTCCCATGCACAGACAAAACAGTGCAGCGGTGCCAAGGGGCGGTTGTGGATGTGTGTGGGGGGGGGGGGGGGTTGGAGGTGGAAGATGTGGAGGGAGGAGGAGTGGGGGGGCTTCCTGCATCTCACTTGGACCTCCTCAGGAGGCGATCAAGGCCCTGCAGGCTTCCTCCGCACCTTCACTCGGTGATGACAAGATGGAGGACAGGACGTACTCACGCGTACAAGCACACAAGTGTTGTCCTCAGGATTGGGATGAACTTTCTGAGGAGCAATATCACCTTGAAGCTTTCCTTGTTGCACTCCCATACAAGCAGTGACACACTCACACAACTCTCTTACACTCACACAATAACACCCTCTCTCACACACAATCTCAAATGCACTCTCATGTATACACGCATACACATAGTTGAACACGCACTCCGACACTAACTTCCACGCTTGCACACACACTCACCTCTCACACGCAGGGACAAAAAAACACATGCGCTCAGGTTTTTGCCCTCTAAAACACACACAAACACTCGCACACTCTCTCTTTCTCTCGCACTCCTTTTCTCTCACACTCACAAGCACGCACATGTCTCTCGCTCTCTCGCTCTCTCTCTCTCGCTCTCTCTGGCATACAGTGGTGCGCACATGCACTCACATACTCTCTCACACACACACACACACACAGATCCACTCTCATATTTACAATCACACAAACTCACACACACTCACACATGCTCTCTCCCATTCTCTCTCACACACACACACAAAACCCAATCACCGACTAACCTGCACACATTCAGTTGTGTACACATATACACTCAGATCCACTCTCACATTCACAATCACGCAAACTCACACATGCTCTCTCTCAAGCTCTCTCTCACACACCACAATGCAGTCACTGACTAACACACACACACTTTCTCATGCGGTACACTCACACATGCTCACTCATTAAAACAAACTCTTCCACTCATGAACTTACTCTCTCACACACTCTCAAACAAACTGGCCCACTCACACACACAGGCTTAATGAGAGCTAGACGCTATTGTTTTGACGGGGCCTCATAAATAAGTAGCTCGGGCTGACAGGGCTTATTAGCGCCTGCAAACAGCTTGATGAATGCGAAGGTAAAAGTGCAATCTGTCTCTCGGTTTCTCTTTCTCTTTGCTTATCTTGATGTCTCGCTATCAATATGGCCATCTTCATCCTCCTCATCCTCATCTTCCTCTCTATTAGAGACACATTGATCACCTCACCTGAGTAATGGCGAAGGGTGTCTGGGCCTTTAAAAAGTAGCCCGCCACAGCAGTGCCAAGCGCTTCATCACCGTGACAAGGCAAATGGCTCCTCGACTAATAAAGTACGTCTGCACTCATAGAATGTGTGTGTGTGTGTGTGCATTGAGAAGGTTATTAATGACTTAAAGTGGTTTAGCAGCGGGAATGCTGGTGGTCTGCCATTCTTGAGTTGTGTGTCGCATCGACTAATGGCACAGAATCAGGGTGTCGCACACACGCAAATACTAGCGCCCAAACAAGGCTTCAGCTCAGCGAGCATCTTGAAAGCAGGGGTGGGCAAAGTATGGCTTCTCTCTTCATTGCGGCTCAACAAATAGTTGCAATTTTTTTCCCTTCATTAGGGAAAAAAAATATTAGATTTTAAGATAAAGCTTAATTAGAATCTAGGTTTTGTTTTCTATATGCATTTCTCTCACGAAATAGTTAGCTATTATTCACGCACACATTTTGGCACTGTATATAGACATTTTCACTTTTATTTTATGAAAGACGGTGTTTGGTTCATCAATTCAATTTACACTAATTGAGACGAAAATGGAAGTAGTTAAAGAAGAATATTGTAAATATTTATATACTTACACTTATATACTTATAAATAAATATTTATTTATTTATTTTTATACAATTTAATAATTCAGATTTATTGTAAACAAAAAACTATTGCAATTTATATAGATAAATAAAATTTTAATGTTGTGTGAGTGGCACATAAACTCACCACCAAACACGAATCCCACCCCGCATCTCACCGCGCCGTCAACTTAATCGAGCACCAGTTTTCCAAGGCTAGCTCCGTTAGCGAACTCTAATCTATATTACAACAAATAAATGCAGCTCTGCTTACCTTGTAAACTTTGACATAATAGCAGGGATGTCACATCTGGGAGGGATGTGGAGCTTCTGTCCTTCAACTTTCCTAAAGTATGGTTTTTCAAATGCGGGAGGAAATACCCGGAGAAAACCCGCAAAAGCATGAGGAGAACATACAAACTCCAGACAAAGGCGGACCAGAGGCCAAATTTGACGCTCACTACTTTGAGGCAGACATGTGGTCCACTCGTGCACTGTTCTGCCCCAAAATAAACCAGAGAGGAGGCAAAGAACGAAGAGACCACTACAATTACAACCCCCCCCCCCCTTCCCGCACCCCAGTGCTGTTTTTCATCCCCTGTGTTCTTTTCCGTGTGTTTATTTTCCTAAAAGCGAAGGGCAGCCTGTGTTACAGGGCAACAGAGAAAACAGGGATAAGGTGCCTGTGAAACTGGAGGGAAAACAGACTTGTATGCGTGTGTCAAAGAAAAGGCGGGGCGGTACAGTTGGCGAGGTTACAGATGACGAAAATTGGCAAAAACACGTGGGTGTCCTATGTGCATATATAATAATAATACATCACATTTGTAAGCGCCTTTCACAACACTCAATGGTTAATATATATATACACACTGTATATGTGTGTGTCGGTGTATAATGTACCCTAAAAGTCAATCAACAAATTGACTTCAATCCAAATTCAAACAATTACAATTTAGAGCTTCTAAAGGTTACATTTAATTTACATATTACTACATTTTCATAAAGAATATGGTTAAAATGTCATCAATACAAAAAATAATACTAATAATAATAAGAAGTAGAAGAAGAAACCCGAATTTTCTGGGGGGGGAAACAATACATGAAAATTGTATTATAATATATTTTCAAAAAAAATTCCATTTGATTCCAATCTCTTCTGGAAAAACCTGCCTCTAAATTTCTAACAATTTTCTTTATTTTTTTCCCCTTTCCATTTGCGAGAGGGCCCTGTAAAACACTATGACTGGAGGGAAAACAGCTTTGTGGCCACTTTTTTTTGGGGGGGGGGGGGGCGTGTGCACATACATGTGCATGGCAAAGAAGGTACCAGAAGCAGAAAACTGGGAGAAAGTAAAGTTGACCAGAGAAGTTGTGTGAGGCACTGTCGCCTTGGCAACTGTTTAGGGTTTGGGATGATACCCTCACAACCAACCACCCACCCACCTCACCATCACCCCTCCCCTCCCACATTTAACCATAATGGGTCTGGTAATGAAACCAGTCTGGCTTTCCTGGCTCACTCACACATACGTAGGAAGAGCCCAGTGACGAACACATGTTTTGCTTTAGAACTTGTTTATGTTCATCCAGGGGGGAGAGGGGAGAGCACGGGCCTATCAATTAAAGCCGCCGTCATAAAACAACAACAATGAAGAAAAAAGAAAACAACACGGAACTAAAAATGCTGGATGTGATGTATGACCATTTCAATTTTAGACCAAAACAATCTCAAAACCGTGACTTAAAAGTCAAACAATTTCAATTATGATAAGTGGCTGGGAGAATGGACGGATGGAGTCATAAGTTCAACAATCGTAATCATAAATTTTCCAATGAATGGATGCATAAATAAATTTATAAACATGTCTTTACCAAAAAGTATTCGATTTTTAAAGGAAAACAAAATAAGATTTTGAAGGAAAAAAGTTTTGCACTTTTGAGCAAACCTCATATTTCAGTATTTTAAAAGAAGTCATGAAAATTGTATATTTTTCAGAATAAAATTGGTTTCTGTTCAAGAACAAATTGTATATTTGACATGAAGTTGTTTTTTGATGAAAAAATGTGTACGCTCTTAGATATCTAACAAAAAGGTTTTTTTCTCAAGCATCTTTTTTTCTTGAAAAAAAAAGGAAATTGAAGAAAAAGTTTTATATTTTTATCAGGGAAAAAAACGTTTGGTTTTTTTTCTCCAAAAGTCCTATTTCAAACCAAAAAAAAGTTATAGATATTTTCACCAAAAATTGTGTCTCATTTTGAAAAATTCAGCCTGAATTTTGCAGTTTCCCTAGTGCATTATTTTGAAAACCTCCTATTGTGTGTTCCCAAAGTGTTGCCCCACCTAATTCCAGACTATATCCTAGTTCATTGTGTAGCTGCAGGCGCACAGTTGTTCTTTGTCCTGGCGCTGGCTCGTTACCAAACTCAGCACTTGGGGGAATTTCAGGCCAATTTTTCCCGGCGTTCGGAACAGCAAAAAATAAATAAATCCACTGGCAGAACACAGCACTTAAAAGCCACATAGTGTAACACCCCTCTTGCATTTTAACAACTGAATTCGAATAGAGCACATTGTTTTATTGCATCCACTGCGGTTACTGCTCTTTGGGGAGCATTAAAAAAAAAACAAAAAAACATGGGAACAATACGTGTGCTATGGCGCAACGTTACAAACAGTATCGGGGCAAGCGTTATGGATTAAAAAGTTCACGTTAGGCAGCTTTGTGTGGAAACTACCAACCCTTGTAATAGATTTTATATCCCAGTGCTTCGCTATCACATTTTTATCTTTTTTGAGCAGCAGACGCTTTTTTATTTAATTTTTTTTACAGGAAATGCATTAAAAAAAGCTTGTACTGGATAGAGAAATCTCTTTCTAACAGTTCTCATGAACTCTGTTGGCTCTTGAGAGCGTTTTGTGTTCTGCGCTTGTTTTCTCTTGCCGCTCATAAAAGAAATTCATTTAGTCCAGTAGTAAACCCTCAGAGGCTCATATAATGCTAAAAAATAATAACATGGAAAATTGACTGTATGGGGTAAAGGTAAGCAATTATAGATTCCGCCTTTTTTGACACATATGGTGACAAATAACGAATGTGAAGCCTTATATAATAAGGATTGAGGCATAAATTGCTCATAAAATCTGATCTTACCTTCATCTAAGTCACAGCAAATGACCAAAACAGTCCGCCTAGAGCAGACATGTCCAAAGTCCGGCCCGGGGGCCAAATCCGGCCCGGGGTCGAATTTCATCCGGCCCTCGGCCCCTGTCATAAAATCAGTGCCGTCTGGCCCGCAGGTTGGGCGCAATGGAACACGTGTTGCATTGACTGAGGTCTCGTAGACTGGTGAGTGATGTTTCATAGAGTACTGCTTCCCTCTAGTGGCTAAATGAGTAATAGCATTCACTAAATGAGTAATAGCATTTAGACACTAGAGGGCAGTAGCACTCTACGAGACATCACTCACGAGTTAACAAGACATCACTCCGTGTTCATATTAACCTCCCAGTTTACTGAAATGGTGACAATCAACAGAAAAAGGAAAGTTGACTGCGAGGGACGACGATTCAAGGATGGATGGAAATTGGACTATTTCTTCACTGAAATACGCAACAACTGTGTCTGCCTCATTTGCCAAGAGACAGTGGCTGTTTTTAAAGATTATAATGTCAAGCGACATTACCAAACAAGAGACGCTGACATGTACGACATGATTACAGGCAAGGAACAAAGAATGT
Organism: Hippocampus zosterae; assembly: GCF_025434085.1. Taxonomy (NCBI): domain Eukaryota; kingdom Metazoa; phylum Chordata; class Actinopteri; order Syngnathiformes; family Syngnathidae; genus Hippocampus; species Hippocampus zosterae. Next base: position 19,634,190 of record NC_067458.1, read on the forward strand.
CAGCCAAGGACGGCCCCCCGACATTTTACCACATAAAATCTGGCCCCCTTGGCAAAATGTTTGGACACCCCTGGCCTAGAGTAATAACTCCAACAACCACCTCCCCAAATTATGTTTCCAGGTTTTTTATTCGACACACCGCATACAGTAAATAATCCCAGGGCGGGGTGGAAACATATTTTAAGTCCTGGGCGAGTGACTTATCCGGGTGCTAATTGGATGTCATGAGGTTGGAGGTGTTGGTTGAATAAAACTATTTGGCGCTTTCTATTTTGGACTGGAGAAGTGCGAATGACATATCTAGACGAGGGAAGATGATCACAACTGAAAATTGTGCAAGATTCAGGCAAATCATACCTGCCAGTAATCAGAGAACCCCGCTGACATAACAAGAAATCTCTGAACAATGAATGCAAGAAGGGTTCCACCCCATCTCCGGCATCCTGAGACTGTACACAAGGTGGAAGGAGGGGGGTGAGGGTACAAGTGGGAACATTGTACCCTCAAACAAACCCCACAATAGGTCTGTGAGGGTACATCACATACGCTATCCAGGAGGAAACAACAGCCTTCGAGAAGAGAAGCCCAGAAAGGAGAAGGAGCCAGATGGACCGTCATGGAAAGACAAGCCGCCCCAAGCCTGGCACGTACAAGCAACAAACTAAAAAAGTGTCTGACAACAACGAAACATGCACTGGGGGCAGGAACCCCCAAGCTCGGGGGACGGCTCCGGCAGATACCAGGGACAACATCCGATATTTCCGTCCAGAGATTGAGAACGGCTAAGATCCTGCGCCAAACCCTCTGGCTCAGGACCCAAGTTTGAAGGAGGTCCCCAAATAAAAATTGGATATAATATTCATTCATTCATTCATCTTCCGTACCGCTTGATCCTCACTAGGGTCGCGGGGGGTGCTGGAGCCCATCCCAGCCGTCTCCGGGCAGTAGGCGGGGGACACCCTGAATCGGCTGCCAGCCAATCACAGGGCACACATAGACGAACAACCATACACGCTCACACTCACACCTAGGGACAATTTAGAGTGTTCATTCAGCCTGCCATGCATATTTTTGGAATGTGGGAGGAAACCGGAGCACCCGGAGAAAACCCACGCAGGCCCGGGGAGAACATGCAAACTCCACACAGAGAGGCCGGAGCTGGAATCGAACCCGGTACCTCTGCACTGTGAAGCCGACGTGCTAACCACTGGACTACCAGGCCACCCTTTGATATAATAAACAAACTGTATTTTTTTTTTAGCTAAAAAAAATAAAAATAAAAGATGCGGAAAATCTTAGGAGATTTAAGTGATATAGTTTCAACAAAAAAGTTGGATATGTTCAAGGAAAAGGCTGCAAGCTTATCTCACTACACTGGTTTCCTTCAAATGTTATGGATATTCTGAGCACCAATTGTGCCGCCACCCCCCCCCCCCCCCCCTGCTACTTGGACCCTTTCTACTTTATTTTACAGATTTTGAAAACAACTCAAACGTGATCTACCCTCACACTAAGCAGAGCCTGACTCGTCAAATCCCGCCTGTAAATCCTCATGGGGGAGCAGGGGGCGGGGGTGGGGGGGGGGGGGTGATCCGAAGTGACAGAATATGAGTGAGCGCTTGTTTTGCTTATCAATCCTAAGGAAAAGTGGAGCCTGGCTAGTCTGAGGCGGGCAGGTCAGGAGTGGCGTGGTGGATATCGTCCCTGAGATATGAAGGAGTTTGGTGGGAGGCCAGTCCTGTCACAGCATTGTTTATGTCTTTGATCAGCACGACTACACATTCATGTACAAGTGCGAGCGTGTGTGTGTGTGTGTGTGTGTGTGTGTGTGTGTGTGTGTGTCTGAATGCGTGTGTGTGTGTCTGTATATATATGTGTGTGTGTGTGTGTGGCTGGTACTGGCCTTGGTGTTGTATTACCTTGCTAGAGGAGGCTCCAGGATGACAGATGAACATAGAGAGGGGAGGGGGGTGGGGGGGTGGATGGGGAAAAAAAAAAGAGGGCAGTTGAGCCAGTGTCTGACACCCCCGTAAGATCTTCTTATGCTTGCCCGCTATTAGTTGTTGTGCTAAGCTATGGCATTGGGTTGAGGACTGAAGTCAACACAATGTGGCTGTTGTTTACCATGACTGACAAGGCAAGGGTGGGGGAGGGGGGGCGCTCCCACCAGCAACATTACAACTCGGGACAGGTTGTTATCTGACCAAGCCCATATTATGTTAAAAAAAAAATCTAGAAGAAAATTGTGTCAAGGACAAAAAAGGAATACACATCAATGTCTTGGCGCAAATAAAATACACAAATGATTCTACAAACCCCCAAATAGGTTTAAATGTGTGCCTAATGGTAGAAGATGATGCCAAAGCTTTGGTGTCATCTTGGAGCATCTTATGGGGTTTGATAAATACCACAAAAACAGCAAATAAAGTGAGTTTTTCTGCAAATACTGTAACGAGGATAAACGCCAGCCCACACCCAAAAAAATGGTTTGAGAAAATATGTCGTGTAGTTCCAAAAAGTGCATATTTTCAAGAAAAATTGCTACATACTTGAGAAAGAGGGTCTTTTAGAAAAAAAAAGTAATATTTCTAACAGACATTAGTTTATGAAACACTTGTATCTGTGGCGGCCCGGTAGTCCAGTGGTTAGCACGTCGGCTTCACAGTGCAGAGGAACCGGGTTCGATTCCAGCTCCGGCCTCCCTGTGTGGAGTTTGCATGTTCTCCCCGGGTTTTCTGCATGGGTTTTCTGCGGGTGCTCCAGTTTCCTCCCACATTCCAGAAAAAAAACATGCGCGGCAGGCTGATTGAACACTCTAAATTGTCCCTAGGTGTGAGTGTGTGCGTGGATGGTTGTTTGTCTCTTGTGCCCTGTGATTGGCTGGCAACCGATTAAGGGTGTCCCCCGCCTACTGTTCGGAGCTGGGATAGGCTCCAGCAGCCCCCACAACCCGAGTGAGGATCAAGCGGTTCGGAAGATGAATGAATGAATGTATCTGTGAGGATGTTTTCATTTTTAAAAAAGTATCTTATGATAGTATCTTAAACTATAAAAAAATATTACAAAGTGAAAAAAGGGCATATGTTCAAAAAATAAAAATGTAACAACGTCAGAGATTCAAGTGTTCTTGTTCAAAAAACATTACATACTGGACTTAATATAAAAGTCATACTTTTTAAGAAATGAATAATACGAAGTAGGGGTTTTTTTGCGTCCATTATGAGTGGAGTTAGTTCAAACAAGTAGAATCTTTCCGATACAGCTCAAGGTTTTTGTCCAAAAAAATTGTAAAAGTTATTTTCATTTCTGATTTATGTGTTGCAAAATCCGGCTTTTACCAACATGACGGAAAACTTTGACCCGAGTTATGTGCTTTGAAGCTTCAAATATTTTTCCCCCAGATCGCTTTTCATCACTTGTTAAAAAAAAAAGAAGAAAAAAAAGAAGAGAGCTAGAGGGGGTGCGGCATTCGTCTTCAATCTATTCAGTTTGACAGCTCATTTCATCATGTTAAATCGTTAAACATTCAAAATGCATATGAATGATTGCGTCTTTCCAATTAAAACATGACTACCAAACCGTTGACTGCTTTTGGGACACCCACAGAAAAATCAGTTAAAACAGTACAGCGTGCATTTGGTGACATCTATTGGTGAATTGTCGTAATGCAGGACTGCAGTATTCTCAATATCAGGTAACACAGCGACACCTAGTGGCGCAAAGATAGAATAGCAGAGAAGAACGTGGGAGGGGAAAAAACGCTCGTTTTGAATCGAGTGCAAAGGTTGTTTATTATGGAATGAAGGCACTAAATCTTGTGTTTATTGTTACTGTGCACTATTTTTGACTATTTTTTCCTTGTATTGGGATTCGAGAAGGGCTGAAAGTCTTCACAGCTGAGTGTAGCGCAGATATTTTTTCCCGGAAGGCACCTCTTTATTGGTCACGCCGTTGGGGAAGAGCGCAGCCGCGTCGGCGTCGGAGACGTTGGGAAGCACCATGACTTTGTCTCCGGGCTGAAAGACCAGAGAAAATCCGTCACGTCTTTGTGATAGCGCGCAAAGAGGAAAACACCGGAATGGGGGTCGGCCATCCGTACCTTCCAGTTGACGGGTGTGGCAACCTTCTTCTGCGCCGTCAGCTGCAGCGAGTCGATCACACGTAGCAGCTCGTCAAAGTTCCTCCCCGTGGTGGCCGGGTAGAGGATGGACAGCTTCAGTCTATTGTCGGGTCCGATCACAAACACCTGGACAAAGTCATTTTTGTCCTCGGGTGAGTATTGCTTATCGAGGCTACAGCGCCCCCTAACGGGAAGAGCTTGCATATTCCCGCTTTGGCTTTTCACACGGCGAGCCACGTGTTGCGACAAGACTGAGTTCTTACACAGCGAGCAGTGACAGGGATGCCGTCGGCGTCGATCTCGTCGGGGTCCAGCATTCCCAGCTTGGTGGCCAGCTCCCTCTTCTCGTCAGCGATGATGGGGAAGGGCAAAGGACTCGACGGCTGACTGTTGAAGGCCATCACGTCCTGCGCACGCACGCAATGTCCGTGCAGAGTGTACCAATTGTATCATTTTTGTCAGACTCAAAACTTTTGAGAAAAATCTCTCCTCTCTCGCACACACACACACACGCACGCTCACACAGGGTATTATTTAGTTTGGTTGCATTTTATTTTCTGGAAAGTCAATGACCAAAGTGTTAGAAGAGAAGTCACAAAAGTGCCAAAGTACAAGTTGGGTCAATGATGAACAGGCCGTTGGATTTTGCAAGCATTTTGTCACTGTCCTATAAACAACACGCATGTCCATTTTTGTCACCTTTTAAATGTTTTCCTTGATGGGGTTATCGCGTTTCTGACATTCCATGAAGGTTTTAAAAAAAAAAAAATTAACATTTTAATGGAAAAATGGACATACACGCTTTTCACAGGACAGCGACGGTTTGACCGCTTATTCACTTATATTTTTTATGATCTTCCAAGTTGGCTCCGGTTTGAAGATTAAAGTTTGATGACCTGGACAGGGAGGTTAATTTTTTGCCTTTTAAACTTGTGCAACAAAAAGGTCATACTCGCACGTACAAACACTCAAGTCAGCCATGACCTGTTGTGACAGTCACACACACATGCGCATGCACACTCACAATCACACACACACACACTTAAACAAACCAGGCTTACTCAAATGTCCTGTTTTAGCCTGCAAAGTCGCTGCTGTCGTGACGTCACTTCCTGAACAAGTGGCGCACGCGCGTGTATGTTTGTGTGTGTGTGTGTGCATGCCATCCACCTTGCTCCATCCGCAGTGATCCTCCACACCGTCGACGGACAAGGCGATCATCTTGACACCGCGCTTGGCAAACTTGTCGCTGAGGCTGGCGGCGCAGGCCAGCTCGGTGGTGCACACGGGGGTGAAGTCCTTCGGGTGGGAGAACAGGATGCCCCATCTGCTCGTTGAAAAGAGAAACAAAAGAAAAAAATGTGCGCATATACACGGTGCGAAGACCATCCATACTTTCACTAACAACCGAGGTTAAACTTAACTCCTGCGTGACATACAAAGATGTTAAGTTCTCTGTCAAGATTTAGTACTTCAGCATATTTCGTTGAAAACTAGAATGGGACATTTGTTCATTGAGATTACTTCAAAATAAATAAATCAAAGCTATTTATTTCCTGACTCAAGGCAACAACTGAAACAACTATCCTTTTCAAGCCTTGGGTCATGACATGCTCATGTGACTTCATGTGACTTCACACGACAGACGCACTCTCGATTTGAAGGTCTCTGTGCTAGAAAGCTGTCATATTTTGCGTTTGCATGCATGTAAATGAGGTTAGGCAGGCACAAAGAGTCTGGAAACCTCAAGTGTGTGCCAACAAGCCCAGCCGGGCGCTCCATTTCCGACACGAGATACACAATACAAGCCTTGTGCCCATTACTGGTCCAAGGTGAGAAAGTTGAACTATTGTCAAAATGAAAGCAAAATGAAAACTGCTGTCAAAATGAAAGCAAAATGAAAACCGTTGTAAAAACGAAAGCAAAAATAGAAGACTTGAAAAGTATAGTGTTTGTACCACACCGCAAAAGCCATTTAAAGCCTACATTATTTACACCATAATGTAAACGCTGTGAAGCACAATGATGAGAGATACATCGACAAACAACTATATTTATACATGGAAAAGACTATCCTTAAAATATTGAACTCATGCAAAAGCACTTTCATGACAATGAAGTACAAGTCTGGATTGTAGGAAACTACCCAAGAGTGACAAGATAACCAAAAAGAAAATAACTCGCCAAAGACTTAAAAAAATAATCATCATCATAATAATAATAAAAAATAAATGCACTATATAAAATGTAAAATGGTAAGCATTAAAACTTTTGAAATACAACTGCACTTTATTATGAAACTTCAAAATAATGTCTAAAAATTACGATTGGAAGTAAAAGTACACTCAAAACTATCCATTCATCCATTTTCTAATCTGTTTATCCTCACACGGGTCATGGTCGATTTGAAGCCTATCCCGGCTGTCTTCGGGCAGTAGGCGGCGTACACCGTGAACTGGTTGCCAGCCAATCGCAGGGCACACATAGACGAACGCCCATTCTTGCTCACAATCACACCTGGGGACAATTTCGAGTGTTCCATTAACCTGCCATATATATTTTTTAAACGTGGGAGGAAACCGGAGTACCCGAAGAAAACCCACGCACGCAATGGGAGGACATGGAACTCCACACAAGAAGCCCGGCGCCAGAATGGAACACTGCAGCTCTACACTGCCAGGCGGACCAGTCGACCGTGCAGCCCCACATAAAACTACTCAATTATACCATGTACTCAGGTACTCAATTACAAAACTTTACCTAAAAATGTAAAATGACTTAGAAGTCCAAAAACACACCAAAAAAAGTTATAAAACAAACATTGTTTTTACTTAGAAAAAAAGCAAGGGCGAAAAAAAAACTACCCTAATTACCCACAGAATTACTGAATGCAATGACCGAATGCTATGACGTGGCTACTCTTTATTTTTATGTATTAAGAGTATTGCTACATGCCCATATTTTTCTGTATTTGCCAAATATTTTAAACAGAAAATGATTGTTGAATAAGGTCATTGAATAACTGACACGGAGTTCCGCTCGCATAACAATCGCATTGCGTTTACCCATTATAGCCGAATGGTCCCACTTACGATTTGTCCAGGAAGTCGTGAAACTTAATCCGCCCGATGGTGGTGTCGGCTTCGAAATTGGGAAACTCGTCACCGAGAAGAATTCCAGGCATCCTGTTCTCTTTGAAGGTACACGCGTAGTGGGCTTGAGACGCAGTGAGTGGACTGTGAGAAACTCCGCACGCGAAACAAACCCGGAAGTAAGGGTGCGTTGTGAGACTGATATCGACCAATGAGGGGTGAGGACGGACGCGAGAGCGATTAATTCGTAACATAACTTTATTGAGAAATATATACATGACAGCTACAGTTTCATTGATACTTTTGGATTTAAACGACAGAAAGGAAGCAAAGGAATAATAAAGGAAGGACTGGAAGGTCGAAATGAAGGAAACAAGGATGGTGTGAAAGGAACAATGGAAGTAAGAAAACATCGAAGGATAAATATAAGGTAGTGGATGGTAAAGTGATGCTATGAAGGGATGACCGGAAGGAAATAGTGAAAGAGAAGGGAAGGATTAAGAAGAAAGCAAACATTTCACACGCTGTCTTTCGTTGACTGAACAGAAAAACACAACTTCCCAGCTGGCTTTGCGATAGAAAAACAAACATGGCCTCCTAGGGTTTCACTACGTGATATCAATACTGAACCTTTGCGGGCGACGAAATAAACCGGAGACAACCTCCACGACACTGCGGAAACGTTTTCACTGTGGTGCCAGGTCGCCGTAACGACACTAGCCGACAAAATGTCTTCACCGAAGGCCAAAACCCCAGGCCGCGCCGGCAGCGGTTGCGGGGGGAGCCCGGTGCTTGGCGGCACCAACAACGGCCGCTATGAGTTCATGTCGCTTACCAAGCCGCTGAGCCGGTCCTCGACGCCACCTCATCTCCTCCAGCGGCAGAGCTCCGACACGGCCACCGCGCGCCTCCGCGCCTCGGAGAGCCCCACTCGTCGCCGCGGCTCCAGCTCGTCCACCGGTTCGGGGCCACCGGAGGAAGACGGCATTCGGCTCAACCCGTCGCTCTTTCGGGTGGCCCTCAGCTCGCTGCTCGCCATCGACCTGTGGCTGTCCAAGAGTATTGGGGTGTGCGCCCGGGAGGACTCGTCGTGGGGGAGTGCGCGGCCCCTCATGAAGCTCATCGAGGTGACGGGCCACGGCATCCCCTGGCTGGCTGGAACCGCCTACTGCCTCTACAAGAGTGACACTGCTGCCGGCCAGGAGGTCATGCTCAACCTCTTCATGGGTAATAACGCTTCCAAAGCAAAGTGGTTACAAATATTGGGAAATAAACATTTATTGGTATTAAAATTAAGGACGTCTTTGGCAACCATTTCCCCACAATTCCACATTTTTCATGAAAAAAAATCCCACTGAAATGAGCACATTTTACAAACGAAGTACATCGTTCCACATTTCACAACCGCTTAAACAATTTTGTATTCCAAAAATGTGGGACATTTGCCTTAAAATCCACAAAAATAAATCCCGGTTGCTATTGATTCTCTATGATCGTTCTCCAGGTCTTCTGCTGGATCTGGTCCTCGTTGCCGCGGTGAAAGCGACAGTGCGTCGGCGACGTCCGGCACACAACCGCATGGACATGTTCGCCAGCTTCTCGGTGGACCGCTACTCCTTCCCGTCGGGTCACGCCACCCGTGCCGCCATGTGCGCCCGCTTCCTGCTGGCGCACTTGGTGCTGGCTGCTCCGTTGCGGGTCCTGGTGTTGCTGTGGGCGGCCACGGTGGGGCTGAGCCGCGTCATGTTGGGCCGCCACAACGTCACAGACGTGGCTTTTGGCTTCTGGATGGGCTACTGCCAGTATAACCTGCTGGAGGCACTCTGGCTCTCGCCTCAGATGCTGCACGTGCTGCTGGGACACACTGCGTAACAGAGACTCGCCATTGTTGTTATTGTGGAAACGCTGAAGAGCAGCCACACACTTTTTCGACACTCGTTCCACATTTCTCAAATGATTCAAAGCATTCCAATTTCAAAATATTCACAAAATTCAGGAGATCCTGAATAGGTTTTATTTTCCAGAGTCACATTCCAAATTTGCACCGTTTTATGAATCGCAAAGTGCAAACTATTAGATTTCAGCCTCAGCTCTTCAGCATTCACACACAGTTTCTACAGGAATCACATTCTCTTGTTTTTATTGTAGCTGCTCTACTGTGGATCATGTGAAATATTTATTTTCCCACACGAGGGTGTTGTTGCTTACTTTTAGTCTGGTCCATTTTTTTTTTTAAATTGTGCCTCTGTGGTTGCTTAATGCTATGCTCAATGCTATTCTTGTTTTGCTGTGCAGCACATACTGTAAATACACAGAATACATTCAGACTGTTAAATCATGAGATGCGAGGAGCATGAACATTTTTTGGGTGTGTTTTTGCTTTTACCTTTGGCTCTGTCTGTGGGTCATTTTCTAGTGGGTGTGGTTTCATGCTTCAACGTGGATGAGTACAATCCCTGAAAGCATGAACTGTGACCACTAGATAAATAATGGAGTATGTCTTTTTTTTAACATTTGATTTCTGCTCCATCTGCCTTTTTGTATTTGGTGACATCCATAATTTAGAAACAACAGGGTTCTTGTTTTGACATGCAGCTCATCCGTTTTGCTGTTATGAAATAATAATAATCTTGAATTCGAAACAATTTACTGCCATGAGGAGTATGACGTCATTTTCCGTTTGGCCTTTTTTTCTATTAGGTGTTCTTATGGCAAAAAGGAGTATTAAATTTCATGAAGTAGTAACCAATTGCCGATGAGTTTTTTTTTTTTTTTATAAACCTTTGGGCTCGTCTATGTCTACCTTTATGTGTTGGGTTCTGTTAAAAATCAAGAGCAGGAGATAAGGGCAGATCAGATGCTAAAAAGTAAAATTAATCAATGGAGATGACCGATTCGGGGAGGAGAATTAAACCGATTGTGCTGTATGACATATAAAACTGATTGGACAGGGGCTCTTGAGTGCCGGGCGATTCATTCCTTCAGTATTGTGCCATTCATTGCTTGTGAAGCTTGAAACGCCATATTTTTGTACCCTCCAGTTGCATAACTTCTCTTTCGTGTCCTTTTGACCTGATGAGCTTCTCTCCAGTGAGCCACCGTGCCCATTGAGCTCATCGTGACAGTTGAATTGTCCTGTTGCTGCCCCCCCCCCCCCACCGCCCCAAAAAAAGCGGAGCAAAAGTCTAGACCAAATTACACAACACATTCGCTGCCAGCCCATCGGTTAAACCGTGGATGCTTGCTTGTTGACATTGAAGCAGTGTTACAAAATTGGTTGGCAGCAAACAGTTTTTTTTTAAGCTTGAAAGGGACGATTATGAAACCTGAATCAAACACTGAATTGATTTTTTTTTTTTTAATCAATGTTGAGTTGCAGTGCAGCCCCAAGACTGTTGCGATCCGGAATAATCCAGATAAAGGTGGATCCCACAAACGTAGTCAGGGACAAACTGTCTTTACAAAAAAAAATATGTGACAGAAAGTTTAAGACTGACAAAGTACAAATTTGGTCGCTGGCACCCCGAGCCATGATAAATTCTTGCCATCCCACTTGTTAACCCTGTCGGCAATGAATCTATAATAAAGCTTTCTTATATTGACTACATAGTATGTAGACAAAGTGTGATTGTAATTTGCAATTTACAGATGATCCGATTCATCGATTAATTGCTACTGTTATCGGCGACCAGTCGATTCGCAAAATCATTGATTGTGGCGGGCAAAGGAGTGAATTATTTTTGCATCGCCCACTCTGATTGGGTAAGTGCTCATCAGTATGCTTTGTTATTTATGTGGCATTCGTAAAATTTGCCAGGGAATCCGGAAAATTAAACTAGTGTTTGCGCGTGTGTGTGTATGTGTGTCCGCATCGCCCAGTTATTTATTTATTTTCTTTTAGGGCCCCCCCCCCAAACCCCCCAGTGTACTGAATGTGTAATCTGCTACAGGAGATGATAACCGAACCTTAAAGTCAATGAGGACCAGAGACTGTTTGTGATTGGGTAAAGTATGTGTGTGTGTGTGTGCCTGTTCGTGTTTAATATAAAAACAAACTTTCGGACCCTTCTGGGCGATCAAATCAGTGTAACGTCTCCATTTGGCTTCAGCTGTTGTTTGGACTTCCATTCTGTCCAGGTAGGCCCCCCCTCACATATAGTCACTATTAAAATAATAATTTACATGCTTTATGTACCAATTGTATTTTGAATAAGATCCAATCCAAGAGAAAAAATGCGGTTGTAGTTTGCATGCTGAGAGGGTGTTTCTCTGATGAAAGAGGTGTTCTTTTGGGATGGAACACGATTTACAAGTTATACTGTAATCACCTGCACAAATGCGGTATTTTCTGGTCGAGGCAATTTTCTTGTGTACACATTAGCAATGTGTTGAAACGTGTGTTGAATGAAATCACAGTGTGCGGCATTTTAAGAATTTAAATATCAAAACAAATGTATACCGCAAATGTTCACCGATGGATTGTTTTCGATTTTCTATATTTACCAAACTATTTTTTGTAAATTATTTTTTGCAAACTATATTTCTTGGTTTCAAATATGCATACAAGACAATACAGTACATCTTTATATATAGAGTGCTTTCTCAGCAGCTGCAGCTGTAACAAAGCGCTTTACAAAACAGTTAAGAACAAAGAAAAAAAATAATATAACACAACACATTACAACACGCTATTTTTCTAAGTACCCCTCCCCCACACATACAGTACATACACACACTTATAATTGCTTCGCTACAATGCAATAATCTTATCTATTATTATTATTATGTTTGTTGTTTGTTTGTTTTTTTTGTCAAAGCTCTAACATGGTGCGCAAAGTGGCAGTGATCGGTGCAGGCCCGTCGGGTCTGAGCGCAGTCAAGTCTTGTTTGGATGAAGACTTGCATCCAACCTGCTTTGAGAGCAGCGACGACCTTGGAGGACTATGGAAGTTCAAGGTAAGGACATTTCAAAATAAAACAAAACAAAACAGAGGAATCAATTGTAATTTTATTAACTTCTGAGTGAGTTTTTAGTTTAAAAAAAATAAATAAAATTCCCTCAAAACAAGAAGATTTTTGCTCTTGGAGTCTTGCAACTGTTTTTGAAAATCATGTTTATGTAGGTTGTATAAGGAAGGGATATATGGAGCAACACAGTCAGACTGACAGAATAAAACCATACATAAAGGCAAAAATGCTTTATCCTCTCCCAACCCCCCGTCCCCCAACCCACTTTAAAAAAACTGAATCCAAAGGTCCTATCTGATTGAGAGCTTAAAGTCACAACTTGCTCAATTCTCAACCGTTTTTCACAAGGTTAACTATTTTGCTCACATTGCAGCAGGGAGGGGCCAACAGGGAGGTGGTAGCGTTTTAGACTAGGTTCATGTTTATATCTATACGTATGGTATAGTAATACAGTAAATGTCTTATTTATTGATAGAAAAAGCAAAGGGAAGCTTTTTTTTTACACCGATGTGGTTCCCCACCCCTTGCAGGAGGTGTCCGAGCCCAACCGCGCCAGCATCTATCGCTCTCTCACCATCAACATCTCCAAGGAGATGATGTGCTACAGCGACTTCCCCATCCCGGCCGACTTTCCCAATTATATGCACCATTCCAAAATCCTCAACTACTTCCGCATGTATGCCGAACACTTCAAACTGCTGCAGCACATCCGTTTCCAGGTTAAAAAAAAGAAAAATGCTTGCTCGTTGGCTCGTTCGGTTACTTGGATCAATGGTTTCCTCATACGCACGTCACTCCTCCAGACATTGGTAAAGAGCGTCAAACCGAGGCCGGATTACACCCGCACGGGCAAGTGGGAGGTGGTGACGGAGAAGCGGGACGGGAAAGAGGAGACGCACGTGTTCGACGCCGTCATCTGTTGCACGGGCCACTACACTTACCCCAACTTGCCTCTGCGGGACTTCCCGGGTAACCTTTTGTGTATGTGTGTGTGTGTGTGTGTGTGTGTGATATAATGGGCATCAACTATAGGCACATTTTTGTTATTTGCAGGCCAACTTGCTACCTCTTACCCACAAATAGGTCAATTGCATTGAAAAAAAAAGAATTTATGACGATGAATTCATGTTATTATTATTATGTTATTATTTTTAATTGTATTTAATGATTTTTTTTGGAAAAGTTTATGAAAAAAAATCTGAAAGAGACTATTGTCATTATATTAAATAATTTTTTTTTTACCAGAATAAAGAAAATATTAGGAGGTGAACTGTCAAAAATTGTGAGACTAAAACAAAACGTCAATTTCAGTAGAGAATTTTTTTCTCATTTATTCTTAAAAAAAGTGTGGGGGGGTGTTTCCCCCTCATGATCTTCTAATTAAATTTGTATAAACATTCAGACTTTGGTATGTTAAAATAAATGTTGCATGTAGGACTGGACACTTTTCAAGGCCGCTACTTCCATAGCTGGGACTACAAGGGCCCCGAAGAAATGCATGGCAAGCGCTTGGTGGTCGTGGGCATCGGCAACTCGGGCAGCGACATCGCCGTGGAGAGCAGCAAATTTGCCGAGCAGGTTGGAGGGGCTTCTCCTCTTCCCTGTTCTCTTCTCCCACTGTCGTGCTAACCGGTCCCGTGTTTCCTTCCTCTCAGGTGTACATGAGCACCCGGCGCGGGGCCTGGGTGATCCGCCAGGTGTCGGACGATGGCATTCCGGTGGACATGAAATACAACACGCGCTTTGTGCACATTCTGTTCCAACTCTTCCCCATGAGGTTTTTCAACTGGTTCGGCGAGAAGAAGCTCAACGCCATGTATGACCACACCATGTACGCCCTCAAGCCCAAACACAGGTACCAAATCAAATTGAAGGCTTTTTGAAATGTGGACTCGTCAGACCACAGCACAGGTTTTACACTTCAACCATCTCCGATGAGTACAAGAATTTTCTTTTGAATCAAATTGAAGGCTTTTTGAAATGTGGACTCGTCAGACCACAGCACAGGTTTTACACTTCAACCATCTTCGATGAGTACAAGAATTTTCTTTTGAATCAAATTGAAGGCTTTTTGAAATGTGGACTCGTCAGACCACAGCACAGGTTTTACACTTCAACCATCTCCGATGAGTACAAGAATTTTCTTTTGAATCCAAATGTATACATGATGTGTCCCGTGCACACTTTCCAGGCTTTTCAGTCAGATCCCGGTGATCAACGACGACCTGCCTTTCAAGATCCTGTCGGGTTCGGTGATCATCAAGCCCAATGTGAAAGAGATCTGCGGCTCGTCTGTGTTTTTTGAGGATGGCAGCGTCGCAGAGAAGGTTGGAATTTTTCAGGTCAATGCCCTCAAGACCAGTCGTGGGCAACATTTGAGCCTTTCTAAAACACCAACCCCCACCACACACACCCTCTCCCTCCCATTCCTGCTTTGTCAACAAAAGTGCGTTTGTTCCAGGTAGATACCATCGTGTTCGCCACTGGTTACAACTACGACTTCCCGTACTTGCCCGCCAACATTCTGTACAAGTCGGGCCACCGTGTGGGTCTGTACAAGCACGTGTTCCCTCCCACCTTGGAGCATCCCACCCTGGCCGTGGTGGGCTTCATCCACGCCCTCGGAGCCATCATGCCGCAGGCCGAGATGCAGGCGCGTTGGGCCGTGCAGGTCTTAAAAGGTCAGGCCTGTTTGACTCTTTTTTTTTTGTAATTCCTTCACAAACTGGACACTATTAGGGGAAAAAGTCATCTCAATATTTTTATTGTGCTATTTTTACATTTACATCGTTCTTATTAAATGAAGACATTTTCCACACCTCTTAATAAATGAAGATTTGTTTTCTACTCATAATACGTCTACTTTTTCTCATAACGTTGCAACTTTATTTTTCCATCATATTTAACTTCATTTAAAAAGGCATTTATTATTCTCACAAAAAAATTAATTTAGTCTGAATATTAAATTTTTTGTTGTAATATTGCAAATTTGTAAAACAAAAAAATACATTAATTTAAAATTTTTTAGATTTATTTATTTGATTTTTTAAATCTTAATATTATAAATACAATTTGGGTGAAAATAAAAATCTCAGTCCGACAACTTTTTTTCTTGTAAAATTAGGGAAAAACAACTTCTTGCACTGCATCATAAAGTACGTCTTTGCAATGAGGTTTTGCTGAGCGTACCTGAACGTTTTTGACCATAGAGACTTTTTCTTTTCATGTTCAGGACGTAAGAAGCTGCCCTCGAGCCAGGTCATGGTGAAGGCTGTGGAGAAGGACACCAAAAGCATGAAGCAAAGGTAAAAGCTGCTCACCCATTTTGCTGTGTAGCAAATCAATGCCCACTCCCCCCAACCCCCCCTGACCCCATCCCACCTTTGCTGCAGCTACATCGTGTCCAAGCTGACCCCCCTGCAAGTGGATTTTGTGACCTACATGGATGACCTGGCGGGCGAGATTGGGGCCAGGCCCAGCCTCCTGTGGCTTCTCCTCACCGACTACACGCTGTTCAAGGAGGTCCTGTGGGGGCCCGTCACCGCCTACCAGTACCGTCTGACGGGGCCCGGCAAGTGGGACGGTGCCCGGCAGGCCATCCTCACTCAGTTCCAGCGCATGTTCGAACCCCTGAAGACCAGGAAGGTCAGTGGCGAGGTTTGCGCGTTCAGTACGAGTCCTAAAAAAATATTACGTTTAATTCATTTTATCGATTCAAAATATGTACTTTGTCGTCAGTGATTTTTAAATGGCACTGAATGAATTACAGTGCCATTTAAAAAAATCTACATTCCAAATAATTATTGAAAGTTGCATACAAGTAAATTACGTTCATTTAAATTGAAAATAATCTCTACAAAAAAATGATCAAATTTAAGTTTTAAGCAAAAATGTTCCAAATCACTGCTTTAAAATACATTTAAATCACATACTATTAAATATACAAAAAACGTTTACTCTACGATACTGATGATAAAATGTCATAAATTTTAAAAAAACATGCTTTCTTGCCTAAAATGGGAGTCTGCTTACCTAACGGTAACTCCGGTTGGATGCTCATCTTCACTCCTTCTTTGTCGTCTTCACATTTTTTCTTCCCATGGCCCCCAAAAAATCAAAACATCCACGCTGAACGTGTTTGGATGTTGGCTGAAACGAGTACCTCCATGTGTTCTTGTTGTTGTTTATCGCCTGCAGGTGGAGGAAGCGAACACGACAAGCTTAGATGGCCTATTCAAGTTGAGCCTGACGCTGGTGGCGGGAGGAGCGGCGGTCTACTACATGCACGTTCGAGAGCCCACCCTCTTGCCCAACCTCATCTCCAAACTTTCCCCCCAAAAAATGTGAACCACTTTCAGTCTCAGTTTTTATTTGTTGTTTGGGGTTTCTCCCCTTTTCATTTTAACTTCACAGCAAATTCACAAGGAGAAACCCAAAGCTAAAACACATTTAGCTAAAGCACATTTATGTTTTAGCAATAAAGCGAAAAGAGGCATGACTTGAGCAACGACAAACACCCATCAGTCACATGTTCCAGTATTTTTGCTTACTTCAAATGTGGGTGGCTTACAAAACAAAAGACGCCCTGTCCTTACTTGTTTAACACATCTAAATCGAAATACCGCAAATTAAAAGCTGAAATTCCAAAGTGTTGATTCATATTCACATTTTCATCTGAAACCCAAATGTCCTCAGCATACAAGAAAAAACAAATGAACAGAGCTTGCCGCTCCACTGCTTTTCAAAGGGACTGTATACTGTGCCTGAACGTTTTCAGAAAAATCACGTTTTTCTAGCCAGAGAAACCTGTTTCCTTCCCTCTTAGGTTCATGTCATTCATATTGTGGAACACAAGGCAGCCCCCCTGGGACATTTGTAGTTTGTATGCTCTTTAATGTGTCACTATCGCTGCAAACCAGACCTCCAAGAAAACCTGCAGCCTACCATTGCATGCTTAGACAGTGTTATATGACTCTTACTTATGACTTATGACTCATGACTCTTATGACTGATGATCGTCAGAGTTGTTTTAGAAGTCAACTGAAGTGAGTTCAGCCTTGACTCATTCGCATTTATTGACAGTCAGTTGGAAAAACAAGTTTCACATTGTGACAGACAACTCAAGTCAAATACAAACAGCAAACTCCTTTTCTGCTCATTCACATGCTTATTGTCAGCCTTTTTGCTGTTGGTTTGCTGCTATTTATGTTAGCATCTGCTGTTTAATTAAAAAAAAAACAAACAAACAACATTTGAGGGTGTTTGAAAAAGATCATAAAGCAACGGTCTTAACTGCTTTCTTGTTTTTGAAATCTACTGCTTGGTTTCCACTCCAAAGATTAAGAAAGTTATGAACAAAGTAGTAGCTAGCTAGCAAATGTGTCTGTAAACTGTTTGGATTGGGGGGGGGGGGGTCACTTAATAGCCACAAAAGAAGCGACTTTTTCAATAATGGTTAGCAAATAGATAGCAAGCTAATTACTTTGTTAGCTGACAGGCTAAAAACAAAAAGAATCAAATAAACATTTTTCCAAATAACTTTGGAGAAGTGCTTGTTTGCTAGCTACTGCAGTTAATTTTTAACATCATAGCTAGCTAGGTAGTTGATTTTTTTTTTTTAATCTCCAAATTATGCTAGATTTTCCTTGAAGATACTTTGGGTCAAGAAAAAGTCAAAAAATATATACTACTTTTTCTGTAAAATTAAAAAAATGTAACTATCTTGATTATTATGACTCAAACACAAATCATTTATTGAGAAAATAATGTCAAGTTTTCTTTTGTGTCGTGCACAAATGCTCCTTTGCACCAATCACTCTGTTAGCTAACAGGATTACACGTGAAAAGAACATGCAGATGCTTTTCACTGCCGCCGTAATTTCCATTTCCTGTTCTGTTGTTATTGTGTCACATTTTGTAATTGTGTTGCTATTACAACTGAAAACTACAAAGGTTTTTGCTCAATGTATACTTTGCTTCATTTTTGTCTTTCTGAATTAAGTGTTAATCAAACTGCCAACTCCAGCTGGCACCAGAAACGAGGGCGTAGTCTGTAAGAATGATCATTTTGAATAGGTACACACACGCACAGACCAGTACATTTGACTATACTAAGAAGCCTGACAATTCACTTTAGCTTTTCTTGTGAACGGGAATGAATCCACGGGAGTTCATTTAGTGATTTTTCTTTTCATTTAGTGATTTTTTTCATTTCTTTTTTTTAGAACTACTCATATTTTCCAAGGTACTGTACTGTTCTTGCTGCATGTTGTTTGCTTTAATGCAGTTTTCTTGTTTGTGGTGCATCATTCACACTCACTGCAATGCTTGTTGTTTTGCACAAATCATTTCCACATGGAAAGACATTGTAAACATCTGTGTCGACCATGAGGAATGTTTTGGTTTTGTTTTATGGAAAATGTCCCAAAGGAATGGACAAATATGGTGAGGACATCAGTAAGTGGGAAAAACTGTCATGGAACTCAGTCGGGCTCCCGTAACAAACACACCGTCTTGAACCCCAACATGTCATCTTTTGTCTCCAGCATGGTTCAGAAGGTAGCCGTGATTGGCGCCGGGATTTCAGGCCTGACCAGCATCAAATCCTGTTTGGAAGAAGGTCTGGAGCCCACCTGCTTTGAGAGCGGTCCTGACATCGGCGGTCTATGGAGATTTAAGGTTTGCTTTCGAAACAAATACCACTCTTGGCTAAGATTTAGCCAACAACTTGTTGTCGACACATTACAGGAGGAACCGGAGCCCGGACGGGCCAATATCTACGAGTCTGTGGTACTCAACACCTCCAAGGAGAGGTTGGCCTTCAGTGACTTCCCGCCTGCTGCAGAGCTCGCCAACAACATGCACCACTCCGAGGTGCTGCTTTACCTGCGACAATACGCCCAAAACTTTGGCCTACTGCGGCACATCCACTTCCAGGTGTGTGTGTGTGTGTGTGTGTGTGTGTGTGTATAATATGAATGATTTTGTGAGAAAGCCGTAACAGAACGTTAGTTTTTGAGTTTAACCCGAACTCATCCAAATGTGCCTTTATATTGGCTTATGTTTGTCTCAAGACGGCTGTGGTCAACATTAGGCAGACTGCGGACTATGCTGACACCGGTCAGTGGGTCGTAGAGACCGAGGGGCGCTACGGGCGGCAGGAGAGTGAGGTTTTCGACGCCGTGATGGTCTGCTCGGGACTCTTCACCACCCCCAACCTGCCACTCAAAGACTTTCCAGGTACTTGTAGCTTGGCACTAACGTTTATCGGTTGAATTTATAGGAGGTGGTTACCCCACTAAAAACTTATAATCACATATAAAATATAATAATCACTTAGCAGGAGTATGAAGGAGCAAATTTACCTATTCTGACAATTTCCTTGGAAGCTGTCCTTCGTCTTTCACTGATAAGCAGCTCGCCTCTCTGCCGCCACCCTGTGGCCATTTTTGTGCTTACAAACTATGATGACGAGCTGAACATATTCATCTTGTAAGAAGTAGTGCTCACAATAATCTTTTAGAAACTCCCGAAAAATAGGACATTTTGCTGAGTTGCGTTCAAATTCAGATTGTGCTAGTACATAATCTTGCTAGCCGTTGGATTGACGTTAAAAACCATGTATTTTAGGTTGAACGCACCGGTTACAGATTTGAAGGCGTTCCTGTATTCTGATTGGCCAATCTGCTTTTCAGGATTTGAGCAATTTCTTGTCAAACGTTTGTGCACAGTTTGACAGAGATCACAGGGTCTTCTTTTTTTTTCCAATGTCCACGGTCCAGGGATAGAGAGCTTCACTGGCAAGTACTTTCACAGCCACGAATACCGACCCACTGAAGGTATGCGCGGGAAAAGAGTGGTTGTCATCGGGATTGGAAGTTCCGGAGGTGACATCGCGGTGGAGATCAGTCAGGTTGCTAAACAGGTGTGTACATAAACAGTGAGGCTTACATCTCGAACAATAAATACCCAACCGCCTTAAAAAAAAAAAATCTAAAACCTGATTGGTGAAAGAATTAACTGAGGCTGAATAACTAATTAAACTCATATTGACATTGCAATGGCCCCCCCAAAAAATCGCAGAGTACATTTTACACTAAAAAGTGTGTGTGGATTTTTTTTATCGTTGAAATTTGGCAGGGATGTTAGCAAAACTCTTTTCTGTGGAGTGTCAAATTTACCAGACACTTAATTTTACTCGACTGTGACTTTCAGTTTCACAGAACCCTCAAAATGATGATTAAACTTTGATTCTCCACATACATAGATTGGAAAGGCAAATTTTCTCGTACACAGTAAGAAAAAGATACTTTGAGCAACAGTTGTTTTCTGAATATTTTCTGAATATAAGACTGGAACCACATAAAGTAAATAAATAACAAAATAAATACCTCTGTTTCATTTTTGTCGGTCGGTCATTAGGCTTTATTTATTTTAGATATTATATATCTATATTTTATTTATATACTGTAGAGTTATATTGTTATTTAAGTGTTTACAAAGTTAACAACTCAGATTGATATATTTCATGTTGATCTATGGTGCATTTTACTTTATTTTAGTGCTAGCCTAAAGGATTTTGTTGTTTGTAATACAGATTAATTTATTGCTTGTGTTTGTTTGGGAAGAGGACCTTGAAAAAATGATTGCACCGAATCGTAATATTGAGGGCATTAAAAAAAACATTTAATGATAAAAAACAAACATTCAGCCGTAGAATTAACCACGAGATTGCGTGGTGACCTGCAGGTGTACCTGTGTTCAAGGAGCGGCGCTTGGATCACAAGCCGCGTGGGACCGCGGGGCCTCCCGGCAGACATGATGTACACATCCCGCATGGATGAGATGCTCAAAAGCCTTTTCCCTTCTCTTAGCAACAGCATAATGGAGAATAAGTTGAATCAGGTTTTTGATCATGAACTCTATGGACTGAAGCCACGACACAGGTACCAATGCCACTTTTCCTTCTGAAAGCTTTTGGAGGTAGTGTCCGAGCAGTAACGGAAAACCCGGCATTTATTTGCGTTATCGCCCAGAATCCACTCATGACAGAAAAGCGCTTTCACACAGCGACACCGCATCCTGTTTGGGTGTGACATGAGCGACACTTGTCGGAAAGTGACAAGTGCTCACAGCAAAACAGGGCGGGATAAGTGAGTGTTGGGTGTTAAACTACGCAGCCCTTTCCCAGAACCGCAGAATTCTCTTGCACACTGCCGTAGTCCTGTCTCTGTTATGGCTTTGATACTACCAGTAAAGTCAATACAAATGTTCAGCTTCATTCCCCCACCCCTCCAATTGTTGTCACCGCTATTTAAAAATAAACACATGAATAAATACATAAACAAAGTTTTGGTATTTGGGGGGACAACTGGATTATTTTCTTCAATGTACTGTACTACTATTTTTTTTCAAAAATAATTTGTGTACTCTTTCGATGATTCTGTTGGATTTTTGATATTCTTTGGTTAAAATATTACTCTGTTCCTTTTTTAAACTCTGACTTTAATATTAATGTATGACGACAAGCTTGGAAAAATAACACATTCTTGTAAGATTATGATTTTTTTTTACCGTTTATTCTGGTAAAGATTGAGGGAAAAAAAGACAAACAACAAACCTTTTTTTACTGAAATGTTCTCTTTTTTAAAAATCATAGCTTTCAACATTTGTTTTAAAATTGTAATTCCTATGGCATTTAGGGAGTCATTTTGGAGAAAAAAGTGTGTTAATCCATTCCTCTCTCTAAGAATTTCTGAGAAAAACCCTGTGGTGAGTGATGCGCTACCGGCTCGGATAATCTCAGGCCGCATTCGGTTGAAGGAAAACATCAAGGAATTCCGTGAATCCACATTGGTCTTTGCCGACGGCAGTGCTGTAGACCAGGTATGTTCGTAAAAAAACACGTGGTCACTGAAATGATCTCAGATCATAGACGCTGACAAGTGACCCGCTCAGCTCATTTGAAGGCCATTGCTAAATGAACAGCAGCACCTTCTGTGGCTCATGGACATGTGCTGCTGAACATTTACATAATATACCAGACTCTAGCTACTCAAAAAAAGTCAGAATTTGACTTAAAACCTCAAAGATAAGGGTCCAAAACACAAAACACCGATCCAGAACTGGTTAGCTTAGCATCATCAACAAAAACAGGTGGGGGGAGGTGAGATGGAACAAGACTAAACAAAGTGGCTATCTTAGCGTCATATGTTCTCAACAGCTATGAATTTACAACAAGGCAAAACTTAAAACTCAGATTTTAAGTCCACAAAATGTGAAAAGGTTCAAGAGGTATGAATACTTTTTCAAGACATTATGTATTTATTTCTTTAGGTGGACGTGGTGGTGTTCGCTACAGGGTACAAATACAGCTTCCCCTTCCTGTCACTGAACCTGCAGGAGAAGTTGGGTTTCCACCTGTGCCTCTACAAGCATGTGTTCCCACCCGGTCTCTCCAAACCTACGCTGGCAATGGTGGGCTTAATCTTCGGCCAGGGGTCACAATCACCGCTGGCAGAGATGCAGGCCCGCTGGGCCACCAGAGTTTTCAAAGGTAAAACCCCAAAATCTGGTCTGGTAAGACTTAATTGTCAGAAATTGGACCCCAATGAGATTAATAACATCGTTTTTCACGCTCTTCTGTAGGTTTAGCAAAGTTACCTACCGAGGAGAGGATGCTGGATAAAATAGCGACAGAAACAGGAACGATGAACCAAAGGTACAAGAAGAACAGCAAAGATCATTGTCAATTGTCCCCTTTGTCTTTAAAAAGGGGGTTTGTCCTCTCTTAGGTATGCCTGCTATGAGGGTACCCCCATCCAGGTGAATTACATGTCCTACCTAGATTCAGTGGCATCTCGGATCGGGGTTAAACCAAACATGGCACTGCTGCTTCTGAAAGATCCCAGATTGGCATTCCAGGTGTTGTTTGGGCCTTTCACATCCTATCAGTACCGACTGAGTGGGCCGGGTCGTTGGGCCGGGGCTCGCCAGGCCATCTTTTCTCAGTGGGACCGGGTGGTTCGGCCATTCAACAAAAAAGTGGACCCGAAAGCCCTTAAGATCAGAATGGTGCCAAGAGCGCCGTCCTCCGTAGTGGGCATGGTGCTTTTCTCGAGCGCAGCCCTGCTGTGCGGATCCTTCTACAATACATAACAGACTCTGTCTTCCAAGACTTTAAATATTTTAAACAAGTGTACTGCTAAAAATTTACATTCATGCCATTTACAAACATATTAGTTTGGAAACACAGTAACTACATGACCACAACCAAGTGCACTTTGTGTGAGGCAAAATGTTTCGCTAGCAAGCTAGTGAGTCTAACCAGTGATTCCCAAGCCTGTTTTGTCATTTGTCTCCTAAAACCTCTTGTCATACCCATTCCTGTCAACTTTTCGGAGCGCCAACCTGTATAAACTACCAAAAAAGTCCTTATAAAGAGCAAAAAATCCTTATAACATATCAAAGCATTTTGTATGTCAAAATAACGGCAGAAAAACCCCCCACGTAATTTTCAATGATATTTATTGTAGATCTCCATAATACAATGTCTGGTTAATGTCTAATCATCATTCTACTTAGTGGCATTACTGTGTTCAGAGTTGTATTCCTGCGTTACTTTTTTGAACTACCTGTTAGGTGGGGGGGGGGGGGGACAACGGATATTTTCAGAATCCGTATGATTTGTGCGATACGGCCATATACGTAAGATTCACCACAAAATCCGTATAAACTATGGCTAAACCGTATGAGTTGATAGGTATGCATACCATGAATACTTTCTCAGTCATGCTAGCACAGGCTCCGGCACACCCTCTACCCTCGTGAGGATGAGTGGCTGCGATAATGTTTGCAAGTACAGTATCTCTTACAAGGTGCTTACACACACCTGTCCATTCCCATACACGGGGAAACACTGATGTAAGTAACATGTTGAAATTGTTAGCGAGCTAGCTATCTCATCAACATGTTGCTTTGATAGTTAGCAAGCTACCTATCATTGTTGGTAATGTGAATACATTCTGCTGTAGAAAAATGCTGGGCGGTTGGCTCTTTTGTTTGGGGTTATGGTTCTCTATTTTATTTTATTTGCATTTATGCATTGTTTTTGAAGTCAACTGAAGTGAGTTCAGCCTCGACTCATTCGCATTCATTGACAGTCAGGTGGAAAAACAAGTTTCACATTGTGACAGACAACTCAAGTCAAATACAAATTCCTTTTCTGTTCATTCAAAAGCTTATTGTTAGCCTTTTTGCTGTTGGCTTCCTGCTATTTATGTTAGCATATGCTAGAAACAAAAACAAAAATGAAAATGTGAGGGTTTTTGAAAAAGAGCATAAAGCTACGGTCTTAACTGCTTTCTCTTGTTTTTGGAATCTGCTGCTTGCTTTCCACTCCAAAAATTAAGAAAAGTATGAACTAAGTAGTAGCTAGCTAGCAAATGTGTCTGTTAGCTGGCTGGATTTACGGGAGAAAAAGCCACTTAATAGCCACAAAATATGTGACTTTTTTCAATCATAGTTAGCAAGTAGATAGCAAGCTACCGTAATTAATTTGTTAGTTGACAGGCAAACCAAAAAAAACAATCCAATAAACATTTTTACAAATAATTTTGGATAAATGTTTGTTTGCTCGCGACAGCAGATCATTTTTAACATCATAGTTAGCTCGATTGTTGGATTTCTTTTTTAATCTCCGAATGATGGTAGATTTTCCTTGAAGATACAGTATTTTGTATGAAGAAAAAGTCTAAAAACGATTCTACTTTTTCTGTTACTACTAATTAAAAAAATGTAACTATCTTGATAAAAGTTTTGTCTTTTACTCAAACACACAGCATTTATTTATCAAACAATGTGTTATTTTGTGTGGGGCACAAATGCTCCTTTGTACCAATCACTCTGTTAGCTAACAGGATTATACGTGAAAAGAACATCCAGATGCTTTTCACTGCCGCCGTAATTTCCAATTCCTGTTCTGTGATTATTGTGTCACACTTTGTAACTGCGTTGCTGTTACAACTAAAAACTACAAAGGTTTTTGCTCAATTTATACTTTGCTTCATTCCTGTCTTCCTGAATTAAGTGTTCATCAAACTGCCAACTCCATCTGGCAACAGAAACGAGGGTGTGGTCTGTAAGAATGATAATTTTGAAAAGGCACACACACGCACAG
Source organism: Hippocampus zosterae (assembly GCF_025434085.1). NCBI lineage: Eukaryota > Metazoa > Chordata > Actinopteri > Syngnathiformes > Syngnathidae > Hippocampus > Hippocampus zosterae. Next base: position 19,659,547 of record NC_067458.1, read on the forward strand.
ACCCGTACATTTGACTATACTAAGAAGCCTGACAATTCACTTTTCTTGTAAACAGGAATGAATCCATGGGAGATACATTTGTGATTTATTTGAGGACTACGTATCTTTTCCAAGGTACTGTACTGTTTTTGCTGCGTGTTGTTTGCTTTAGTGCCGTTTTCTTGTTTGTGGTACGTCAGCCACACTCACTGTCATGCTTGTTGTTTTGCACAAATCATTTCCACATGGAAAGACATTGTAAACATCTGTGTCGACCATGAGGAATGTTTTGGTTTTGTTTTATGGCAAATGGCCCAAATAAAAGACAAATAAAGGAAGTGACAAATATGGTGAGGACATCAGAAAGTGGGAAAAACTCATGGAACTCAGTCGAGCTCCCGTAACAAACACACCGTCTTGAACCCCAACATGTCATCTTTTGTCTCCAGCATGGTTCAGAAGGTAGCCGTGATTGGCGCCGGGATTTCAGGCCTGACCAGCATCAAATCCTGTTTGGAAGAAGGTCTGGAGCCCACCTGCTTTGAGAGCGGTCCTGACATCGGCGGTCTATGGAGATTTAAGGTTTGCTTTCGAAACAAATACCACTCTTGGCTAAGATTTAGCCAACAACTTGTTTTCGACACATTACAGGAGGAACCGGAGCCCGGACGGGCCAATATCTACGAGTCTGTGGTACTCAACAGCTCCAAGGAGAGGTTGGCCTTCAGTGACTTCCCGCCTGCTGCAGAGCTCGCCAACAACATGCACCACTCCGAGGTGCTGCTTTACCTGCGACAATACGCCCAAAACTTTGGCCTACTGCGGCACATCCGCTTCCAGGTGTGTGTGTGTGTGTGTGTGTATAATATGAATGATTTTGTGAGATTGTGCAGAGAGGAATGGTCGGGGAAAAAAAACATTGAAACGTAAGAAATACTCCTTAACCTGGCGTACCAATCGTTCGGCGCACTGTATGCAGAAATTTCACAGAATTTATTCCATTTAGGAATAAAGTCGTAACAGAACGTTCATTTTTAAGTTTAACCCAAACTCATCCAAATGTGCCTTTATATTGGCTTATGTTTGTCTCAAGACGGCTGTGGTCAACATTAGCCAGACTGCGGACTATGCTGACACCGGTCAGTGGGTCGTAGAGACCGAGGGGCGCGACGGGCGGCAGGAGAGTGAGGTTTTCGACGCCGTGATGGTCTGCGTGGGACATTTCACCACCCCCAACCTGCCACTCAAAGACTTTCCAGGTACCCACCCCGTCATTAATTGCGAGAGTGAACCTCACTATTTGTGGAGCTTAGGGAGCTTGGCACTAACGTTTATCGGTTGAATTTTCAGGAGGTGGTTACCCCACTAAAAACTTTAATAATCACTTAGCAGGAGTATGACCTTCTTTGCAAATTCACCTATTCTCAGAATTTCCTTGGAAGCTGTCCTTCGCCTTTCACTGAAAAGCAGCTCGCCTCTCTGCCGCCACCTTGTGGCCATTTTGGTGCTTAGAACTATGATAACATGAGCTGAAGATCTTTATATTGTAAAAAGTAGTGCTCACTGTAATTCATTCATTCATTCATTCATCTTCCGAAACGCTTGATCCTCACTAGGGTCGCGGGGGGTGGTGGAGCCTATCCCAGCTGTCTCTGGGCAGTAGGCGGGGGACACCCTGAATCGGTTGGCAGCCAATCGCAGGGCACACAGAGACGAACAACCATCCATGCTCACACTCACACCTAGGGACAATTTAGAGTGCTCAATGAGCCTGCCACGCATGTTTTTGGAATGTGGGAGGAAACCGGAGCACCCGGAGAAAACCCACGCAGCCCCGGGGAGAACATGCAAACTCCACACAGGAAGGCAATTCAATTGAATTGAATACAACTTTATTGTCAAATGTGCTGTACGAACTGTATGTGTAACATACAGCACAGATGAAATTTCTTCCCTCTCAACATAAAACAAGTAATCTTTTAGAGACCCTCGAAAAAGAGGATATTTTGCTGAGTTGCGTTCAAATTCAGATTGCGTTTGTACAGGATTTTGCTAGCCACTTGGAATGATGTTAACAACCATTATTTTAGGTAGAACGCATTGGTTACCCCGGATCAGACTTGAAGGTGATCCTGTATTCTGATTGGCCAGTCTGCTTTTCGAGATGCAGCAATTTCTTCTCAAACGTTTGTGCACAGCTTGACAGAGATCACTGGTTCTTTTTCTTTCTTTCTTTTTTTTTCAATGTCCACGGTCCAGCTATAGAGAGCTTCATTGGCAAGTACTTTCACAGCTGGGAATACCGAAACGCTGAAGATATGCGCGAGAAAAGAGTGGTTGTCATCGGGATTGGAAGTTCTGGAGGTGACATCGCGGTGGAGATCAGTCAGGTTGCTAAACAGGTGTGTACTTAAACAGTGAGGCTTCATACCTGTCAACTCATACGGTTTAGCCATAGTTCATACGGATTTTGTGGTGAATCTTACGTATATGGCCGTATCGCACAGATCATACGGATTCTGAAAATGTCCGTTTGTTTTTTTTTCCCCTAACAGGTAGTTCCGTTTGCTTTTGTCTACTCGAATGCTTTAATTTCCGGTAACTTTCCAGTTAATTACGTCGTTCCTAGTTGAAAACATTCACTGCATACTTCGGTAGTGTACAAACAAGTTCTACAAGGAAACAAATATATCGTTCATATTGCGCAATGGAACCAACAAGAAAGAGAAGTAAAACGAAGCACAATGGAAGGTTTCTTCAAGAATGGATATCGCAGTTTAATGGCGCAATAATGCCTGGTAAGACAGAAATATATGCTCATTGCACAATTTGCAAACGCAAAGTAAAAGTTCTTGCATCTGGAGTTCATGATGTGAAAGAACATTTGAAGTCTAACTTGCACCAAAGGAATGCCCGAGAATCACAAAAGCAGCCAAGTATGAGAATGCGAAGTAAAAGTTCTTGCATCTGGAGTTCATGATGTGAAAGAACATTTGAAGTCTAACTTGCACCAATGGAATGCCCGAGAATCACAAAAGCAGCCAAGTATGATGCAATTCACGAAGGATTACACAACCAGTGCTCCAAAGGATATCCTTAGTAAATATCATTGAAAATGTCGTGGGTTTTTTTCTATCGTTATTTTGACATATAAAATGCTTTGGTATGTTATAAGGATTTTTTTGGTAGTTTATACAGGTTGGCGCTCTGAAAAGTTGACAGGTATGAGGCTTACACCTCAAACAATAAATACCCGACCACACCTTTTTTTTTTCAATCTCAAACCTGATCGGTGAAAGAATTAACTGAATAATTAATTAAACTCATATTGACATTGCAATGGCCACAGTAAATTTCACGCAGTACACTTTACACACAAAAGTGTGTGTGGATTTTTTTTTTAATAATAATTGAAATTTGAACACATATTTTCACTTGACAGTGACTTTCCGTTTCACAGAACCCTCAAAATGATGATTAAAATTTGATTTTCCACCTACATAGATCGGAAAGACAAATTCTCTCGTTCACAGTAAAAAAAAAAAACCTTGAGCAATTTTTTTCTGAATATTTTCTTCAAAGTGTCAATTTTACTCTGTTTGGACTGGAACCACATAAATTAAATGTGTTTCATTTTTTTCAGTCGGTCATTCGGCTTTATTTATTTTAGATATTGTATATGTATGTATATTTTATTTATATATAAAACTGTAGAGTTATAGTGTTATTTCAGTGTTTTAACAACTCAGATTGATATCTTTCATGTTGATTTGTGGAACATTTTACTTAATTTTAGTGTTAACCTAAAGGATTTTTGTTGTACGTAATAAAGATTAATTTAATTGCTTGTGTTTGTTTGGGAAGAGGACCTTGAAAAAATGATTGCACCGAATCGTAATATTGAGGGCAAAAAACCCCCCCAAAAACTTTCAGCCATAGAATTAACCATGAAATTGCATGGTGACCTGCAGGTGTACCTGTGCTCAAGGAGCGGCGCATGGGTCATAAGCCGCGTGGGACCGCGGGGCCTCCCGGTGGACATGATGTATACATCCCGCAAGAATGAGATGCTCAAAAGCCTTTTCCCTTCTCTTAGCAACAGGATAATGGAGAATAAGTTGAATCAGGTTTTTGATCATGAACTCTATGGACTGAAGCCACAACACAGGTACCAATGTCACGTTTCCTTCTGAAAGCTTTTGGAGGTAGTATCCGAGCTGTAATGGAAGACCCTGTATTTATTTGCTTTATCAAACAGAATCCAGTCAGGACAGAAAAGCGCTTTCACGCTTCTGTCAAGGGTGGGGGCGGGGGGGGGGGGGGGGGGCAGCCAGATTATTTTCTTCAACATAGTGCTATTTTTCCAAAAATAATTAGTGTAATTTTATGATAATTCGGTTGGATTTTTGATATTCTTTTGTTCAAATATTACTCTGTTCCTTTGTTAAACTCTGACTTTAATATTAATGTATTACGACAAGCTTGGAAAAATAAGACGTTCTTGTAAGTGTCACGTTGCGAGGTGGTGGTGGACCCCAAAAAGCAGGCAGGAGAGAGGAGCAGGGTGTATTTGAAGAAGTGTATTTAAAACAAGAAAACTAAATAACAATGAACTAAACATGACTGAAACAAACATGAAAGTAGCAAGAAGCAACAGCAATCAACACAGCATGGCAGTAGCAATAGCAAACAATGACCCAACACTGAGTGTTCGGGCTGGGAGTCCTTTTAAAGCCCTAATTAGTTATGACCAACAGGTGTGCAGCTGCCAGGGGAGCCCTACAGTGCCACCTGTTGGTCCCTAAACCGAATCATGACAGTAAGATTATGATTTTTTTTAACCGTTTGTTCTTGTAAAGATTGTGGGAAAAAAAGACGAACAACAAACCTTTTTTTACTCAAATTATTATTATTTTTTTAATCATAGCTTTCAATTTTTTTTAATTGTAATTCCTATGGCATTTAGGGAGTCATTTTGGAGAAAAAAAGTGTGTTAATCCATTCCTCTCTCAAAGTATTTCTGAGAAAAACACCGTGGTGAGTGATGCGCTACCGGCTCGGATAATCTCAGGCCGCATTCGGTTGAAGGAAAACATCAAGGAATTCCGTGGATCCACATTGGTCTTTGCCGACGGCAGTGCTGTAGACCAGGTATGTTCGTAAAAAAACACGTGGTCACTGAAATGATCTCACATCATAGACGCTGTTGTTCCCAAGCTGACAAGTGACCCGCTAAGCTCATTTGAAGGCCATTGCTAAATGAACAGCAGCACATTCTGTGGCTCATGGACATGTGCTGCTGAACATTTACATTGTACATAATACACCAGACTCTAGCTACTCAAACAAAGTCAGAATTTGACTTAAAACCTCAAAAATAAGGGTCCAAAGCACAAAACACCAATCCAGAACTGGTTAGCTTAGCATCATCAACAAAAACAGGTGGGGGGAGGTGAGATGGAACAAGACTAAACAAAGTGGCTATCTTAGCGTCATATGTTGATATGTATGTATGAATTTACAACAAGGCAAAACTTAAAACTCAGATTTTAAGGCCACAAAATGTGAAAAGGTTCAAGAGGTATGAATACTTGTTCAAGACACTATGCATTTATTTATTTAGGTGGACGTGGTGGTGTTCGCAACAGGATACAAATACAGCTTCCCCTTCCTGTCACCGAACCTGCAGGAGAAGTCGGGTTTCCACCGGTGCCTCTACAAGCATGTGTTCCCACCCAGTCTCTCCAAACCTACGCTGGCAATGGTGGGCTTAATCTTCGGCCAGGGGTCACAATCACCACTGGCAGAGATGCAGGCCCGCTGGGCCACCAGAGTTTTCAAAGGTAAAACCCCAAAATCTGGTCTGGTAAGACTTAATTGTCAGAAATTGGACCCCAATGAGATTAATAACATCGTTTTTCACGCTCTTCTGTAGGTTTAGCAAAGTTACCTACCGAGGAGAGGATGCTGGATGAAATAGCGACAGAAACAGGAACGATGAACCAAAGGTACAAGAAGAACAGCAAAGATCATTGTCCATTGTCCGCTTTGTCTTTAAAAGGGGGGTTTGTCCTCTCTTAGGTACGCCTGCTATGAGGGTACCCCCAAGCAGGTGAATTACATGTCCTACCTGGATTCAGTGGCATCTCGGATCGGGGTTAAACCAAACATGGCACTGCTGCTCCTGAAAGATCCCAGATTGGCATTTCAGGTGTTTTTTGGGCCTATCACATCCTATCAGTACCGACTGAGCGGGCCGGGTCGTTGGGCCGGGGCTCGCCAGGCCATCTTTTCTCAGTGGGACCGGGTGGTTCAGCCATTCAACAAAAAAGTGGACCCGAAAGCCCTTAAGATCAGAATGGTGCCAAGAGCGCCGTCCTCCGTAGTGGGCATGGTGCTTTTCTCAAGCGCAGCCCTGCTGTGCGGATCCTTCTACAATACGTAATGGACTCTGTCTTCCAAGACTTGAAATATTTTAAACGAGTGTACTGCTAAAAATTTACATTCATGCCATTTACAAACATATTAGTTTGGAAACACAGTAACTACATGACCACAACCAAGTGTACTTTGTGTGAGGCAAAATGTTTCGCTAGCAAGCTTGTGATTCCAAAGCCTGTTTTGTCATTTGTCTTCCAAAACCTCTCATCATACCATGAATACTTCATCAGTCATGCTAGCACAGGCTCCGGCACACCCTCTACCCTCGTGAGGATGAGTGGCTGCGATAATGTTTCCAAGTACAGTACCTCTTACAAGGTGCTTACACACACCTGTACTTTCCCATATATGGGGAAACACAGATATAAGTAACGTGAGGTAAGAAATGTAGTAGTAACGTGAGGTGGAGAAATAAGTAGTCAGTAAGACGTCAGCTGTGTTGCCCACAAAGCAGGGTTCAGTAAAAGGTTCCAAAGATTTTTGCAGAATCTCTGCATTTTGAGTTTTTTTGGTATAAATGTATGGGTCCATTCGATTTTGCTCCCAAATTAGTAAATTATGCTTGAATTACTCAAGTGTCGCAACAAAATTCATGCGCATTGTATTCATTTTTCAGTGGAAATAAAATGTTTAGATTGAAGATATGGACCAACAAAACATTGATTAAAAAAAAGAACTGCGTTATTTAAAAAAAATAAAATCACTTTTAAAGGGTTAATATCTCAATGTCTTATTTAAATGCTTCTTTTAATAAATATATATATATATATATAATTTTTGGCAGTCTTTTTTTTTTTTTAAATATACTGATGTACTTTTTATAAAATAAACTACCGGTATTTAAAAAGACTTTTTTGACCTGACATATTTAACTGTATGGCAAAAATGTACTGTATGACAAAAGTAACATTTATCATGTCATGCAGCTGCCCAGTGGCCCAGTGGTTAGCGCGTCGACCTAACAGTGCAGAGGTACCGGGTTCAATTCCAGCGCCGGCCTCCCTGTGTTGAGTTTGCATGTTTTCCCCGTGCCTATGTGGATTTTTTCCCACATTCCAAAAAACATGCATGACCGACTGATTGAACACTCCAAATTGTCCCTAGGTCTGAGTGTTAGCGCAGATATGTCCCCCACCTACTGCCCGAAGACAGCTGGGATAGGCTGAAGCACGGCCCGTGACCCTTGAGGATAAAGTCGTTCAAAAAATGGATGGATGGATAAAATGTGAAGCGATAGTTAATGTTCACATTAATCACTCCCTATAAAAGTTTTGATGGTTGTGTTCCAGGGGCGTGCAGAGGGTGGGGCTAGCAGGGCCACTCCCCCCATGAAAAAAAGCAGAGAAACAGAAAAACAAAGTCAGTTAATTAGTTGCTGCGCTTCAGTTGAAGGTCTATCAGTCGGCAACATGGCTCTGACGGTAGCCGTGATTGGCGCTGGGCCCTCGGGTCTGACCAGCGTCAAGTCCTGCTTGGATGAAGGTCTGAAGCCCACCTGCTTTGAGAGTGGCCCTGACATCGGTGGTCTGTGGAGATTCAAGGTGAGGGTCAGCTAGCCTTATTGCCTTACCACACGTCTTGTATATATAAAAAAAAGAATCTGAATGAAGTTGATTGTTAAAATACAACCTTCTATCTTTTCTTCTACAAAGTATAGAACACACATTTTAGTCGTGAATGTCATTCATTCTCAGTTGTTTGTCATCGGCTCATTGGATTTGCGGTTATTGTCTGTTCTATTAAACTCGGAAATGGGAAAATTCTGACGTTCGACCAAAAAATGTTAAGTACCGGTACTCTGTCTTGGCACTATGGTGGATGTGGTGGTGTTCACTAGAGAACTAGCATTTACGCTAAGTCTGGCCCATTTACACCGTTGTGTTGATTAATGTGCGCTGTCGCAATGAATTAAAGAAATAATAGTAATCGCTGTCCCTGAAAGAGTTAAATATAAAGTAAAACGAGAAATGTCCAACTTGGGCTGGTTTTTCACAGTATTACGTTTTGGTCCATGTTTGTTGGCTGGCCAGTTACTTTTCAACCTTTAGCTTAGTCGGGTCACAGCACATTTGGATCACATGAGTAACATATCTAGTTATTTAATGTTCATTAGGTTATCTGTTGTTGCAAAATGAGAAATGATTTGATTAAAATGTGATTTTACTGAGATTGTATCAAATATGTCCAATTTTTTGCTTATAATCCCTAGCCATCAACTTTATTTGACAAATTTTGTTCATATCAATTCTTTGCACCTTCTATTGCACAGCAATGGCCAATTTTCCTAATCCTGTAATCTGGGATTCTTGCAGGAGGAACCAGAGCCGGGTCGAGCCAACATTTATCAGTCGGTGATCATCAACAGCTCCAAAGAGATGATGACCTTCAGCGACTTCCCGCCGCCGGCCCACCTCCCCAACAATATGCACCACTCCGAGGTGCTGCTCTACCTGCGCCTCTACGCCCAGTCCTTCAATTTGATGCAGCACATCCGCTTCAAGGTGGGGCATCACAAACTTGCCAGGCGAAATCAGAAATCAGAATAATAATTTTTTAAAGGAATTTTGGTTGGCAAATTTAATTCAGTTTTTTTACACCATATTTGTGGGCCGTGTCTCCATCGTGTGCCTTCAGACTGCTGTGGTGGATGTGAGGCGGACTCCAGACTTTGCAGCCACTGGTCGTTGGGAAGTGGAGACCAAGCGGTGCGACGGCCAGCGGGAGAGTCACATTTTTGACGCCGTGATGGTCTGCACGGGACACTACACCACGCCGCACCTGCCCCTCACTGACTTCCCGGGTACGAGCTGCTTCTATGCTAGCACTGGGATCCCATCGATTACAGCAGCGGTCACCAAGCTTTTTTTGCCCCACGGACTGGTTTAATGTCAGAAAATATTTTCAGGAACCAGCCTTTAAGGCCGGTTAAATACAACAAAAAATATGATATGACTTGAATCAATTGTAGATCCATTCATTAATTTGCAAATGGTTCCAAGAGCATAAAATAATTCATCCATCCATCCATCCATCCATCCAGCCAGCCTGTCTTGTTTTGTTTGGTTTGCTTTCAGGTATAGAGTACTTTGAAGGCAAATATTTCCACAGCTAGGAATACCGCAGCCCTGAGGGTCTGCAAGGGAAACGGGTGATGGTGGTCGGCATGGGGAACTCGGGCGGCGACATCGCCGTGGATATCAGTCGAGTTGCCGAGAAGGTAACAGCCGTCTGCGGATGTCGGTGGAGAAGCTATCTTTCATCTCGCTTCTGTTTGTGCCGAGCGTGCAGGTGTACCTCAGCACCAGGAGCGGAGCGTGGGTGGTGGGTCGCGTGGGTCCCGGTGGCCTCCCAAGGGACCTCATTGGGAACTCCCGGATAGACGGGTTGAAGAGGAAGCTGTTTCTTTCATGGGTCAACCAGATGACAGAAAAGAAGCTCAATCGGTATTTTGATCACCGACTGTATGGAATCAAACCAAAACACAGGTAAGGCGATTGAATGTAGAAAGTGAACCGTGATATGATGAGAGACGAAAACTTATTAAGTTGATATAGATTATAAGAGTAACTGACTGCTATAACGTGCCGTGGTGCTGTCAGCTTTTACTCTCAGATTCCTGTGGTGAATGACGACCTGTCGGCTCGCATCATCTCAGGGCGCGTCGAGGTCAAACCCAATCTCAAATCCTTCAACGGTTCGGATGCCATCTTTGATGATGGTACCATAGTTCACAAGGTGAGCGTCGAGCCATTACATAGTGCCCTGAAGTGATTCCTAACCATTCTTATGTCATTACAAATACGTTTGGTTACAAAAACATACCCGCCCGGCGTATTGTGACATGTGGTGTAATTAAACATTCTTCCACTAGAGGGCAGAATGTAAAATAAACCTCTGTATCAACTGATTGCCACTCACACAACAGAATAAGTTTCTGCGAGTTTACCGTCTTTGCGTTCAATTGAACGAGACCAGACCTCAAACTGGAAAAGTTAATTTTGGGGTCAATTAAGACAAGATCACAATGGCTACCATATGAATACTCTGTCATATTTATGTTTGGTGATGTGCCAGTGGATTGCAACCTCTCGTTTGTGTGGCAAGGTGGACGTGGTGGTGTTCGCCACAGGCTACAACTACAGCTTCCCTTTCCTGCCCCCCGACCTGCAGGACAAGTGCGGTCAGGGCCCCCAACACCGCCTCTACCGCCACGTGTTTGCGCTAGGCCTAACCTCGCCCACGCTAGCCGTGGTCGGCTTGATCGACGGCTTCGGCGCCGTCAACCTTCTGGCAGAGTTGCAGGCTCGCTGGGCCACGCGCGTTTTTAAAGGTAATCCAGAGATGAAAGGAACTCAGCTGCCTATTTCAGAACAGAGTCTGTTCATTTTAAATTTCCTCGACCCTGTCATGGTGTGCTGAGAACAAAGGAAGCCTGCGTAAGGCATTCCATGGGACAAAGAAAGTCCGATAGCCACTTGCCTATATACTCCAGCCGCACTGTGAAGCATTCAGATTTTGTACATCCACCACTGTTTTCTTACAGTATGTGTCCTGATGCAGGTTTGATAAGTCTCCCCACACAGGAAGCCATGATGGAGGACATCAAGAGAGAAAGGGCCAAAAGGTGCAAACGGTATGGCGCACCATTGGTTATAGTTGTGTCCATTTTTATAAATATTACTATTTACAGTAAATTTACCAATTTATTTTAAAAATGTTAAATGTTAAATTAAAAAATTGATTATTATTTTTAATATTTTATAATAAATGAATTAATCTATTATTTAATCAACTGAATTTAAAATGTTCAGTGTGTGTTTATTTTACTTTTTTATTTACTGCAATTAATAAACAAATGAAGTAAAAAAAAATAGAATGTTGCATTTTTTCAGATTTTTGTGATATGCATGATACATTAATTCACAAATTACTTAAAAATGCTAAATGTACAAATATTTGTTGACTATTCTTTATTTTAATTAAAAAGTGAAAATTGGTTTTAACATTTTGTTTGCAAGACCTAATTATTTATTTTATTAATTTCATTTGCAATAAATCTAACTTGAAAATACATGTTTAAAATTGTTTATATGACTAATGTTGTATTTTGACATTAACCAACAATTTGATCGTATGTAATAAAACTTTTAAAGGTTTGTTTTTTTAACAAATGCTTTTTATGTTATTTATAATCAGTCAAACAACTGTTTAATTAAGATATTTTTAGAACCCAATTGTCAGAAGTAACATCTACATGAAATACAAACATGCCAGGACTCTTGTTTAAGTTTTTTTCTTGATTTTAGTTTTACTGATGGCAAGAATAACCCACTGCTGGTGGACGTCCTGCCGTACATGGATTCTCTGGCCGTGGAGGCCGGGGTTCGACCTAACATCTTGCGACTCTTTCTCAGCGACCCCAAGCTGGCTTGGCATGTGCTGCTGGGTCCGTGCACCCCGTATCAGTACCGCCTGATCGGACCGGGAAAGTGGGACGGAGCCCGCCGGGCTATTCTCACCCAATGGGAGCGTGTGCACACACCATTCCGAGCCCGGCAAGCAGAATCGGGACCACCGACAGCAATGATATCTTATGGCCTCATCGGGTTTTTGACAGGCGCCACCATACTGACTTTTTGCTTCTACAAGAATCTTCATCTTAAAATTTCCTGTTTTTTCTCTTAGAACAGTTTCAGATGTTTTTATGGTCAAGCAGCCCAATTGAATTTTTTTTAATATTCATGTACATATCATCTTCTAGTAAGAACTCTTTTTTTTGGGTCCAAGTTGCACATTTCATTTTAGCCATAAAACACTGACAGAACACACAAATATATGTATTAAATGGCAAATATACCGTGGATGTAAAAAAGTCTCCACACCCCTATGCAGGTTTTTATGAAATAAAAGCTGAGACCAAGACAAAGATGAATCATTTCAAATACTTTTCCTGCCATGAATGTGTTCTGTAACTTTCACAACTCAATTTTGTTCATCAAAAACTATTTGTGTACAGGTTATAATTCGTACATATTGAATTAAAATAGTGTTTCTTTTATTTTCTTATTTTCAACAGCAATAAAACGTAAATTCTGTCCTCGTCATTACTAATTTATTTGATTGTAATCTGTTGAAAGAAAGAAAGAAAAAGGGAGCTATTTTGTTGCAAGAACCTTTGTGTACTTTATGTAAGTGTACCTAATGTAATGTCCGGCGGAATTAGACCTGTTTGTTTTTCCAGCACACCACTCTGCCGTGATGAGTTCAGGGGTCAAAGTCGGGCGCCGGAAACTCGGCCACTCCTCCTACTTCCAAGCACAGCTGCGAGCGCACGACAACACAAAAACAGAAGTCAAGTCACTCCCTTCGTCTTGTCTTGAGTGCAAAGCGGGTAAGAGAGCGTCGGCTGTTTTTATTGCTGCGTCATCTTCCTTTGCAGTTTTTAAAGCCACAAAAGAAGCAAAGTTGATTCGAGTTTGCTGAGTTCACTTGGGGTATCGACCGTTGGAGATTTCAACTGCAACGTTGGCGAGATGTATATAGTTTGAAGCGTGTTGTTCATGAAGTCTGACTATAGTTCAGACTGAGTGCTGCATGCTACTGTACTGATTAACCGATTAACAGACGTTTGGCTTGCGTGGTGTACGTGCATGTGTTTTGCACGGAGCTGATTCACTTTGAACGCCTCTTTGTCAGAGAGCTAGTCTTGAAAGAGCACATCGTTTTAAAGAGCGTATTTGTTGCTGGGCAGCTTTCACAATGTACACAAGTAGAAGCAGACATACGTGTATGTTTTTACAAAAAGTAGTTTTTTTCATTATTATAATGACCTAATAATATTTTTGCACCATGCCAAATGTTACAACAGCATAATAAATACTTTTGCAAACAAACTACTTTTAGTCATACCTCAAATTAAATTAAATGTTGTGATTATGCATTTCCAGAATGCTAATTAGTATGATGTAATAACCAAAAAACACCTGTATCATATTTGACCCGTAAAATTATTAGAAATCAATTTGCATCGAACCACATTCCCAGTGCTGTTAATTATTCTGTCAGTGTCTACTTCTATGATGATTTTTTTTTACACATTTGCTGCAATTATACAGTTTCAGGATGCCTCGTCGTGTGGCCGTGATTGGAGGTGGTAGCTCGGGCCTGGCCTGCATTAAGTGCTGCTTGGATGAGGGTCTGGAGCCCGTCTGTTTTGAGAGCAGCGATGACATCGGTGGACTGTGGAGGTTCAAGGTGGGTTGAATGCAGTGGTGGGAAGTAACCAAGTACAAATACTGGTAGATTGAAATTAAGTCATTTGAGATTTTAGGGACTTATGGGGTGTAAAAATAACAAGGACAGCTGCGACGTGGATGCCAGATGCTCTGGCTCTGGCACACGGAGGAATGTGAACCATGGAATGGTTTAAAAAATTGACACGTTGTTAAAATGAGGCTTCAAATTCGTGAAAAATCAAGCTTTTGTCTCCGCTAACAATGATTGCATACGTGAACGCATGAAACCATGTCTTGTTCACCTGTCAATCAAATACCACACTATGACTTCAAAATAGATGCTAATTTGTCTGACATTCATTTTATAGCCACACATCCATCTTATCTTTGAGTCACGAAAATATATCTGCTGAAAGCCTTTGGTGGCTGAAAGAGAAATGATATTTGCTGCAGTTAGTAAGAATTAATTGGAAATGACAGTAGTCTGTTCCAGCACACCTGTGGTCGGGAAGTATTGTGAAAGACAATATCTGACTTACTAAAATGCTAGGAGTTGCTAAGGTAGCATTCAGCAAGATGGTAATCTAAATGGGGAAAGCCCTGAAGCATACAGATAAGGATCTTTACATTGTGGACTGTGGTGAGGTACTTCAAGAATGGCTCAAATGCTAACATGCTAACAGTTGTTTTGCTAGGCGATAGCAAGATAGAGTAGAGAAACTGCTGAGGCAGCAGGATTTTACAGTGTGCTCTTTGGTCTGATATTTTGTTGAAAGAGATTACAGGTAGCTCAGTGTTATCGTGGCTAGATTAGTATTTTCAATCAGTTCACAAAGTGCTAGCAAAGTTATGACACTCTCACCAAGGGTAAAAGTAATGCAAAAAAGTGTTGTTTTTTTCCCTATTGCTCTTTCTCTGAAAGTGATAAGTTTAAATAAAGCAGCCTGATCAGTATTTACTTTTTACAAGACTTTTTTTTTTAAACACAAGTACAAAGAGTAAGAACGTTGCCCACCTTGGGTTCTGCTCACGATGTCCATTTTTTAATATGCGGTCATTGCAGGAGAACCCCGAGCCGGACCGGGCCAGCATCTACCACTCTGTCATCATCAACACCTCCAAGGAGATGATGTGTTTTAGTGACTTCCCCATCCCGGCCCACTTCCCGAACTACATGCACAACACCCTCATCATGGACTACTTCCGCATGTACGCCGAAAACTTCAAGCTCCGCAAGCACATACGCTTCAATGTAAGCAGAAATTCATTGTAATGACATCACAGAGACCTCCGCCAAGGCCAAACAACTTGCCTTTGTTGAATTGAAAAATCATAACTCTGCCGAGTGGTCTCGTTGTGGAATTTTTCACCTTTTTTCCATGTCGCCCAGAATGAAATGCCGGGGATCGGTACACTTATACTTCCGATACTATGTTTATTAAACTCACATTGTTACTTCAGTGTTAGTCCATTTCTCCTTTGCAATAACACAAAAGGGCCATAAGAACTATAGCATGATAAGATAAGATATCCTTTATTCGTCCCACACTGGGGAAATTTACAGCCTCCAGCAGCAAGAATGTATGTAGAAAGAAGAAAGGAGAAAGAGAAAAAAAAAAAACAAACATCTTTCAATTAAATACAATATGAACACAAATGGATAAATCGCAGTACTATTTACAATTTTCCTTCATATCATATAATTATTATTATTATGATTGTTATTTTTTATTCATCAGCCTGACAGCAGTCGGTAGGAAACAGTATATGGCTACTGGTTTACTAGTAAGTCCTTTTCAATTTGTTTTACTTAGTTTTTTTATATTATTCCTTCAGACCAAAGTCTTGCGGGTGAATCAGAGGGCTGACTTTTCTCGTTCCGGCCAATGGGACGTGGAGACGGAGAACCAAGAAGGCAAAAAGAATAAACACATCTTTGACGCCGTGCTGGTCTGCATCGGACACCACTGCCACCCCAACCTGCCTCTCCAGGACTTCCCAGGTACCATGTTCAAAGCAGGGCAGTGAATATGGAAAACATTCGCAACGCTTCATTCTTCAATCATTTGCGAGATTATGTCAGTGTCACGTTGCATGGTGGTGGTGGACCCAGAAAAAGCAGGCAGGAGAGAGGAGCAGGGTGTATTTGAAGATGTGTATTGATAAAACACAGAAAACTAAATCCTAAACAAACAAAGTCCAAAGTAGCAAACAAAAACAGCAAGCAACACATGACTCAAACAAACATGACAGTAGCAAAAGCAACAATGACCCGACACCGAGTGTGCGGGCAGGAGTCCTTTTATAGGCCTGATTACCTATGACCAACAGGTGTGCAGCTGCCAGGGGAGCTCTACAGTGCCACCTGTTGGTCCCTAAACCGAATCGTGACAGTCAGGTTTATTTAATTTTATAACTCCTAATCAAAACAGAGTCTCAAAGCCTTTGTGGGAAATAAAATGTCTCAATGGTCAAACAGTTAAGATAAGATAAGATAAGAAAAGATTTTGCAACAAACGTTTGTAGTGCAAAAATGACATAATAAAATGGAAAAATTTGTACATGAAAATAAATACGTAAGCCCTGGGCATACTTTTTGGATGCACAATGCAGTTGTCATGCTGATGTCCATTTAGAAATCAACCTTTGTGTCCTCATATAGCCTGTAATCACGCACTCACCGAGTATTACTTTTATTGTGAACCTTCACCTCAGTTCAACTTCCAGCATGTGCATATTGAGGGATCAAAGTGTTATTTTTTTCCATATTAATGATTCACAATTGATGCGGCTTTCTTTGAGTCAGGCCTGGACACGTTCCAGGGAAAATACTTCCACAGTCGTGACTACAAGACGCCCGAGCAATGGCGAAACAAGAAGGTGGTGGTGGTCGGCATCGGGAACTCCGGAGGTGATATCGCCGTGGAGCTCAGCAGGTTCACCAAGGAGGTAGATAGGCACATGGTGTGCTGTGCTTTGGATCATAGGCTGAGACTGTAGAAGATAAGATAAGATAAGATAAGATAAGATAAGATAAGATCACCTTTATTTGTCCCACAGTGGGAACATTTGCAGTCTACAGCAGCAAAATTAAATATACAAATGATGTGGTATACTTTGGATCATGAGCTCTTGCCTTTTATACACATAGGCAGATGATGTGGTATGTTTAGGAATGTGAGATGATTGGTAGCGAGACATGTCAAGTCAAGTCAAGTCAACAGTATTTATCGAGCACTTTCAAACAGCCATCGCTGCCTACAAAGTGCTGTACATGGAGCGATTTAACATACACAATAAACAGTAAGACGAATCGGTAATAAAGGCGGTAGAAAGCATCAAGCAGTAAAATCAAGAACAAATCTAAGTCATGCTGAGTCGAACGCCAAAGAATACAAGTGAGTTTTGAGGAGGGCTTTAAAGATGGGCAGCGAGGAGGCTTGCCGAATGTTCAGTGGGAGGTCATTCCAGAGAGAGGGACCAGCAACAGAAAAGGCTCAATCCCCTCTGAGCCTCAGTTTAGTTCTTGGTACTTCTAACAAAGACTGGTCCACAGACCTGAGGCGCCGGGCAGGTGTGTAGGGGCGGATGAGCTCAGAGATGTGATGTGGTATGCTTTGGAACACGGCCTTTGACAAATACACATAAGATGTGGTATGCTTTGGATCCTGAACTGTTCCCTTGCAAATGTCAAGAAGATTATTCATCTTTCCTCGATCAAAATCTTTTTTTTTTTTTCAATGACTACTACTCTTCCCTTTCAGCTTTATCTGAGCACCCGGAGAGGCGCTTGGATTCTGAACAGAGTCGGGGATAAGGGTGTGCCCCGGGACTTGAGCATCAACAGGATGACGTGGCTGCTCAAGGACCTGCTTCCTTTTAGAATGGTCTGCAACCTGGGAGAGAGTCAACTCAACCGGCGATTTAATCACACCCTGTATAGCTTGAAGCCCAACCACAGGTAGTCAAAGCATAACCAGGAATGAAATTAAAAGAATTACCTGTACATTTTCTGCTGCTTTGAAGGCCGCTTATCGGAAGCTAGCTATGTTAGCTAATGCTAATCTGTGCATCCAGCAAAAGCCATTGCAGCTCTGCTGACATTGTGGCACTGAGAGGGTGTTTTTGCTTGATGTTATAGTCCAGTGCGCCGTTGCTTAAACGTGCACTGCATCTTAGACTAGTGGTCCCGAACCACCAGTTTTGTAGTGGAGCGTATATGCATTATCAAAAACCTCTAGCAGTGTTTGCCGCATTGCTGTGAATGTAGTAGTCATGGGATTAGTTCTCAACATGTCAGGTTGTTCAGTCAACATCCCACGGTGAACGATGAGCTTCCCAACCGCATCCTGTCGGGGACAGTGCAGGTGAAGCCCAACATTCGCCGATTTGAAGGCTCCATGGTGGAATTTGACGACGGCAGCGTGGTGGAAGATGTAGACCTGGTGGTAGGTCACTGAAAAGAAACTCTTCATGTTGTCATTTGGGCACAAATGCACCTTGTTTTGTTTTTCAGGTTTTTGCCACGGGCTACAGGTTTTCTTTCCCCTTCCTGGCCCCGCATGTGATCACGGTGTCGGACAACAAAGCGTCTCTGTATAAGTACGTGTTCCCGCCAGAGTTGAAGCGCCACACCCTGGCCATTATTGGCCTGGTGCAACCTCTGGGGGCCATTATGCCCATCTCTGAGATGCAGGCCAGGTGGGCCACCAGGGTCTTCAAAGGTAGGTTGCCATTGTGTAGGTTGCGGTGAGAAATACTTTCTGCAATGGCTGCCAAGAACATAATGTAAATGTAGCATTACATAACGTAAAAAAAAAAAAACAGAATTTAAATCAACTGTGGTTAAGCTCTTTAAGATAAGATATCCTTTATTTGTCCCACACTGGGGAAATTTGCAGCCTCCAGCAGCAAGAATGTAGGTAGAAAGAAGAAAAAAAAACAACAAACACCGTTCAATTAAGTGCAATATAAACACAAAATGGATAAATTGCAGTGCTATTTACAATTGACTTATCGATATTTTGTGTTTTTAGAAGCAGTAAAAAAAACAAGAACAGCACTGACATAAAGTAACTTGAACCAGGGAGTATTTATGACATCAAATTGCAAAAATGCATTGGTCGTTTTTATTTTTGTACTATAGAATGTCAGTCTGTATTTTTTTTACTTAGTTGTATGAGTATCTCTCTCTTTTACCAGTTTCTCTTGACACAAGTGTCTTAATTTTACTTCCGTTCAGAGTATGACTACTATTTCCACTTCTGTCACTGTGTTGAGACAAGTCAACTTGACCTGTTTTGTGACATCATATTTTGTGGCATGCCCAGGCTGCATCAAGCTCCCTCCAGCGGCTGACATGCTGGACGACATCAAGTATAAGGAGGAAACCATGGCCGACAGGTAAGATGAGACAAAAATAGACTGTGTGGCATCACTTAAGGTGGACTTGCGTGTTATTCTCCACAAAAGTCATCTATACAGTTTTCACATCAAAATAGTACAGGGTGCTATAAGTCCTGGATTCTTGGGGTTAGGCCATTTAGTAAGTTGGCCAACATACAGTAGTGGTATCTTAAATTTAGTGTCATAATTTACCAGCAAGTTTATGATATGCGAGCTCTTATTTGCTTTATTAAGATCCGATTGCCGATTTTTGCCAATTGTTTTTTTTCTTTCGACATTAACACATTACTATTAAAACCACTGAACAAAAAAAATGCAGTTTTGTGTAGCTGGTACAGACTAATTTAATTCCCAATTTCAATGGGAAAATTTGATTTTATGAATAGAGTTATAACCAACCAACAAACTAACTGGTACACATTTAACTTGTGAGTCAAGGTACCACTATAGAAGCACTAGGACATTTCTCCTGTTTTTCAGGTATGTGAGTAGTCAGAGACACACCATCCAGGTGGACTACATGCACTACATGGATGAGATTGCGACGCCTGTGGGTGTGCGGCCCAAAATCCTCCAGCTTCTGTTGACTGACCCGAGGCTTGGCCTCAGCTTGATCTTCGGGCCCATCACCCCATACCAGTACCGTCTGCGGGGGCCCGGCAAATGGACCGGAGCCCGTCAGGCCATACTGACACAGTGGGACAGGGTGGCCCTGCCCATGCAGACCCGACCATGTGACCAAGCTAAAGCCAAATGCTCTCTGAAGTGGCTACTTGTTGTGTTGTCCACCATAGGTGTGTCTGTGTATGTGAACAGAAGCAACCTGGGTGCTTTACTACAAAACCCCGACATACTTTTGGACAGGGTCAAGATGCGCCTGGCCACAATCGGACACTGAAATTTATATAAGTGGTGATACACATTTAAATCACATAATTAATTCACTTTGTGAAAAGGGGATACAAACTAAAATATCATGTTTGGTGAAACCATTTTTTGTAGGACTGAAATGATGTCCACACTGCGTTTTTTTTAATTACTCTATGCGCATAGATATGGTGATGTTAGGACAATAAGCAATGCATTTTGATTTTGCACCACAAGAAGGGATAATTTTTTGAACTGAGATGTACACAATGCAAAGAGGACCAAAATGTACCAGGATCCACCCACAATGAATGTGAAAAAAGGCAGCTCTTTTAAGCCATCAAATAATAACCTATATTTCAGATGAAGATAATAAATTATGCAGAAATTTGAAGTAATCTGTCTCGTAATTATCCATATGCACTTTTCTCGAGTTGAACGCTAATATTCAAAGTAACGTACGGTGATGGCGAAATAGTGCCACCTACAGAGTCTCCACGAGCACAACACCTGGCGCAGGGACTGGAAAAAAAGCGCCACGCTACTACTTGTGACCCATCCGTCACAATAAAATATGAACCTTTAAAAAACATTTTAAAGGTGTATACTCTTCAAAGACATCACATGTATACATTCGCGTTAATGTATATTTTATTTTTAAAATATTTTAATAAACTAGCCGATGAGCAACTGGTGAACGCCGGTAGAACCCGGAAGAAGATCCGCCCCACGTGATTCTAATCCATTCAGGTTGCCAGGTTTGCACAATGTGTAAGAGGTCTCACACTTGCTCGTCATCATGACCCACAATCAACATCCACTGCACGGCACCGTCTCCAGCCGAGGACCTGACAGGCTGCTCTCGCTGTCATGCTCCACTGACAGACCGAGAAAGTCCTTTCCTCACCCCAGGCGACTTTTTGACTCCACCTTGTGAGGGAAACGCTACTATCACCTCGAATGTGTTCTATCCACATTTTGCCCCATTATTGCCATACACCTTATTGCATACCTGAATACTTTTTGGAATGATGACTTTTATAACTGTTTGAAAACTTGTTTTTTGATAGATTTCACATTTAAGTTTCATTTAGATATTATGTTTGATAGTTTCTTCTTTCTACATACATTCTTGCTGCTGGAGGCTACAAATTTCCCCAGTGTGGGACGAATAAAGCATATCTTATCTTAGTAAATATTTGAGTACTTTTCATATCCATAGGGATTGTTGTTGAGAAAGGACAGGCTTTAGTTTGCCAGCAGTTTAAGATGAAAAAAATATTTAACAGTACCAATTTGGCAGTCCAGTTTAAAATCATTGTCCAACTTGAAATTTGATTACAGTTTAAAAATAACACACAAATGGTACGTTTGCCTTACCTGACATAATTAGAATAGCCAAAAGTAACAAAGTATGTATTCGAAAAGTTTTTACTTTTAGAATCCAACCTCCACAGAGAGACAGTTGTGAGAGAGAGGGATAGAAGGAGAGAGAGAGAGTTAGACAGAGAGAGAGAGAGAAAACGAGAGAGAGTGAGGGAGAGAAAGAGAGAGGGAGAGAGAGAGAGAGGAGGTGGCGGCGGTGGATACGATTACTTAAATCTGGCAACCGTCGAGCTTCCATCTTTGATTGTGCGACGGGTCGCGGCGAGAGCTGGGCCTCACTGCTCACTCATCTTAGCACAACGCTCTTGCTTCCCGAAAAACGGGCGTGGACGCATCAGAGAGTCCCACCGGACGACGTCGTACCGGCTACCCCGAGAGAAGCCCGAAGCCACCAAGACAGTTTGGTCTGCGAAACGCGGACGTGGACTCGGACGCCGTCACAACCGACGAGCCGAGCGAGCTAACTAGCCGCAGCGGGGGTAACCAGCTTTTGTAATCCGCCGGCGAGATATCCAAAACTCGCCCCGCCGCCGCGAGCATTAAAAGTCGGATTAAACCCCCCAAAAAGTAAAAAGGACAAAAGCAAGCACCGGCACTGGCAGGTAAGACTACCGCGGCCGAATGCAAATTGTGAAGTGTTTTCCCCCCCAGTAAGTGTTAGCTTGCCGCTGCTAGCACGCTTTCGGTCACTGGTTAGGGGCTCAACGAGGATGTGATGGCGATTCGTGAGAAGCTAAACCACGTTCAACCAGTCAAACGTTGGCGGCCTGTTCTCAAACTACACCACTCGCCCTCACATAATTCATATTATCCAACAAATCTGGTCAGTTTTGCACAAACAATCATAACGTGTCAGTTTTCCGTGCCTTAACTGCCTACCCACAAGGTTGTGATTTTAGCCGGGAGGGCCTGCGCCGTGCACCGGCATAAGACACTGACCCGCAACCGGTGGTGGCGGCTAGGCTAGCTGTTGAGCCCACGAACACAACGAACCACAACGTTAAAAATGCATCTTTTTATTTCATCGCCGCCGCCATCTTATGGGGTCAGTCCATTGTAACGGATTGCCTTGCAGGCGAATGACTTTCAAAGGAGAGAAGGAATGTGTGGGCTGGAATGGGGAGGGTCCCTGTCGATGTCACTTTGACAATGAGGCGTTGAGCGTGTCGGTAGTTGAACGTGAGGAAGGAATCTTAATGCTTACTGATTGATTGGTCACTCAATCACTAAGTGACAACTTAGGCCAAATAAAGGTAAAATGACACAATGAGATCAAAGTCATAAAGTTGTAAAGTCTTCATGTTGCAAGTTGTAATGTTAGTAAAACAAATTATTGAGAATAATATTTGATTGTCACAATTTGAAGCAGTGTTTTACCTGATAAACTGCCAGTCACGATATGAGATGTTGTAATGTTATCAGGATAAAGTCAAAAGGAGATGAGTGATTGGAATGAAATGAGTGATGTAATGTTATCAGATAAATGTTAGAATGTTCAGAGTATAAAATCCATAATTGATGGCCATAGGGGGAAAAAAAAGAATCCAAGATAGTCTTCAAAACACACTGATAAACCTTCAGGGTTAAAATAAAAAACGAATCAAGGGCGACCCACTTAAGTCGGTGTCTAATTATCGGAAAAGCTTTCCTTTATTACTTGAAGTGATGTCAACGACACACACTGCAGCTGACCGGTAAATAATAAATTACCTGCGTATGTGTGTGACTTAGATTCAAAGCTATTTCTCACTGCCGCCACTTATTACACATTTAAAACCTTAACTATGTTTAAGACATGAGAAAGGACATGCATAACAATGGAGGGTGTGGTGTACTCAGACTGCCCAGTACAGCATAGCTCACACAACCATATTTCCAAGAACTAGGTTTTCTAAAGTGTTGTTTGATTGCAGGGATGGCAGTTTTCCGCAGATACCCGGAAATCCGCCGTTTTATTTCTTAAATTGATCATTTTTGTGAATCGGTTAAATCCGCTGAGAAAATTTTAGTGGGTGTCAGGTACCTTATCGTCGAGTTTTCACGAGCTCTCCCGATTCGTCTTTCCATCTTCCGATTGTAAACAACCCTGCGATTGGACGTGTATGATGTCTTACATGTTGTGATTGGTCTCCCCTTCCAGGCCACGCCCCTTTCACTTTTTTCATCACTAGCCATTGCCATCCCTGTGATTGTCATTTAAAAAAAAAAAGTAATTCTGCCTTATTTTCTTAGGAGCTGGTTCCGGTGGCTAGGCCAAAGGACCAGACTCAATGAGTTTCCAGCGAAATGTCCGAGAAGTCAGGGCAGAGCACCAAGGCAAAGGATGGCGGCAAAACCAAGTATGCGACCCTTAGCCTCTTCAACACCTACAAGGGCAAGTCTTTGGAAACCCAGAAGACTGCAGGTAGGACCTTGCCTTGCGCCTCCTTCCACGCCGCAGGCTCTTTTGCCTGTATGACTGTCGAAAACTCTAATGGCCTCCTCCTTTGTGCACCAGTTGCTGCTAGACATGGGCTACAAAGTTTGGGTAAAGTTGCTGCCAGCAGGCGCATGCCCCCTCCAGCCAACTTGCCCAGTCTGAAAGCGGAGAACAAGGGCAACGACCCAAACGTTAACATTGTCCCCAAGGACGGCAGCGGCTGGGCATCCCGGACCGAGGCAGGAGACGAGAGGTAGCATCTTCACTTTTCATTTTCAAGGGTACTTTGAAAAGTTTGTCTTTGGAAACTTTTGCCTTGAATTTTGAATTTCTACCCCAGGCAACAAGAAACACCCCCACCCCAAGTCAAACCAGCAGTAGTCCCGCCTCAAGAGGCTCCCACGGCGGGAAGCCGCTCATGGGCGAATAGCAAGCAGACGCAGTTAGATGGTAACAGAGCCAATTATTTGTATACAAACCATTAAAAAGTACATTTTCGTAATATATCCCCGTTAAATCTATTTTTAATGGTATTTATAATGTTTATTGTGATGACATAGGAGCTCCTCGCGTGAGCAGCCACTTCCATCAGGAATTCCCCAGCTTGCATGCCGCCAGCGATGGGGAGAAAGACGGCCAGCACGAGGAGGACGAGGAGCCGTACGGACCGGGCCCCAGCCTCAGACCTCAAAGTATGGCCGCGGCTGTGCATTTTAGATGTCGCTTCTTGTTTGTTTGGTGTCACAGGCTGCCTAATAAAACGTTCGCTTTGTCAGATGTTGGCAGTTGGCGTGAAGGTGGCGGGAGAAATTTGAACACCGCGTCTAGCCCCTCTGAAATGGACAACAGGCCCCCAGAGGAGGGAAGTGCCGGCCCCGATGCCTCCTCGACGCAAGAGGATTCCGACGAGGCCGGCCGAAACAACGCCGCTGATAGCCAGAGGGAAAAGAGGGATGGCAGGGACAAACTGCAGCCCTCCGGCCCCTCTCTGCCTAAACTTAATGGGGGTCAGCAGCCACCTGTGGGCGTGCATTCCCACTTTGACCCCACCTTCAGGAGCATGATGCCACCCTATGTACGTCTGGTACGGCAACGCTAAACCATTCTGCCGGTTCTGTCTCACCTTTGTCGTATTTTTCCTGTTTCAGATGTTTCATGCTTATCCTCAAGTGTCACAAGGGCCGAGGCAAGCCAACATCCGATACACTTTGGCGCAAGATGGCGTCAGGTGGGTTCCCTCGTGAAAGGTGGTGTTCTTTCATTTTCATTTTTGTGAAAGCCATTTTAGAGTCACTGTTACTCATGCTGTGATAAATGAATCGTTTTTTGCGAGGCCTTACCATGACCGAAAACTGAAAACTCCTCCCCAAAAATTTCAAGCATTTGTCTCCCGATTATCCCGGTCAACTCGACTCTTGTGGTTTGAAGTAGTGGAGAGCATATCTGTCTGTTTGATTTGGTGTGGGCTATTCATTTTGCAAAGGGGCCATGTGAAAAACTGGAACGCTAAACGAGGGCCAAGCCATCATGCTGACCTCAACTTTATTCTGTTATTTTTAATGTATTTAGAAGAAGCATATTGTTTTAATGAATTACTCTGTGGGGAGACATGGTGTGTGTATTGTTATAATCAGGAAATGACCCCCCCCCCCCCAGAAAAGTGCCAGGGTGGTCGGAAAAGTCGCTAAATAAAGCGAAAGCTCGCCAATTTGTCGCTGTTGCTCATACTTGTGTTCACAGAAAAATAAAAACTACTTTCAAAATAAAAGCACTTCACAGTTTACATTATACTTTGACTTCATTGTCATTGTGAGAGTCAAATCTGGGAATGGGAGCGGGGCTGGATGTGCGACCCCCAGGGCTCGACATTGCCCGGGTCTGGTTTAACCACTAGTCCACCTTGGTGCCATTTCAACAAGCTCCAATTAGGAAATTTTCCGAAATGAGCCCCAAACAAAAGCCGATATCCCAGACAGCTTGTTGATGCTAAATTTGCTAAGCTCTTTTTCTGCCTACTGTATGTCATCAAACGTGGGCAGTGCTTGGCGTCAAAGTATGATCGCTTTGAGCATGGCCGAGGCCCCGTTCATCACTGCTCAGTTTTAATTTCTGAACAGTTCTCGAATAGGAGTGAGTTGTTCTTGTCGATATGGTAACTTGAATTAACAATTTCCCTTCAGGGCTCCTCGCTCAGCACGACCGCAGCAGCCACCACCCCAAGCGTGGCTCCAGGACCCAGACCGACCTTCGATCGTTAGCGCAACGGAGCTCAAAGAGCTGGACAACTTGGACACCGATACTGATGAAGGCTGGGCCGGTCAGTAAAAGCAATGCATTTGAATACATCGTGTCCTCATGTCCTGGCCCTACTTAACATTTAGCATTCACGCCACGTTCCAGGAGCGCAGATGGAGGTGGACTATACGGAGAAGCTCAACTTCAGTGATGATGAGGAGAACCACGCTGCTAAAGAAAAATGCGAAAACTGGCAAGTGTTTTGGAAGTGTTGCATCAGTTTCCTCATGATTTACTGGGTATTAACTCATTCAGTACCAGCCAATTCTAGACCAAGTTTGAAAAGACGTTTAAAAACGTCTTTGGGAGTGAATGAGTTAACGAAAATGCTTTTGTTCGACAATCACTGGCGAGTGACGTCATTTACAGAATGCCGAGTGCCCGTCAGCCATTGTACCGCATTGTTGATTGTCCCTTAACTGCTCTTTGCCATTTGAAAGCGCTTTTTAATTAAAGTTGTATTGTTATCAAGTTGTTGGGCAAAATTCCTTGGCGCTGCGCGGCGATGCACTGTTCACTTTCAAGCAAATACTTGTTTGAGCAGCCAGAAGAAAAGAATGTCTATTTTTTTCCCCCCCCCCAGGGAGTGGATGGGTAAAGTGGAGCGTATGCGATCGCGTCCTCCAGATGGTCAGGATAGTTCAGAGGAGCACGGAGGTGGTAAAACATCATGGGCAGATAGTGCCGATCCCAGAGCGCCGTCGCCCGGCAGCGCGGCCCACTACAACAAAACGGCTACCCTGCAAGACTACCAGGTAGTAATGCATTGCTTGCATGCTTAAATCGCATAATCAATATCTGCTGTTGTATGTGTTCCCTAGGGCGGCTCTCGCGCAAGTAGTGGCGGCGCTCCGCGCGGCAGCAAACCAGCAGTCGCGCCCGCAGACGAGGACTCGGAGGCTTGGCGGCAGAAACGCAAGAAGTCATCAGAGGTTTCCGAAGCCGTGGAACGCGCGCGGCGCAGGAGAGAGGAAGAGGAGCGGAGGATGGAAGAGCAGCGACTCGCCGCGTGCGCCGAAAAACTAAAACGACTCAATGAAAAACATCGCCAAATGACCGAGGTTCAAGCTACTTTGCCTCAGACCTCATGCGATGAGGCGCAAGCTCCCAAAGAGGAAATTCAGTCAGCGCCTGATCCCGCAACGAGTCCTGCACCCTCAGTTGCAGTTTTACAGCAACAGGCCTCTGTGGTACAAACTCATCTACCCGAGAGGGCAGACCGGGACGAGACGGCAGTCAAGCTAGAGCAAGTCGAACCAAACACAGAGGAAGAGGACAAGGCGGAGGTACCCCTACCTCATCGTCCCATCTCCCCTGTGCATGTGGTCTCAGCCCCCGAACCTCAGACCGAAGCCGACAGCACCTTGGCAGAGGTCGAACCGCTTGTCGACGAGAACCAAGCTGAACGGACAACAGTGCCTATCCGAGACTATTTCAACATGGAGGACAACAGAGGTGAGAGCAAAGTGCATCAATGTTAGTGCAAGTCAGACTGTGAAAATTGATGCATTATAGGGTAGCGGGACAATATCTTCCAAAACTTACTCTTTGGCATCCCCTGGAAAGTCGGAAAGAATTTTCCCCTGACACCAGTTTCACTGACGGACTCAAAATTGGGTGCATGTCAATCAAAAGAGGATGTATGAAAAAAGGTTTCAAAAATCATGCACAAAATGGAACCCGAACCATTTTGATTTGAAGCAAGTGTTTTGGGCCAATTTCACAGCTCATACTTTGACAAACAGTTAGTACTTAGCCCCAATTGGACGCACTTATCCTTTTGTTTTCCAGCCTTTTACTGAGCCGAGACACATTTCATCGGCTAATTTCCCACGGCACAACTCGTGCTCTCTTGCAGTACACTGGTTGAAAAATCACTGCCCTAGATGGATTTTTCAAGCCGTGGAGTCCAAGCAAATAGTCTACATGAGAAAAATGCCACCGCACACCACCAAACTAAAACAATGTACTGTATGTCTTCTTGAATATTGATGATTAATTATATAGTCTGACATCAAGTGGAACACGAATGCAAAATCACTCTGTTTGCCACTATGTTGCTGGCAAAGATACATGGACAAAGATATCTTTGGTAAGTAATTTTCGAGCCAATTAAGTGAAACGGATCATTTCCTATGGCATAGTTTCAGGATCATTTTTCAAAAGATGTTAGATTGCCAGGCTTCTGTGCCTGCGGCATCAAATGTGGACTAAACATGGTAGTGTAAAGGGGCCTGTTCACTACTGCTTAAGGCTGCAGTAAAAAACATCACAATAAGCCAGACCACCTCACACTTCACCTTACTGTGAGGTTTACATTTTTTATTTTGCGGCTTTCTTTTTATAGTGGAAGAAGCGCACCTGTCACTGCCTCACATGGACACCCCCAGCGGTGAAGATGTAGCCATTGCACCTCCGCTGCTAGAGGGAGAGGTCACCGCTGCTATGCGCCCTTCCCTCACCTCCGGCTACTCCAAACAGTTTCAAAAATCCCTGCCACCTCGTTTCCTCAGACAACAGGTAAAATAAAAATCTAAATCGGTTTTCTTTAGCAAGAGTATCATCAAATGACAATCAAAACTGGATTTGTTTTCTTTATTGGTCTCAGGAGCAAATGAAGCAGCAGCATTGGCAACAGCAGCAGCAGCAACAACAAAGTGGAGGCTCCGTGTCGCCATCGGGTAGTGGTGGAGTTCCAGCTACCCAACAACCACAGCAACACCGCTCAATGTATCAACCCATCGGACCCCATCACCAGCACCTGGCCTCCATGGGCTTTGACCCCCGCTGGATCATGATGCAGTCCTATATGGACCCTCGCATGATGTCCGGGCGCCCACCCATGGACATGCCGACCAACATTCACACTGGTAACTTTGAGTTAACATCCTCCCTCTGTGAGCCCTACTCATTTTTTCTTTCTATACACATATTTGTAGTTGTCATGTTTGTACTGTATTACGTCTATAAATGTTCATACTCTATTATCCATCGCCATTTTTATTAGAAATGGTTACAGTGAACTATTAAAATGTACAAACGCCCTCCAGAGACTGTTTTTAAAGAAAAGCGACTAGCAAAAAAAGACTTTTAGCGCAGTGATTAGAGACATTGAGGCCAGAGCATCTGTATTCCAAATGAGGGGCGCCAAGCCACAACTTGGCTGTAAAACCTCCTCCCTAAATAATTTTACATTCAATTGACTGACAAGCGCTCCAGAGATCAAAGTATTTCTACGCACAATGCTATTTTCACATGACTCTTTTAAGCAAACTGCAAAATCATTTTCTCCCTCCTGGACCTCTCCAGGGAGGATCCCGCCGAAGCAAATTGCACGCAGAGAGCCGGGAGACAATTCAAGCTCCAGCTCCGACTCCTTTGACCACTTGACTCGACCCATCCGCGACCATGGCCTGCCGCCTGATTCAAGGATGGTGTGGGGCTCCGACCCATACCCACCGTCGGAACCACTGCCGTCTGTAACTCCTCCGAAAGGGCGCGATGAGAGCAAGGAGCCGAGGTAACCAAAGAAAATAAGAGAACCATTCAACTTTCATGTACTTATGTCTAACCGTGTGTTTCTCTCATTTTTAGGATTGATTCTGGTTTAGATTTGGAAAGGGGTCTACCGTCATTGTATCCGCAGGAGCACAGCGCATTGGACTCCCGCAAGAATAACTTCTTTAGGGACCCACCTGAACCCATACCAGCCTTTTCACAGAGCCTGGATGATGTGCCCGGATCTATAGACCGGGTTCCCGCCACCTCCAGCTTCGACCCCGATGAGTCTGGGCTGCCGAGTGGGGAAGAAGTTGAAGCACTAGGAAAAGCTATGCTACAGAGAAGCGTCTCCCAGGGCTCCTGTCACTCGCTTAAGCTCGATGAGCCCAGGTTTGATGGGCTACCACTGGGAAGCAAAGCACTAGAACTGCAGGACTCAGGCGACCGGGCCATCGAAAAGCCTCAGAACGAACTCTTCACACCCGCCACGTTGACCAACAACAGGGCCACACCACCCGCCGACGGGCTACACAAACCGGAGAAGTTGCCTCTACCTGTTCCCAGCAAGCAGAAGGCTGAGCTACGCTGGGGTGGGAGGCCCGGTCGCAGAGAAGGACCTGGGGGAGAGAGACCCCTCCGCAGATCTGGACCGATCAAGAAGCCTGTTCTGAGAGATATGAAAGAAGAGCGAGAGCAAAGAGAAGAGAGAGAAAAGCGTCACGAGAGAGGAGAAAGGGGGGACAGGACTAAAAAGGACCAGTGCTCCAAAACTCCCTCCGTGGCTGCTGCTGTCTCTGCTGCTGCGGTTGCCGCCGCCGCTGCTGCCGTAGCTACGGCAACATCTGAAGGCTCCAAAGCACAAGGCGAATGCAAGAAGGAAGCTGCTGAGGCTGAAGAATCACCGATTGGCCTTGCTAAAGCCCGAGAGTCCTTAACATCTTCTGGGGTTCCCACGTCTTCCTCTCAGGAGGATAAGGCTGAAAAACCACCCGCTAATGAAAAGCACCCAGAACCAAAACTGCCCATCAGAAAGGAGTCAAATATCGCTCTCCGCAACTACAGACGCGAGGAGAGGGAACGTGACCGTGAGCGCGACAAAGAAATGGACAGGGAGAGAGACAGAGAGTGGCCGGTCGACGCCAATTTCAAAGGTCGCGGTCGAGGAGAATATTACTCCAGAGGGCGGAGCTTCCGTGGGACGTACAGTGGCCGAGGAAGAGGAGGTCGTGGTCGGAGCCGAGAGTACCCTCACAGAGAACCCCGGTCCCGCTCAGATCTAGCTTCTGGAGCGGTGGCCTTCCGTAACAGGGAGGAAAGCGAGACGCGCAGCGAGAGCTCTGACTTTGAGGTTATACCAAAGCGCAGGCGCCGACGCGGCTCGGACACGGACTCCGAAAGCGAGGGTGGAAGGGAGTCCGCCAGTGATACCGGGCCATCTGATCGCGAGCCCAGCGCCAAGCCGAGCCGCCCTCTTCGACGTGATTTCCCCGGTGAGATGCGTTCTGGCCTCCACAAGCCAGGCTTTGGACCACCGCACATGGCGGATAAAGTGGGATCGAGATTAGATGATGAAGGCAGGCCCAAACCAGGGTTTCTACCTAAAGGAGAGCCTTCTCGGCGGGGAAGAGGTGGGTTGTATAGTAGACGAGGTGGAGCCAGGGATCGTGGAGCCCCTCGCTCTGCCCCTCTTAGAAGACCAGCCAGAGAATCCTCATCTCAGTGGCCTTCCAAGCCCATGGAGACATTCAGACCCGAGGACATGGAGTCCACATCAAGATACGATCATCCGCCGTCGGATCGACGGCCACCGAGATCTGACGGCAAGAAATTCATGGACGGCGGCCCTCAGAGCAGCAGAGAACGACCTCGCCGATCCAGACCGGCAAGACCCCCAAGGCAAGATAAACCTCCTCGCTTCCGTCGGCTAAAGGAACGTGAGGCTGCAGTGCTGACGAGTGGCAATCCAGGCCCAAGTTGCCCTGTGTCTCTACCCCCTGTGCCTGCTCCTGCTACAGCCGCCATGTCTGCACCTGCATCCGTCTCTCCGACCTTATCGAGAGCACCAGGAACTCCCGTGACTGTCCCTGCAGAAGCAGCATCCCCGGCGGCTACACACAACCTCCCTACTCCCCACGATGGGCCCTTCACCGAGACGGGCGGTGCCCCCGCCGCCGTCGCTGCAGTTGGGACAAAGTCCCCCGACTTGTCCAACCAGAATTCGTCTGATCAAGCCAACGAGGAATGGGAGACGGCCTCCGAGAGCAGCGACTTCAATGAGAGGAGAGAGCGGGAGGAGAGGCGGGGAGCACAGGAGTCCGCCAGCAACGCGACAGCCACGCCGTCGGCTGCGCCCCTTCAACGCTCTCTGACTCCGAGTAAAAGCCCCCCAGAGGGAGTCATCTCACCCAAGCGAGATGGAGCCGCTGCTGGCAAGAGAAGCTTCTCCAGCCAGAGGCCGATTGAGCGACAGAACCGAAGAGGCAACAGTGGGGCCAAACCAGGTCGCAGCTATGGTGGGCCCAAGGGGGACAGAAGAGGGGGTGCCAAAGGTGGCCGCAAAGGGTGAGTTTGCAGTCGTGCCCACCGGATTTTCCTGGCTCATACTGAGGCAGCGAGACCAAAAAAAAAAAAATTGCGGCTTCTGGGCATGCCTCATCAGGTTTTTATGTAAACGTATTCATTGTTGAAACTTCAGTGCACATGTTCACTTCCTAATTCCTTTTTTTTTTTAATTCAGCCTTGGCCTTCAGCAAAGCTCTGATGGAACCGCATCAGCCTCTGGATCGTCGAGGTCTGCCAAAGATCAGGCCGGACGACGCAAAGATGAGGTCAAGCTGGCTGTCAAGAAGCCCAAAGAGAATGCGCTCTCGCAGTTTGACCTCAACAATTACGCCAGTGAGTCAGCAAGTTTTTTTTCCCCTTTAAAGAAAAAAAAACATAAATACAAATGTCTATTGTCCTAGGCGTGGTCATCATCGACGACCACCCTGAGGTCACCACTACAGATGACCCGCAGTCCAGCACCAATGACGACGGATTCACGGAAGTGGTCTCGCGCAAGCAACAAAAACGCCTCCAGGATGAGGAGAAGCGGAAGAAGGAAGAGCAAACTACTCAGGTAGGAAGACGGAGATATTCTAATTCGATTGTGTGAAGGCGCTCTCGCTCTTCATTATTGTTTCGATGAATTATTCACCTTATTGGGATTCCCTCAAAATGCCTGAATTGGTGATTTGCCCCAGCCCCGTACTTTTTCACCTGATTAATTTTGATCCAGTATAGAAATAACAAAAGCACAGTCTTGTGTGTGTTTTCAACATCTGATGTGTATTCTGTCATTATCATACTGATGCTGTGCTTTCAGAATTGGGGTAAAAAAGGTTCCGGCGACAAGAGCAGAGGTGGCGGGGGAAAGTTGCCGCCAAGATTTGCTAAAAAGCAATCCTCACAGCAGCAACAACCGCAACCGCAACAGCACCAGGCCTCCTCACAATCTCAACCCGCAGCGCCAGCATCCACCCCTCAAGTCCAGCAACAACCTGCCATCTCCGCCCCCCAGCACCCTCACCTCGCGCCCGCTCAGCCAGCCGCATCACCCCAAACCCTGGAAGGAACGGTGCCCTCCGTGCCGGCCGCAACTGTGGAATTTACCTCAAAGAGCCTACCCCCCACCACAGCCAACGCGCAAACGCACGGCAATCTGGGTACCGAGCTTTGGGAGAAGAAAGTAGCTGCCCCGGCTGGCCTCCCCGATGTCAAAAAGCGTACGTTGTTGACACCTCTGCTGCTTGTTTTAAAAAAATCTTGACTGCTGTGCTCAGGTCATCACTCTTAATTTTCTTGGCAGTGGGTCCCATCAGCCCTCCTCAGCCTCCTTCTGTGAGTGCCTGGAACAAACCTCTGACCTCCTTT
This sequence comes from Hippocampus zosterae, assembly GCF_025434085.1. Lineage (NCBI taxonomy): Eukaryota > Metazoa > Chordata > Actinopteri > Syngnathiformes > Syngnathidae > Hippocampus > Hippocampus zosterae. Next base: position 19,692,988 of record NC_067458.1, read on the forward strand.
ACCGGCACAGTCTCCTCTGAGGTTGGTTTGGCGTACCGTTGAGTCAACCTTTCCTCCTCTGCACCTGTAGTTCCGATAGTCGTGAGACTTCGGTGTTAGACTTCAGTCACCAATTTTGGGAATTCTGATACTGATAAAAGGCTCCAAGTGACTTGTCCAATCATGCCTGTTTACATTTGAAAATTTGTATTTTCAAGGAAGTGGGCCTTTGTGTGTGTTGGGTGGGGGGATACAAACATGGCAACCCCCCTAAAATGCAATGTTGCTGTCTGCCTATTTTTTTCTGTCAGGGCGGGAAATCTGGTGCAGAGGGTGGCGTGGAGTTGGCCATCGACAGTATTCAGTTCGGGGCGCCGTCGTCCGCAGGCAGTACGGACAGCGACGGCGTTCCCACATTGCTCGAGACCACCACAGACAACAAGCTTCCTGCCCCTAAAGAACAAAGACAGAAACAACCTCGTGCTGGACCCATCAAAACACAGAAGGTAACCATCTGTGCGGATAAGATTTGTGAAAAGGAATTTTGTCCTGTTGAGCACATTCTTTCAAATAGTTGCTATCCCTCCATTTGTCACTGACATTAAATGCATCATTTTCCACGAGGGAACTTAAATTGTCACAGCAGCAATATTCGCACCCATATTCTTGTATTGATTTAATACTGTGACCAAGAAAGTACAACCAAAAAGCGCAGCATTGAGTGGGGATTAACAGGAATTCTAATCTAGTAAGTAATCGGTCAAATAAAAGCAGTGTGGGACAAAAAATATATCTTTAATTCTGTTTATGGAAAGGTGATATTTCTGGTATATAAAATGAGTTTGACAAGTTGTCGATTAATATCATTCCAAAAAAAAAAATAAAGGTCTGGCTAGCCTAATCTAACTGTCCAAATCGATGGGTTACTTCAGCTCCCCAACATGGAGCCAGTCGAAACCAAGGAGTACAAGCCAGGTCCGATTGGCAAAGAGCGCTCCTTGAAGAACCGCAAGGCAAAAGACGCCCGAGGAGGCGAGGGTGAGGGGATGGAGGCGGGAGTGCCCGGAGGAGGTGTCGTCAGCAGGGTTGCCGCATCCAGTCCCCCCACCAGTGACGCGGCGGTCGCCGAGCTGGGCGGAGACATCGAGGGTATGATCACGGTGCCTTCGGCAGAGTACACCAGCAACTCCAAGGTAATATTTCTACAATCTCTCTCGGCTTGTGCTTTGTTGAGCTGTAGCTGAAAAGTTTGCGGTGCGTTTTTCGTTCTCAGGAATCTGTTACAGACTACACCACACCCTCTTCCTCGCTCGCTGACAGTGTTCCAACTGGAAACAATAAAATGGAAGAGAGTCTGGTCGCCAACGTGAGTGTCCATGTAACCTTTTTACCCAGGGACAACCATACATCGAAATGGAGTAGGCTGTGTCCATGTATTAAATTTTTTGGAATTGATACTTTTTGGGGTCGGGCAGGGGGCTTGTTGACTTCCCTGCCACTGGTCTAAATGTGGCTCAAAAAGGGTGGCCACCTTGGTCACGTTAATACGTGATAGAAAATGTGTCATGTTAAATTGGTGTTACAACGTTGTTTTTCTGGGTTCCTCTCAGGTGGCACTACCACACTCATTACCGCTTCCTCGACGAGAGACCTTGCAGCAGAACTCCCCTCTCAGCACCGTCTCCCCCGCCACCGTTGACTTAACACTAAAGGTATACACACTCGTCATCGCATTATGATGTCAGGAACCCCGATTAAAAAGCAGGAAGCTCTTCAAAAATTGTGTTGCCCCTCTTTTTTTTTTGGTGCTTCAGATGGAGTCTGCTCGCAAAGCGTGGGAGAACTCGCCAAGCCTGGAGAAAAACTCCCCGGTCACCACCTCTTCCTCACCCATCACCTCCTGCGCATCTTCGTACTCATTCTCCTCAGCGTCCATGCCACAGATCCCCGTGGCCTCCGTCACCCCCAGCACATCGCTTTCCGGTAACCGACGCCGAAATCGACCCCCCCCCCCCCCCCCCAAAAGTCTCCCGGGCACACCAGTGGATCCTTTTTGATTGTTCTGTCGTCATTAAGGTGGGACAGGGTGTTGCCAGAGTAACCGTGGGGCTGTTTCAGATGCAACCAAGCTGACGAACAGTAGTTGGTTGAACTGCGTTGCTCTCACACTAGCATTAAATGTTAAAAATGTAAAATTCTGAATGCTTGAAGAGCTGTGGATTGAATTCTAAAGTGAAAGCCCGCCTATTTGCGAATATGCTTATTCACAATTTTCAGGCAAGTCTCCGCAACTGTCTAATTTGTTCATTTTAAAATTTGTGCCACTTCCCCCGTCATACAGGTTCGGGCACCTACACGACATCGTCCCTCAGCACCAAGACCACCACGGCCTCGGATCCCCCCAACATCTGCAAGGTGAAGCCCCAGCAGCTGCAGAGTGGGAGCTTGACCTCCGGTGGTACCGTCGGCGGCTTTTCCCAACTGGGCTGTGTGCCCCCACTGCTGCCCCAGCAGCAGCAGACCCCACAGGTTTATGTGTCTCAGTCTGCAGCAGGTGAGACCGACGCGCTACGGAGAGAGCCTCCACTTTTTCTTCTTTTTTTTTTTTTTTAACTATTAGCCATTTATCCAGGTTCTGCAGCTCAGATTCCGTCCTTCTACATGGACACTAGCCATCTTTTCAGCACCCCACACCCTCGCTTGGCTCCTCCCTCTTTGGCGCAGCAGCAAGGCTTTCAGCCTGGCCTCTCGCAGGTTAGCAAAGTCGTCGACTCCGGTTTACATCAAGTACCGCGCGGCGACGTAGTTCCGTCTGACTCTTGTTCCGTCAGTTTACTGTAATTGACTATCGTCACCTTTTATTGCGCTGCAGAGTTGGATTTCAATTGCAGTAACCTTACCTCCACCATGGCGACTACAATTTCATGGTCATTTCTTTGTCAATGAGCACAGGGACTCGAAGAACAAAACATGTCCCGCTAAGCTTCGATGCACACACCGAATGTATATATGTCAGACAGTACCCCCGAGTAACTGAGAGTGCTTTTTGTGCCACGTATTCTCATGTCATCGGTAACCTTAAAATATCCTACATCGGGGCAGCCGCAAAACAAAGACCCACCCAGAATGCCGTCTGTCTTGATTTCAGCCAACAGCAGTGCAGCAGATACCGATCCCGATCTACGCTCCGCTACAAGGGCAGCCCCAGCACCAACACACGCACCAGGCCCAACTGGGACTCGGCGCCGGTCCTCCAGTCTCGCAGCCCCAGGACCTGTTCAGCTCCTCGCTGCAGCCGTACAGGTACTGCACATTGTTGTCAGGTGATGTCACGAGAGGAATCGGACTTAATGGGCCAATTTCAGGACTTGGGACTTTGTTAGCTGAAACTTCAGAAAGTCTTGACATGGACTTGGTATTCGGGATAGTCGAATTGAGCTTCTTGTCCCGCATCTCCAATGGATCTGTGTCGATGTTCTGAATTGATTACGTTTGCGCACGCTAAGGTCGGTAACGGACTTGTAGTGTGACGTCTCGCCCTTTCCAATAATTGACGGATATTAGTCTGACAGCGCGACCATCGTTGGCAACAAAAAAAAGTTGCGTCGTTTGACAAAAGTCACATGTCCCACCCGTGACAGGTGATGGGTGTTATGTAAACTTCCCAAGTGTTGTTGCGTTGCTTCAGGTCTCAGCAGGCGTTCATGCAGAGCAGCCTGTCGCAGCCCTCCATGATGCTGTCGGGGCCCTCGCTGCACAGTTACCCGGGCGTGCAGGCGCCCGAGCTGGGCAAGCCGCAGTCCAGCTTGGCCTACCAGCAGCCCTCCTCCACCCAGCACATCCCCATCCTGTTTGAGCCGCAGCTCAACCAGCCGTCTGGCATGGGGGGCTCCCAGCTCATTGACACCCACCTGCTGCAGGTATTGACATCCTCACACGTGACCGTTGGATTGGGGGGGGGGGCGGAAATACAGACATGTTACTGTGATGTGTTGTGTGGGTTTTAGGCCCGTCAGGGGATGAGTCAGCATTCCAACATGTACTCGGGGCAGGTGCAGCAACATGGTCAAAGCAGTTACTACAGCAACACCCAGTCTCCAAGCTCTGCCATGCAGCAGGTAAAGGAGAATAGAAAGGGACCACAAGTATTGTGCCGAGGTGGGCAAATGCCAGTTTTATGACTCGGGACCAGATTGGCTGAATCTTGTGAAGGATTTAGTTTTTGTATTCATGAGACTCGACCTGCCCTATGTGACTTGACAGCTCTTGCCTGTTTGCGTTTGCAAAAGAATAGATCCAATGAAAGCACGTTTGCTTGCAGGTAACGGTGCCCCTGCCAGGTTCCCAGCTCTCTCTGGCCAACTTCGGCTCGGGCGGCGGGCAGCCCCTCTTGGCGATGCCGCCCACACCTCTGCAGCCGCAGCCCCCCAACATCGGCAGACAGCCGCCCATCTCCCAGCCGTACCGAGGCCTCATGGGCCACAGTCACAGCCACAGCATGATGCAGCCTCCTACCAGCAAGGTACTATTCACCATCCGAAACCGAGGATACACTCCGACTGTGTGTGTGTGTATGGCTTCGATTTTAAAATTGGAACGTTTTGCAGATGGAAATGGACCTCAAGCTGTTTGGCGGCGGTATGGATGTGAAGCCTGTTACGCCTCCAGTCAGCGCCCGTAGCACCACGCCAACATCGAGCCCTTATAGGTCAAAATCTATTCGTCACCATTAGATATGTACTGAATATATTTTGGAGTTAGACTGCCCACGCCTTTGTGGTAGCAAAGACACAGAAGTATCCTCAAGCATGGAGCTTGCGTTCCAAACCTCAAATGTGGTCATTTTGGGGCAATGGAAATTAAGCGAACCGATTTTGAAGAAATCATGGAGAAATTATTGCTGGGGTCCAAACATTGAGTCTTGATTTAGGAATTGGTGTTAACGCTGTTTCATTCTCCATCCAGGGCAAGCTCCACCTCCCCCAGCAGCCAGTCAGCCAAGTTGAACAGCATGTTGTACCAGAAGCAGTTTCAGCCCAACTCTGGAAGCATGAGGATGACTCAGCACTTCCCCGGCCAGTTCAACCCTCAGGTGGGACACGGCAAGATCTTACCTACAAGACGAGCTTTCATCAAAAATGCAGACTGATTGCAGTTATACGTTTGGGCCAGTAGAAGGCGCTTGTGTGCCATCACAAGGTGTTGAGTGGCTCTGAGACTGAGAAGTGAAGCGTTTCATGTTTTTGAGTCATCGAATTCGCCGCTCACCTCTGTCACAATCAGTTATTTCAAATGAGCACTTGTATATACAGTAATTCTTAGGAAATCACTATGTCCCATTGCCATTCATCTATTTTTAGAACAAGCCCGAAGGCTCTGTGTTGTTGACTCCTGGTCTAGTATAGAGTTTTGAATTTGGTAGTTAACACACAAACTCTCAAAGACAAAATTTGGTCTTTGAGTGGACCCCACGGAGTCGGGCTGAAATGATCTCAAGTCAAAATGGCCTCTTGTCACGTTACTCCCCTTGTTCTCTAAAATGGAGTCTTTCACTTGTGTACTCGCAGCTGCTGTCGCAAGCCAACATGGTGTCCCCCCTCGTACGGGCGCCTCATACTAACTCGTTTGGCGGCGGCATGCAGCGCTCGCCCATGGGCCCGCCCATGACCCCCAATGTGGGGATGGGCATGGGCAGCGGCCTGATGCCCCACCCCAGGCCTCAGCATCCCCAGCACGCTCAGCACCCTCCTCCCCGGGGACCCGGTGGGCCCCCCATGCCGCCCAGGGGCACGCAGGCTGCCCTGAAGGCTGAGCAGGACCTCAAGGTAAGCAGCATTTTTTTCTCCTCTACCTCTTTTTTTTCTTAAACACAAGCAATACAGTGAATTAATTTTCTGCGGGGGGCGGGGGCGGCAATCTGATGAGCTTGTTTAAAAGACGCAGTAGTGTACTTTGGTGTGATTTACCATCGGTCCCTTTCTCAGGCCAAGCAGCGCGCCGAGGTCCTGCAGTCCACCCACAAGTTCTTCTCAGAGCAGCAGCAGCTTAGCAAGGCGCTCAAGCCGCAGGCTCAGATGCTGGAGGCCGCCCCGCCCCAGATGGCCCAGCTGCCGCCACCCAATTCCAACCCAGACGCCGACAAACCACCCCAAGTTTCGTTGGCGTCGGCCAAGCCCGTCCGCACCGGACCCATCAAGCCGCAGGCCATCAAGCCAGAGGAGGGCAAGTAAAAACGCGAGAGCCCCAACAGCTGGCCAGCCGCCTTTTATCAACTGTGCGTGTGTGTGTGCGCGCGCGCGCGTGTTTGGGGAAACGGTTCACACAGACGAGTGCTGCTCACCTTTTTTATTGCTTTTTTCTTTTGACTTCAGCTCCCTTTCTTTCCTTCTTTTTATGAGGATCAGTTTGACCGGTGTAGTGAATGAAAGTATGTTTTTGTTGTTGTTGTTGTTACTTTTTGTAATGGAAACAATCTTGACGAGGATACGCGGTCAAACTAATCCTGACATTCGAGCATCATTTCAAATCACAATTCTCTCATCACTCCCATGTGAAAATTGACCTCCTCATGCACGTGTGTTTGTGTGTGAGACAGGACGATCCTGTATATTTAGCCAAAGGTTAAAACGGCACAGGGAGATCATTGTGGAAGGATTGCTCAAACACACACCCACACATACATACACACACACACACTCTGAGAAGCATCAGTCCTATTTTCTCCATGTCTGCCTTCTGTCCCAAGCAAAGAAGCGGAGCACGCTGTGGTGATCTCTTCTTCACCTTTCTCCATCGGAGGGTCCCTGACACACAAAATGGCCGCCCGTCTGTTTTCCTTTCCAGGCAGAGAAAGAGTTTGGGAAGATGAGTGAGTGGAAGATGGATGAATGAGAGAGCGCGAGCAGGGAGCAGTGTCATGTTTTTCTTTTCATTTTTGTTGTACTTGTACAGGGGTTACATCGCTGTATTAAAATATGTACGGTCTTATTTACATTCTCTTGGTTTGGTTACAGAAACTAATAAAAATACAATGCTGTTAAGAGGATTAGTGTGCAATCAGTTTTTTGTCCGCACGTTGGCTTCAAAAGATTCAAAAGAAGTATTTTTTTCATTTGAATTATTTTTTTGGACATCTTTGAAACAAAAGCAAGCATATAAGCCACTAAAAATATGGTTATGGAGAAAGGGCAGCATCAAAAGCTGATTTAAATTTGAAACCCAAGATCTTACTGGGAAATATGAGACAAAAGTTCCATTGATTTTTCTGGGGAAATGTCTCAAATTAAAAAAATACGGAAAATGTGCCTCAAAAGTTACATGGTACTAATTTTTAAAATGCTGTTTTTGTTTTTCTGCCTCAAAAGTCCAATTAGAAAATGCAAGAAAGAAATTGACTTTGAGTTTCAAAACACTTTCTGGAAAGTTATGCTAAAAAAGGTCCAATTCTGAATTTTAAACCAAAGGTGTCCAGAAAACAGCCGTGAAAGTCAAATGGAAAATGAAAATGCATTTGTCCGGGGGAAAAAAAAAGTCAAACGTTTATTTGAGGAAAACAAACAAATGTTCTCCGGAAAGCACCTCAAATGTCAAACGAATTAAAAAATAATTGTATTGAAAAAGTATTTGTAAAGTCACAAAATTTTCATTTTGAAACGAGACTTTTTTTTTAGGTGAAAATGCGTGATTAGTTGCCTATATTTCAATCGGTCGTCTATGAAAACAAGTCTTAATTTAGTCACACCATTTAAATTTGAAGCCAAGGATTTTGCGACCAAGTCTTAATGTTGCCCTGCTTCTCAGACACTGACGAGCACACATCATTTTATATACTTTTTATTTCAAAATAACAATTTATATTAGCTGACTACAGTGTCCATGCAATATCATGTCAACTATTCACACACTGTACACTTCCGTATTTAAGTATACACGTACACGGAGGTAATAAATCATTTTGTGCGACAAGTTGCGTGTCAAGGGCACGCCTAAGCAGCAGGTGGCGCCATCAACCCCTCGAAACCCATCGGAAGAAAGGCATTTTGTGGGAAAAGGCACAATAATGACGGCAAAGGCAGCGCCATCGTTCATGTACGGTACGTCATACTCAACGACACTCTTTAGTACAATATTAGGTAAACTTTCCCGTAGCGGTATGGACACAAATAAACAAACCTCAGGTACAAAAATAATTCCTCTTTTGGGGTGCTGGTGCGCTTGGCCTGCCTGCCAGTTCACAAAAAACAACAAACAAAAAAAGCGGTTTACCTCATAACGTAATGTTTATACCTTTCAACTGGATAGTAATGTTTTTGTGGTTTTACTTGTTTTCCATTTTTACTTTAAATTTGGACTTAAATGAACATTTTGTTTAATTTTTTTTTCAATGAAGTACATGTAAAAGTGGTAAACATGCAGTCTTGTTTTTTTTATTACGTTTTCACTCAAATGTTAGATGTTTAATTTCCATTTTTAAATCATTAAAATTTTAAGAAACATGATTCCAAAAAACAAACCCGTCAAAATCTGAAGTTAACAGGTAAAACTCAAGTTATAGCGTAATAAAAAAAATAATACAGTTGTGGTGAGCTTCTGTAGCCCTTTAGCTAGCAGGCAGTCTCCTCAACACGACTCTGAGTCTTTGAAGCGAGCGGACCGAGTTAACGTCACTTGACGTGGGGGGGACGTGGGTGGGGGAGCTGCTCTCAGGCCTCGGCTGGAGGGCGCCCCAGCCTCAGGTCGTAGGAGACCATGTGGAAGTTATCCCAGGCGAAGAGCTTCTTCTGCGCCGGGTTGTAGTCAATCATGCTGTTGTAGCCGTACTTGTTTTTGAAGGGGACTGCCAGAGGGCGCCCGCGGCTGCTTTCCGTGTCGTACATGTAGTTGACGGTAGTGTTGGCCGCCCCGTAGCTGGCCACGGTGTAAAGGCGGCCACACACCAGGAATGCATTAGCCACGCCGTTCTTGCGGATGTTAGTCTCCCAGCTCTTGGTCACCCGCAAGTCGTGCGGGTCTAGCTGGGAGAGCACCACAGCCCCCTTGGCCTTGCTGGTGGAGTAGATGGCCCACAGGCCGCGCTCATCTACTGCCAGGTCAATGTCAGTGTAGCCACCCCACGCGTATGGGAACTGGCCGTGGAAGCCGGCATGCGGCAGGTCACGCCGCGCAGCCACGCTCTCTGACGCCAAATCGAAACGGATCAGTGTGCGGCTGCGGCGCCGCTGGTAGTACAGGGAACCGCGGTACAGGACGGCGCCTGTCCCCTCCAGGGGTTCCGGCAGCAACACCACCTGCATTACGCCAAAAGTATATTAATTGAAATCCATGGCCCCCAAAAAAAGAATAGGACTCCAAAGGAAACTAGTTTCAAATATTGAATGATTTGTGAAAATTAAGTGTCTAACCTTGAAAAACTAAAGTTTTAACGATTTCAAAACAAAAAAAGTCACATAACCATATCATCTACATTGCTGAATTCAATTTCTGTTTGACTTCAAATTCTTGGGAAAAATATGTCTCAAATCATTCATGTTTTCTTGGGGGAAAAATGGGCCACAAATACTGTAGTTTCATATTTTCTCCTCAAAGTCAATTTGAATTTCTGATCGTCAGACAGTCACAGGGCATTTAGACAACATTTCCAAGGGGGATAAATACAGCAAGAAAAACATCACCAATTACAAACCCAAACAATTCCCTAGCAGAGGAAAAGAATAGCCACCTTGGTGGGATACCCCTTGGAGAGCTGCTCCATGTCTTCGTATCCAAACAGCTGCCTGACGTCCGAGCCAACTGTGTCGATGCGCCACACCATGCTGGACCCGTACGGCGCCGCGGCCTCGGAGTCCTGCATCCATATGCCGTATTTGCCTGCGATGCTGTCGGCCTTCCTGTGAGTGACGGGCTCCGACACGGACACCAACACGCCACAACCTGGACCACCGAGCACAGCGTCAAATTACAGGTCAGATGCGTCAGGACTAGCTTATTAAGTACAACTGTATTTAATTTTCAGGTGCAATGCATTTGAATTTAATAATTATTTAACCCTTTCACGCACATTGGTTACTACTGTGGACAGCTTATGATGTTATCAGGGTGGATGAAAGGGTTTAGTACATACAAAAAAAGTCCTATATTTAAGAGCTATGTTGATTTCTAACTATGTATATTCAAGTGGCTTACATTAATATTAAATATACATTTTAAGAATATCATTTTTTATGAACACTTAGGCCTATTACATATTTTAATGTTGGTCATGATGGTGCTACGTGAGGAGCGAATAGAGGAGGTGAGGAGGTGTAAAAAGTTTGAGTGTACGGCCGGAGCTATGTAACCCTGAGATCGTGAGGACATCTGAGGTACTGTTGGCATGAGAGCAGCGATCCAGAATTTGGCGGGAAAAAGAACGGTGGTGCTTTCCGGCCAGGTGCAGGATTTGGCAACAGCAGCGTTTTCAATTCCAACTTGCACGTGTGGAGCGCATGTGCAATGATCCCACTTATCCTCTCTGGCATGACGCAGCTATTCTGGAACCCAATGCAATGCTATTTATGAATAGCGCTATTTGCTTTCGGGTTGTCACCATAGGGGCAACTTTTTATGGGTGTTGTGTTTGTGGGTGTCATGTTTGTAGGCCAGACAAGAGGAAGGACCGACTTAACAGCGTCCCTGACGTCATTGTTTTTACTCGAAAGCTGCAAACAAAAAATAGCTAAAAGTGGAAAAAAATGCAAAGAAAACTTGGAAGCAGTTTCTGTTGGCAAAATAAAGTCAGCACCTTTAACATATTTGCTGGCACCATCACTTTGTTTAGTTTTAGCCCACATTATTGAATGCCACCGCTGTTCCAGGAAGGGCTCATCCGGGAGTTGAACCCAGGACCAACGAGCCACATGAGGATACTAATGTACCCCATGACTTGTTATCTTGTGGCCAATGTGACAGCTGGAAGGTGTAAAGGTGACATGACTGAAAGCCACTGATGGTCCAGGAAGGGCTCGTCCGGGAGTTGAACCCGGGACCTCTCGCACCCTAAGCGAGAATCATACCCCTAGACCAACGAGCCACATGAGCATCTTGATGTACCCCATGACTTGTTGTCTTGTGGCCTGTTTGACGGCAGGTGTAAAGGGACATCACTGAAAGCCACTGATGCTGCAGGAAGGGTTCATCCGGGAGTTGAACCCGGGACCTCTCGCACCCTAAGCGAGAATCATACCACTAGACCAACGAGCCACATGAGGTTACTGATGTACCCCATGACTTGTTATCTTGTGGCCAATGTGACGGCTGGAAGGTGTAAAGGTGACATGACTGAAAGCCACTGATGCTCCAGGAAGGGCTCGTCCGGGAGTTGAACCCGGGACCTCTCGTACCCTAAGCGAGAATCATACCCCTAGACCAAGGAGCCACATGAGCATCTTGATGTACCCCATGTACCCCATGACTTGTTGTCTTGTGGCCTATGTGACGGCAGGTGTAAAGGGAAGTGACTGAAAGCTGCTGATGCTCCAGGAAGGGTTCATCCGGGAGTTGAACCCGGGACCTCTCGCACCCTAAGCGAGAATCATACCACTAGACCAACGAGCCACATGAGGATACTGATGTACCCCATGACTTGTTATCTTGTGGCCAATGTGACGGCTGGCAGGTGTAAAGGGACATGACTGAAAGCCACTGATGTTCCAGGAAGGGCTCGTCCGGGAGTTGAACCCGGGACCTCTTGCAGCCTAAGTGAGAATCATACCACTAGACCAACAAGCCACATGAAGATACCGATGTACCCCATGACTTGTGGTTTTGTGGCCCATGTGATGGCTGGCAGGTGTAAAAGTGTGGGACATCATCAAAAGCCATTGTTGTTCCAGGAAGGGCTCGTCCGGGAGTTGAACCCGGGACCTCTCGCACCCGAAGCGAGAATCATACCCCTAGACCAACGAGCCACATGAGCATCTTGATGTACCCTATGACTTGTTGTCTGGTGGCTTGTGTGACGGCAGGTGTAAAGGGACGTGACTGAAAGCCACTGATGTTCCAGGAAGGGCTCGTCCGGGAGTTGAACCCGGGACCTCTCGCACCCTAAGCGAGAATCATACCACTAGACCAACGAGCCACATGAGCATCTTGATGTACCCCATGACTTGTGGTCTGTGTGTAAAGGGACATGACTAAAAGCCACTGATTCTCCAGGAAGGGGTCAACACTGTTGTCTTGTTGTCTTGTGGCCTGTGTGACGGCAGATGTAAAGGGACGTGACTGAAAGCCACTGATGTTCCAGGAAGGGCTCGTCCGGGAGTTGAACCCGGGACCTCTCGCACCCTAAGCGAGAATCATACCACTAGACCAACGAGCCACATGAGCATCTTGATGTACCCCATGACTTGTTGTCTTGTGGCCTGTGTGTAAAGGGACATGACTAAAAGCCACTGATGCTCCAGGAAGGGCTCAACACTGTTGTCTTGTGGCACGGCAGATGTAAAGGGACATGACTGAAAGCCACTGATGCTCCAGGAAGGGCTCGTCCGGGAGTTGAACCCGGGACCTCTCGCACCCTAAGCGAGAATCATACCCCTAGACCAACGAGCCACAAGAGGATACCGATGTACCCCATGACTTGTTATCTTGTGGCCAATGTGACGGCTGGAAGGTGTAAAGGTGACATGACTGAAAGCCACTGATGCTCCAGGAAGGGCTCGTCCGGGAGTTGAACCCGTGACCTCTCGTACCCTAAGCGAGAATCATACCCCTAGACCAAGGAGCCACATGAGCATCTTGATGTACCCCATGTACCCCATGACTTGTTGTCTTGTGGCCTATGTGACGGCAGGTGTAAAGGGAAGTGACTGAAAGCTGCTGATGCTCCAGGAAGGGTTCATCCGGGAGTTGAACCCGGGACCTCTCGCACCCTAAGCGAGAATCATACCCCTAGACCAACGAGCCACATGAGCATCTTGATGTACCCCATGACTTGTTGTCTTGTGGCCTGTTTGACGGCAGGTGTAAAGGGACATCACTGAAAGCCACTGATGCTGCAGGAAGGGTTCATCCGGGAGTTGAACCCGGGACCTCTCGCACCCTAAGCGAGAATCATACCACTAGACCAACGAGCCACATGAGGTTACTGATGTACCCCATGACTTGTTATCTTGTGGCCAATGTGACGGCTGGAAGGTGTAAAGGTGACATGACTGAAAGCCACTGATGCTCCAGGAAGGGCTCGTCCGGGAGTTGAACCCGGGACCTCTCGTACCCTAAGCGAGAATCATACCCCTAGACCAAGGAGCCACATGAGCATCTTGATGTACCCCATGTACCCCATGACTTGTTGTCTTGTGGCCTATGTGACGGCAGGTGTAAAGGGAAGTGACTGAAAGCTGCTGATGCTCCAGGAAGGGTTCATCCGGGAGTTGAACCCGGGACCTCTCGCACCCTAAGCGAGAATCATACCACTAGACCAACGAGCCACATGAGGATACTGATGTACCCCATGACTTGTTATCTTGTGGCCAATGTGACGGCTGGCAGGTGTAAAGGGACATGACTGAAAGCCACTGATGTTCCAGGAAGGGCTCGTCCGGGAGTTGAACCCGGGACCTCTTGCAGCCTAAGTGAGAATCATACCACTAGACCAACAAGCCACATGAAGATACCGATGTACCCCATGACTTGTGGTTTTGTGGCCCATGTGATGGCTGGCAGGTGTAAAAGTGTGGGACATCATCAAAAGCCATTGTTGTTCCAGGAAGGGCTCGTCCGGGAGTTGAACCCGGGACCTCTCGCACCCGAAGCGAGAATCATACCCCTAGACCAACGAGCCACATGAGCATCTTGATGTACCCTATGACTTGTTGTCTGGTGGCTTGTGTGACGGCAGGTGTAAAGGGACGTGACTGAAAGCCACTGATGTTCCAGGAAGGGCTCGTCCGGGAGTTGAACCCGGGACCTCTCGCACCCTAAGCGAGAATCATACCACTAGACCAACGAGCCACATGAGCATCTTGATGTACCCCATGACTTGTGGTCTGTGTGTAAAGGGACATGACTAAAAGCCACTGATTCTCCAGGAAGGGGTCAACACTGTTGTCTTGTTGTCTTGTGGCCTGTGTGACGGCAGATGTAAAGGGACGTGACTGAAAGCCACTGATGTTCCAGGAAGGGCTCGTCCGGGAGTTGAACCCGGGACCTCTCGCACCCTAAGCGAGAATCATACCACTAGACCAACGAGCCACATGAGCATCTTGATGTACCCCATGACTTGTTGTCTTGTGGCCTGTGTGTAAAGGGACATGACTAAAAGCCACTGATGCTCCAGGAAGGGCTCAACACTGTTGTCTTGTGGCACGGCAGATGTAAAGGGACATGACTGAAAGCCACTGATGCTCCAGGAAGGGCTCGTCCGGGAGTTGAACCCGGGACCTCTCGCACCCTAAGCGAGAATCATACCCCTAGACCAACGAGCCACAAGAGGATACCGATGTACCCCATGACTTGTTATCTTGTGGCCAATGTGACTGCTGGTGTAAAGGGACGTGAATGAAAGCCACTGATGTTCCAGGAAGGGCTCGTCCGGGAGTTGAACCCGGGACCTCTCGCACCCTAAGCGAGAATCATACCACTAGACCAACGAGCCACATGAAGATAACGATGTACCCCATGACTTGTGGTCTGGTGGCCCATGTGATGGCTGGCAGGTGTAAAAGTGTGGGACATCATCAAAAGCCATTGATGTTCCAGGAAGGGCTCGTCCGGGAGTTGAACCCGGGACCTCTCGCACCCGAAGCGAGAATCATACCCCTAGACCAACGAGCCACATGAGCATCTTGATGTACCCTATGACTTGTTGTCTGGTGGCTTGTGTGACGGCAGGTGTAAAGGGACGTGACTGAAAGCCACTGATGTTCCAGGAAGGGCTCGTCCGGGAGTTGAACCCGGGACCTCTCGCACCCTAAGCGAGAATCATACCACTTGACCAACGAGCCACATGAAGATACCGATGTCCCCCATTACTTGTTGTCTTGTGGCCTATGTGACGGCAGGTGTAAAGGGAAGTGACTGAAAGCTGCTGATGTTCCAGGAAGGGCTCGTCCGGGAATTGAACCCGGGACCTCTCGCACCCAAAGCGAGAATCATACCGCTAGACCAACGAGCCACATGAGCATCTTGATGTACCCTATGACTTGTTGTCTGGTGGCCTGTGTGACGGCAGGTGTAAAGGGACGTGACTGAAAGCCACTGATGTTCCAGGAAGGGCTCGTCCGGGAGTTGAACCCGGGACCTCTTGCAGCCTAAGTGAGAATCATACCACTAGACCAACAAGCCACATGAAGATACCGATGTACCCCATGACTTGTGGTCTTGTGGCCCATGTGATGGCTGGCAGGTGTAAAAGTGTGGGACATCATCAAAAGCCATTGTTGTTCCAGGAAGGGCTCGTCCGGGAGTTGAACCCGGGACCTCTCGCACCCGAAGCGAGAATCATACCCCTAGACCAACGAGCCACATGAGCATCTTGATGTACCCTATGACTTGTTGTCTGGTGGCTTGTGTGACGGCAGGTGTAAAGGGACGTGACTGAAAGCCACTGATGTTCCAGGAAGGGCTCGTCCGGGAGTTGAACCCGGGACCTCTCGCACCCTAAGCGAGAATCATACCCCTAGAGCAACGAGCCACAAGAGGATACCGATGTACCCCATGACTTGTTATCTTGTGGCCAATGTGACTGCTGGTGTAAAGGGACGTGAATGAAAGCCACTGATGTTCCAGGAAGGGCTCGTCCGGGAGTTGAACCCGGGACCTCTCGCACCCTAAGCGAGAATCATACCGCTAGACCAACGAGCCACATGAAGATACCGATGTACCCCATTACTTGTTGTCTTGTGGCCTATGTGACGGCAGGTGTAAAGGGAAGTGACTGAAAGCTGCTGATGTTCCAGGAAGGGCTCGTCCGGGAATTGAACCCGGGACCTCTCGCACCCAAAGCGAGAATCATACCGCTAGACCAACGAGCCACATGAGCATCTTGATGTACCCTATGACTTGTTGTCTGGTGGCCTGTGTGACGGCAGGTGTAAAGGGACGTGACTGAAAGCCACTGATGTTCCAGGAAGGGCTCGTCCGGGAGTTGAACCCGGGACCTCTTGCAGCCTAAGTGAGAATCATACCACTAGACCAACAAGCCACATGAAGATACCAATGTACCCCATGACTTGTGGTCTTGTGGCCCATGTGATGGCTGGCAGGTGTAAAAGTGTGGGACATCATCAAAAGCCATTGTTGTTCCAGGAAGGGCTCGTCCGGGAGTTGAACCCGGGACCTCTCGCACCCGAAGCGAGAATCATACCCCTAGACCAACGAGCCACATGAGCACCTTGATGTACCCTATGACTTGTTGTCTGGTGGCTTGTGTGACGGCAGGTGTAAAGGGACGTGACTGAAAGCCACTGATGTTCCAGGAAGGGCTCGTCCGGGAGTTGAACCCGGGACCTCTCGCACCCTAAGCGAGAATCATACCACTAGACCAACAAGCCACATGAGCATCTTGATGTACCCCATGACTTGTGGTCTGTGTGTAAAGGGACATGACTAAAAGCCACTGATTATCCAGGAAGGGGTCAACACTGTTGTCTTGTTGTCTTGTGGCCTGTGTGACGGCAGATGTAAAGGGACGTGACTGAAAGCCACTGATGTTCCAGGAAGGGCTCGTCCGGGAGTTGAACCCGGGACCTCTCGCACCCTAAGCGAGAATCATACCACTAGACCAACGAGCCACATGAGCATCTTGATGTACCCCATGACTTGTTGTCTTGTGGCCAATGTGACGGCTGGTGTAAAGGGACGTGACTGAAAGCCACTGATGTTCCAGGAAGGGCTCGTCCGGGAGTTGAACCCGGGACCTCTCGCACCCTAAGCGAGAATCATACCACTAGACCAACGAGCCACATGAGCATCTTGATGTACCCCATGACTTGTTGTCTTGTGGCCCATGTGATGGCTGGCAGGTGTAAAAGTGGAGGACATCATCGAAAGCCACCGATAATCCAGAAAGGGCTCGTCCGGGAGTTGAACCCGGGACCTCTTGCACCCAAAGCGAGAATCATACCCCTAGACCAACGAGCCACATGAGCATCTTGATGTACCCCATGACTTGTGGTCTGTGTGTAAAGGGACATGACTAAAAGCCACTGATTCTCCAGGAAGGGGTCAACACTGTTGTCTTGTGGCCTGTGTGACGGCAGATGTAAAGGGACGTGACTGAAAGCCACTGATGTTCCAGGAAGGGCTCGTCCGGGAGTTGAACCCGGGACCTCTTGCACCCTAAGCGAGAATCATACCCCTAGACCAACGAGCCACATGAGGGTACCGATGTACCCCATGACTTGTTATCTTGTGGCCAATGTGACGGGTGGTGTAAAGGGATGTGACTGAAAGCCACTGATGTTCCAGGAAGGGCTCGTCCGGGAGTTGAACCCGGGACCTCTCGCACCCTAAGCGAGAATCATACCACTAGACCAACGAGCCACATGAGCATCTTGATGTACCCTATGACTTGTTGTCTGGTGGCTTGTGTGACGGCAGGTGTAAAGGGACGTGACTGAAAGCCACTGATGTTCCAGGAAGGGCTCGTCCGGGAGTTGAACCCGGGACCTCTCGCACACTAAGCGAGAATCATACCACTAGACCAACGAGCCACATGAGCATCTTGATGTACCCCATGACTTGTGGTCTGTGTGTAAAGGGACATGACTAAAAGCCACTGATTCTCCAGGAAGGGGTCAACACTGTTGTCTTGTTGTCTTGTGGCCTGTGTGACGGCAGATGTAAAGGGACGTGACTGAAAGCCACTGATGTTCCAGGAAGGGCTCGTCCGGGAGTTGAACCCGGGACCTCTCGCACCCTAAGCGAGAATCATACCACTAGACCAACGAGCCACATGAGCATCTTGATGTACCCCATGACTTGTTGTCTTGTGGCCTGTGTGTAAAGGGACATGACTAAAAGCCACTGATGCTCCAGGAAGGGCTCAACACTGTTGTCTTGTGGCACGGCAGATGTAAAGGGACATGACTGAAAGCCACTGATGCTCCAGGAAGGGCTCGTCCGGGAGTTGAACCCGGGACCTCTCGCACCCTAAGCGAGAATCATACCCCTAGACCAACGAGCCACAAGAGGATACCGATGTACCCCATGACTTGTTATCTTGTGGCCAATGTGACTGCTGGTGTAAAGGGACGTGAATGAAAGCCACTGATGTTCCAGGAAGGGCTCGTCCGGGAGTTGAACCCGGGACCTCTCGCACCCTAAGCGAGAATCATACCACTAGACCAACGAGCCACATGAAGATAACGATGTACCCCATGACTTGTGGTCTGGTGGCCCATGTGATGGCTGGCAGGTGTAAAAGTGTGGGACATCATCAAAAGCCATTGATGTTCCAGGAAGGGCTCGTCCGGGAGTTGAACCCGGGACCTCTCGCACCCGAAGCGAGAATCATACCCCTAGACCAACGAGCCACATGAGCATCTTGATGTACCCTATGACTTGTTGTCTGGTGGCTTGTGTGACGGCAGGTGTAAAGGGACGTGACTGAAAGCCACTGATGTTCCAGGAAGGGCTCGTCCGGGAGTTGAACCCGGGACCTCTCGCACCCTAAGCGAGAATCATACCACTTGACCAACGAGCCACATGAAGATACCGATGTCCCCCATTACTTGTTGTCTTGTGGCCTATGTGACGGCAGGTGTAAAGGGAAGTGACTGAAAGCTGCTGATGTTCCAGGAAGGGCTCGTCCGGGAATTGAACCCGGGACCTCTCGCACCCAAAGCGAGAATCATACCGCTAGACCAACGAGCCACATGAGCATCTTGATGTACCCTATGACTTGTTGTCTGGTGGCCTGTGTGACGGCAGGTGTAAAGGGACGTGACTGAAAGCCACTGATGTTCCAGGAAGGGCTCGTCCGGGAGTTGAACCCGGGACCTCTTGCAGCCTAAGTGAGAATCATACCACTAGACCAACAAGCCACATGAAGATACCGATGTACCCCATGACTTGTGGTCTTGTGGCCCATGTGATGGCTGGCAGGTGTAAAAGTGTGGGACATCATCAAAAGCCATTGTTGTTCCAGGAAGGGCTCGTCCGGGAGTTGAACCCGGGACCTCTCGCACCCGAAGCGAGAATCATACCCCTAGACCAACGAGCCACATGAGCATCTTGATGTACCCTATGACTTGTTGTCTGGTGGCTTGTGTGACGGCAGGTGTAAAGGGACGTGACTGAAAGCCACTGATGTTCCAGGAAGGGCTCGTCCGGGAGTTGAACCCGGGACCTCTCGCACCCTAAGCGAGAATCATACCCCTAGAGCAACGAGCCACAAGAGGATACCGATGTACCCCATGACTTGTTATCTTGTGGCCAATGTGACTGCTGGTGTAAAGGGACGTGAATGAAAGCCACTGATGTTCCAGGAAGGGCTCGTCCGGGAGTTGAACCCGGGACCTCTCGCACCCTAAGCGAGAATCATACCGCTAGACCAACGAGCCACATGAAGATACCGATGTACCCCATTACTTGTTGTCTTGTGGCCTATGTGACGGCAGGTGTAAAGGGAAGTGACTGAAAGCTGCTGATGTTCCAGGAAGGGCTCGTCCGGGAATTGAACCCGGGACCTCTCGCACCCAAAGCGAGAATCATACCGCTAGACCAACGAGCCACATGAGCATCTTGATGTACCCCATGACTTGTTGTCTTGTGGCCTGTGTGTAAAGGGACATGACTAAAAGCCACTGATTCTCCAGGAAGGGCTCAACACCATTGTCTTGTGGCACGGCAGATGTAAAGGGACATGACTGAAAGCCACTGATGTTCCAGGAAGGGCTCATCCGGGAGTTGAACCCGGGACCTCTCGCACCCTAAGCGAGAATCATACCCCTAGACCAACGAGCCACATGAGGGTACCGATGTACCCCATGACTTGTTATCTTGTGGCCAATGTGACGGCTGGTGTAAAGGGATGTGACTGAAAGCCACTGATGTTCCAGGAAGGGCTCGTCCGGGAGTTGAACCCGGGACCTCTCGCACCCTAAGCGAGAATCATACCACTAGACCAACGAGCCACATGAGCATCTTGATGTACCCCATGACTTGTTGTCTTGTGGCCCATGTGATGGCTGGCAGGTGTAAAAGTGGAGGACATCATCGAAAGCCACCGATAATCCAGAAAGGGCTCGTCCGGGAGTTGAACCCGGGACCTCTTGCACCCAAAGCGAGAATCATACCCCTAGACCAACGAGCCACATGAGCATCTTGATGTACCCCATGACTTGTGGTCTGTGTGTAAAGGGACATGACTAAAAGCCACTGATTCTCCAGGAAGGGGTCAACACTGTTGTCTTGTGGCCTGTGTGACGGCAGATGTAAAGGGACGTGACTGAAAGCCACTGATGTTCCAGGAAGGGCTCGTCCGGGAGTTGAACCCGGGACCTCTCGCACCCTAAGCGAGAATCATACCCCTAGACCAACGAGCCACATGAGGGTACCGATGTACCCCATGACTTGTTATCTTGTGGCCAATGTGACGGCTGGTGTAAAGGGATGTGACTGAAAGCCACTGATGTTCCAGGAAGGGCTCGTCCGGGAGTTGAACCCGGGACCTCTCGCACCCTAAGCGAGAATCATACCACTAGACCAACGAGCCACATGAGCTTCTTGATGTACCCCATGACTTGTTGTCTTGTGGCCTGTGTGTAAAGGGACATGACTAAAAGCCACTGATGCTCCAGGAAGGGCTCAACACTGTTGTCTTGTGGCACGGCAGATGTAAAGGGACATGACTGAAAGCCACTGATGTTCCAGGAAGGGCTCATCCGGGAGTTGAACCCGGGACCTCTCGCACCCTAAGCGAGAATCATACCACTAGACCAACGAGCCACATGAGCATCTTGATGTACCCCATGACTTGTTGTCTTGTGGCCCATGTGATGGCTGGCAGGTGTAAAAGTGGAGGACATCATCGAAAGCCACCGATAATCCAGAAAGGGCTCGTCCGGGAGTTGAACCCGGGACCTCTCGCACCCAAAGCGAGAATCATACCCCTAGACCAACGGGCCACATGAGCATCTTGACGTACCCCATGACTTGTTGTCTTGTGGCCCATGTGATGGCTGGCAGGTGTAAAAGTGGAGGACATCATCGAAAGCCACCGATAATCCAGAAAGCCCTCGTCCGGGAGTTGAACCCGGGACCTCTCTCACCCTAAGCGAGAATCACACCCCTAGACCAACGAGCATCTTGATGTACCCCATGACTTGTTGTCTGGTGGCCTATGTGACGGCAGGTTTGAAGGGACATTATTGAAAACCACCGATACTCTAGGAAGGGCTCATCCGGGAGTTGAACCCGGGACATCGCGCACCCTAAGCGAGAATTATAGCCCTAGACCAACGAACCACATGAGCATCTTGATGTACCCCATGACTTGTTGTCTGGTGGCTTGTGTGACGGCGGGTTTAAAAGGACATTATTGAAAGCCGCGGATTTCCCCGAGACCAATCAGCAACAGAATCAAGAAAAAAATATATGGACCCAAAAATTTGAAATGACCCTATTACTTGCCATGGATGCTTTTAATCAGCATCTGTAAATCAAGTGACAGCTTCTAACCTGTGTATTGTTCGGGAGCCGGAACTTCAGTCACCTCAGCCTTGACCTCCTGGAAGCCCTGCTGCCACACAGAGTCTGTCACACGCATGCGTGCGCGCACACACAGACACACAGACACACACACACACACGTTAAGAGTCAAAATTTTGAGCTCACAAATCCGATGCCAGATTATAGGAGGACCACCTGACCTCTCAAATTGCTGCCGTCACCCAGCCTATTGGGACGCGTCATCAGGTGGGACATGGCGTTCGAACCTGAACACACAAACATGAACTTTGAGTCAGGTGTTTCTATAATGTCATGGACAAGTTCATGACATTAAGATAAGATATCCTTTATTCGTCCCACAATGGGGAAATTTACAGCCTCCAGCAGCAAGAATGTATGTAGAAAGAAGAAAGGAGAAAGAGAAAAAAAACAACAAACATCTTTCAATTAAATACAATATGAACACAAATGGATAATAATTATTATTATTATTATGATTGTTATTTTTTATTCATCAGCCTGACAGCAGTCGGTAGGAACGAGCGTCTTGGTCATTATAGAAACTGAACATTGACCATGACACTTGTTGACCAGTTTATCATTTGGTGCTGAAGGAGCTGGTTGTCCATGAAGGTGCACATTTGTTTCTGCCTATTCAGCTATTATAATACAAACTACTACTGAGGCAGTGGCTGGTAACTCAAAAAGCTTTTTTTTTTTACATCCTGAAGGGACGTTTTTTGGGGGGGACATCAATGGATTCTTCCCAAAAGTGCCGATATAAAGATGAACTGTCGACATAAACACGAACTGGTAGTTGGTGAGGCCATGTGAGGGCAACAGTAGGGAATGTGACAGAAGGAAGTGGACACCCGCCCCCTCGACGCATTCCCAGCTGCTGTAGAGACAGCCAGTCGAAAGACGACATGACGCTCCGGACACTGCAGACACCCTGCCGGGCGCCGCCGTTCGTCACACATTCACTCCATTCATTGCGCGTCCAATAATTTTTCCTCAAAATTACAATTTGGATTGATTTTTTTAGGGCATCTTTGTTCATGTTATTGCAATGTGAATTGAGGAAGCCACCTATACCGACACATTAGAGCGCCTCATTGTTGGCCATGAACGTGGGCATGTCATGGAGAACTGTAAAATCAATGATTTGCCCAGCCCTCATGAACCCAGTTGCTTGTGTTATTGCTTTCTCATGCAAGTTGAGAGAGAGAGGGAGCAAGAGAGAGAGAGAGAGAGAGAGAGAGAGAGAGAGAGAGAGAGAGAGAGAGAGAGAGAGAGAGAGAGAGATTGAGAGAGATTTTAAAGCACGTTGCATGCTTTGTGCATTGGTGCACAAATGAGCTTTAATGATGCAGAAAACCTTTTTTTTAATGGTTTTCAGGAAGAGACTTGTGAAGACATTCTGGCAAGAAATGCCAGCGACATGGGAAAAGCAAACGGGACAATGTTTGGAAAACACAACAGAAGAAAAATCAAAAGGTTACTGGACAAAGCCATTTATCAGCACTGCAGGTAAACACATTCTCATCCCCAGTTTGTGTGTGTGTGTGGTCCAGATGTGCCTCCGTACGGCTTTGTCTCTCACAAAGGGATTCCCATGGACCCCTTCTCTGGTTAAGAAATTGAATTCCAACCAAATCATTTTGATGAAGTCCAATATTAAAGAGTTCCATTTGTCTGACGAAAAATAACTCCGTCCAAATTTCACGCCACAAATTGAACTTGTGTCTCAAGGCAACACTGTACTGTGCAGATGCACAAGAGGATTTATTACATATGCAAAGGGTGTTTGGGAAGCGCGGGGGTGGGGGCAAAAGATTAACTTTGGGGGTTAATTAAATGGCTGCTTGCTCCCCTGCAAATGCAACACCAGAGATTAATCTCCTTGACTCCTTGTGTGGAGCTGCCCTCCTTCACTGGCGTCATTAAAAGCCTCCAGTGCGTGACCTCCGCTTCCAGGCTCTAATCGCATCCACCCCCTTTTCCACACCTTCAACTAATTCGCACCCCGTCTGCCATGCAAAGGAAAGCAGCCATCATAAAGGCTCATGAAGACTGAGACGACCCACAGGGAGTAAGCCGAGCCGTGTGTCTGTTTACGCGCCAACATTCATTTTAAAACATTAGTCTCTCCCCCGGGTGGATCATCTTACTCCAGTCCTAAAGGCTCGCCACTGGCTCCTAATTATCCAGAATAGATTTTAAAATTTGGCTACTGGTCGAAAAAAAATAAATCGTTGAATGATTTGGGTGCTGATTACATTAAAGAAATGCTACTTGAATATAAGCGAGTTTGTGTGTGTGCATTTATCTATCTATCTAAGTATTCATATACTTAGATACAGAGAGTCAAGAAGATCCAACCTTTAATTCAAGTGCATTTATTCCATGGGAGAAAGAAATCCGACATTAAGAAATAATTCTTTTACATCAAATCATGCATGCCACAATTATTAGCACCCCAGTTGTGAATATTTTGCCCCGCCCCCCTTTTGCCCAGCAAAGCAGCGCCCGATCTTCTCTTTCAGCAAAATGAATTAAAGAAAGAGGAATCTTCAACCATTCCGCTTGACACAATCATCCAGCGACCCGGCTCCACTCCTCTGCGCTCTCCTCTTTAGCTCAGTCCACAGGTTTTCAATAGGGTTGAGGTCTGGGGACTGACATGGACATGGGAGGAGCTTGATTCTGTGTCTGGTGAACCATTTCTACGATTTCAGTTTGCTTCTGCAATAAAAAATCGAATTCGTTTTGACATCTTCACCAGGTGTGCCAATAATTATGGGGAGGAGGGGACACTGTGTCTATGTACGTGCAGTACACGTGCGCACACACGCACACACTCACAAACACACACACTTTCTTTCCACTTTAAAATGAACCGTCGTTGAATTGCATCACAACCCATGTGCTAGGATACGTATCAAATCATTTTTTATTGGAGATGCAGACTAAATTCTGACCGATCACTGTGCTGCGTGTCACAACTGAGATTGAGACAAACCAATAAGACAAAAAGCGACATTCATCTCAATATGTGTGCCGTTCGTAATGACTGACATGTAGACTGAATGGTTCTATGGAGTGGCACACACGTGGAGTGATCTTGCGTACTCAGTTGTGCTTCTTACCTCCAGCAGGTCTCATCAGACCACTGTCAGGCACGGCGGGGGTCTGCGGCGGGCACGGTCTGCTCCTCAGCCTCTCCGTCTCCCTCAGCATCTCCTCCAAGCGTCTCTGAAGCAAGCCCATCTCTCTCTGCAGCCGCTCCTTCTCACCCTGCAGCAGGTTCCTCTCGCCCACCGCACGATTCAGCGCCTCGCGGAGCCGAGCCCCCGCGTCCGCCGAGGAGGCCCCCGCCTCCTCTCCGGTCAGCTTGGACACCAGCGCTTCCAGTAAGGTGAGCCTGGTTTTGATGCCCTCCACCTCGGGGCCTCCGGCATGGGGGCAACTGGCCTCGGCGGGGCTGGCCACGGTGAAGGTGTACTGGCATCGCCCGCTCCGGTCATTGCCCCTCCAGAGGGCGGCGCGGTCCTGGGCGTCACCTCGTGGGGCCAGGAGCCCCAAGAGGCACATGGAGAGCAGGAGGAACATGATGTAGGAATGACGAGCAAACCCCAAATGGACTTTTCAGGGATTAATTTTTTTCAGGTTTGTGTTGCTGTCGTCCACCTCGCGCGCAGGCCGCTTACACTGATCTCTCCCAGTGCCGCCCGCCGATATTTATACGGTGAGTGGAAGAGGTGAAAAGGAGGGAGCGAGAGAGTGAGGGAGGGGAGAAAGAAAGATGGATTTACTGGAGTAGGTGGAGGCTTGTGTGTGGTCATTCTTTTATCGTGGCTTTATTTCCCCCCCACCCCCTCCACGGCAAACAAACACCCTCGACTTTATTTGTAAAGGGCGCTGTGTGTTTTTATTTAATAACCCTTGGTGTAATTGTTGGGATATGGCCCACGCATTCCAAGAAAGTCAGGTGGGGGGGTTGGGGGGGGCTCTCATTGGATATGGTTACTGCAGTTTCCCCTTTCGTTTGGAGGGGGGACGAAGGCCGAAGGTGGTAACAAGGCAGAATAGGCTGCCCTGGGTCTTCTTTACTGGCATAGGCAAGAAACCGGAGTGAATAAAAGTATGCTGGTTAATTATATGAAATTCAAGAAAAACAACAGTTAAATACACAATATGCATATGCATTTATCCATTTTTAGAATTTCTTTCTAAATAATTGGTTCATAATTTTACTCAAAGTAAAAAAAAAGGGGTAAAATAAAAGTGTTTTCCAAGATTAACTTTTAAAAATAATTCGTTCACAAATTTATTGTAAATGATAAAATAAAAAGTATGAGTTAGATTTTAAAAAACTGTAAGCCAACATTTTTTGTCGAAAATAACTGGTTGATTTACTGCAAATAAGTAATTTCACGTATGCATGGAACATTTTTTTGTAATAAGAAATAGAAGGGAGTAAAATTACATTATTAAAATAATTGGTTAATATATTGCAAATAAAATTAGCTAATTATTTTTTAATAACTGGTTGATTTATTGTAAATGATAATTTTTAAAAAAGTTTAAAATAAGCATTTACCAGTGAGTTTAAATTTTATTTGTAGATAATTTATATATTAATATACTGGTAAATTTTAAAAATGTCAAAAATTGATTTCATATCATATTATATCTTTTTTTAAACAAGCACAAATGTGTAACAAGCATAAATGTGGCACCCGAACACAAAAATACATCCGCACCTGTGCTCTATGGACAAGTTTTGTGACATGCTTGGGAAATCATTTTACCGTGAGCAAAGAGTGAAATTAAATTATGAGATGTTGAGTTAAGAATTTTGAGGCAAAAATAAAAATAAAAGCCTTCCAACACTTCCAAACAATGCGTTCCAAGGTAAATAATTTAAATGAATTCATTCATTCATTCAATAAATCAACTCAACACAAAGTGCATGCATGCACGCACGCGTGTATACACACTCACGCACACACGCGCACACTGAATGAAAGCCGAGTTGGCTGACAGGTCGTTTTTGCTGCTGCTCGCCCTTGATCTCTCCGCAAGTTGAATCGCTAGCTCACTTTGAGCGCCATGCGATAGCCACGGTGATCCCATTTATTTTCAGATGAGCAGCACGATGGGAGATTCGCGCAAACCAGCTTTCCAAAAATGCAGACGGGGGCCTCCTCATTTTGAACTTCATATCCTGCGCTTGTTTGGGGGATTAAAGCGGTGCACGTGCATGCTGATGATCAGGTCAAATTTGAGCATTTTTGAGTGATTTTTTTTCTTTCGGGGTGTAACCTGAAGACAGACAGGGCTGACAATTTTAATCGTTAAACCACTTCAGTATGTAAAGCGGGGTAAAAATGTCAATTGAAGGGTTCGTTGTTTATGAATAAATGGCTCTACGTTAAGAAACGGCAAAAGGAGAGATGAACTCTGTTTGAACGCAGCTCCAAAATGTCCAAAACTCACCTTCTGAATCACTTCCTTCTTTCCCTATTTTTCAGCCAATCAGAAGCTATAAAACACGCCCAAGCAATTATTGAACAACAGAATGTGATTCAGGTAATCTTAACATGAAATAATATGATGCTCAAACATAAAATAATAGTATATTATTAATAATAGAACATAAGCTTCCAAAAATATTGGTTGAATGCCTCTAAATTCCCTTCCCTCGAGAATTAATCTTTGCCATTATCATCCTATGGTGAGGGGTGTATTTTAAGTGTGTGTGTGGGGGGTGGGGGGGGCGCCCCTCCCACCGATGTGCTCGAAAGGCTAACGATCGTAACTGGATCGTAGGGAGGAGGGTGGTGTTCACGGCGGCACGTGGATGAGCAGTGGGATTAAGTCTGCTTGTTTTCACCAATCGTATCCAAACGGCTTCAAGTGTCTTTTGGATTGGATTGGATTGCATTGACGATTTGTTGACTTCCAGCTCCCGAGACGCCGTGTCATTCCATAGAACTTCTCCGAGTGCTCTTGTATGCGTGCGACGAATAACACCTGGCTTTCTCTTCTTGTGTGTTTGATTTCCTTTCATGTGACTCACATAACCGCCGCTATGCCCGGAATCTGAGGTCATCCCAAAAGCAGGACCAAAACATGCTGTGCTGCCAATGTGGGAGGCTTAAAAAAAATAGTCCCCTCCTCACATGAAGGGGATTTCGTGTGCCTCATCAATCAGACTTTTACCAACTCCATTTTTAACAGGCTTGTCATTGAGTGGATGTTTTTAACAGTCCCAGACTGTGTCAAATGAAATCATCACCCTCCGGTGGACGTTTCACAGTGGGCGTCCGCGTGTAATAGAAGAGCTTGGTCGAACAATAATGTCTATGTCTCAGATATTTTTTTAAACTGCTGCCAACCGAGTAAAATTGAAATGACAGCATTTAGAGGACAGCACAGGATGTCCCTCCTGACAATTTTTCCTCTCTTCCTCAGTATATTTACACCAAACCCACCAAATTCTGCCTGCACGTGTACAGTTCCCTCCAAAAGTATTGGAACGGAAGAGACTGTACATTGCTGGAAGTTAGTGTCCGGTGATTTGAATTGTTGGCATCTTACATCTAAAATGACCGTAAATGTTCGCTTTGAAGCAAAACGTTGAACTTGGTTGCCACGATCCGACCGCAGGACAATAACTTTATAGGATTTAGCGTACATGTGGTTCAGATTTGGTTGCAATCGGACTAAATGAAGGACTTGAGGAAATGGTCAAAAGCACTTGAAGGGGAACTCAAAAGTAATGATTTGCAAGAACACTGGATTCTGATTCATCTTTTGATTGTGGAATACGAATTAAACAGATTTAATCCATCCTTTTTCATCCATTTTGGCCAATATAATCCTCTTCTGTCAAGTGGAACTGCTGTCCAAATGCCCCTACGCTCACATTGCGCTCATCACGTGACCAAACAGGAGAACGGACCTTTTAAAAGCACTTTATTTCAGACGGAGAGCAGGTTGAGAAGGGAGGGATTTTTCACGGTAAATTATGACAGGATCAATATGTACATCGTGGAATAAATTAAAGAGTTTAATGTCCAGACCATTTCACAATTAAAAAAAAAAAAGAGAGATTAGGTCCACAAAGATTGAAATGACTCACGCCCACCCCATAACCGTCAGAACAGCCCAAGTGTCAGATTCATCAGGACAAAAAAACAAACAAACAAACAACCAACCAAAGCAGAAACAGGGAGGATGACCACATCAGCCCAGAGGACATTCATGACAGGTTTTGTTTTTGGCCCTTTAACCAGCAAAGAGCAGCATGATGCATTCTAATGTTTTGGGTGGCGCTCCTGAAACCCATTGTGCCCATTACGGCCATGGCTAAAAACAAATAAAACATACAACAATAATATTTTTTTAAAAACGCTGTTGTGGTTTGATTCAGTTCTGTACATCCACTTTCACTTTTGAGCTTCCATTGTTGGTCGAGTAATTGGCCATTGGAGAAAATACACAGACTAAAGAGAACGAAGAAGACCAAAAGTCTGCCGTTGTGGTTCTCCGCATGGACCTTCCTCTCCTCGTTTAAATCGATTGGCAAGCTACACGATAATGTCATCACACATTTGAACTGTACTACTTGCAGCAAAGAAACCGAGTCTATGCTTTCTAAAACTCCAAAACAGGGATGAAGGCGGCCGGCCCGAACTTTGTCATGATCACTGAAGACGGAGGGGGTGACCGGTGTCCACTCCCCCTTCCTGCCCCGAATCCAGATTAGAGGGCCGTGTGACGAGATGAGGAAGGAGGGCAGCCCGTCGCAGTCCTCCTTGGATACTAACGATACCGCAGAATCACAGGAACTGACGGGGACAAGAGATGACGACATGATTAATGTCACTGGGTATGATCAACTTATTCATGATGTATGACTGTGGATAAGTTACAACTGGGGGTGTGCATCTCTCCAAAATGGCCGAACAGGTTGCCAGCCAATCGCAGGGGAACGCATAGAAGGACAACCATCCACACTCACAATTACACCTCGGGAAAATTTAGAATTTTCGGTTCACCTGCTCTGCGTGTTTTTGGAATGCGGGAGGAAACCCCACGCAGGAACGGGGAAAACACGTAGGAAGGTTGGCGCCAGAATTGAACCTCGCACCTGCACTGTGAGGCGGACGTGATAACCAGTAGTCCACTATTCCGCCTGCTACTGAGTATTTCATCAATTAATCGTAGCTTGATTGGAACAATTGACTTAATTTGATGCATTCACATCTTTTCAATCAAAAACGATTTTCCGATTCAAATCGGTTTGTTACCCCCCAAACTATAACCCTATTTCATAACCCTTTTCAAAGAGCTATTTCTTGTTTTAAGTCTTCAATTCTCCGAGTGATAGATTCAATCAGGTTCCGACTCAAAACGACGGTTACACCCCAGGAACAGGAACGGCATCATAAACCGCCAATCGTCTGTGCTGTAAAAGGTACTCGCAGGATTCAAACCAGGGGAGGCAATGCGGGCTAAGATACTCACTAATTATAATCAGCAGGAGACCAATCACGACCAGAGCGATGATCATCTTCATCTGGGGGACGACAAGGCACACAAGCTTTGTAACACAAATGATCTGTGCGCCAGACGCACAGAAGAAAGGAAGGGGGGAGGGGGGACAAGGGCAACAACACACCTTCATGTTCCGCCACATCATCCTCCTGTGCAGCTGTTTGGCTCGGCTGCTGAAGGCCGACGCGTTGTCCGATAGGCTCTCTGGAAAAATGAGAAGAAAAAAAACAAAACAAAACACATTGAGGACACGTGAGGTGAAATTTTCAGAGAAGCTGGGTAACATGTTTGCTTGGAGCGGAGTCTAACGTGACTCAGACTGCTCGGCTATTGCGCAAGGTTCCAGAACACATGAAAATTCGTCAATTTATTCAGAGCAGAACAAAAACACATTTGCCGCTTACTACTTAAGTCTGTGTCATGTCTTCCGTGCCCGGCCGTCGCCTGGATACCGCCGCTGTTAATGTACCGATTCCTGGCACGTGAGCGGACCTCCCCTGTGATCCTTTTGTCATGCATCTGCCGCCTTTTGCGAAGACGCTCGTTAACCCGGAGGAATGTAACCTTGCCCGACCACTAAGGCCGCGGCAGCAACACGCTTGTGCAATTTGCGCGCAAATGTGTTCCACGTGTGTGTCGTTGCCCGCGCAGACGCAACAACTGCGTGAAGGCAAAGCCACCGGCGACGACCTAATGTCTTCATCGCCGAGGTGGCGACAGCGTGTTGTTACGCACGCACGCATGCTCGATTCAGAAGAGAGGAGAGCCCTCCATGCGATTCAAACGTTTACATGCAAGCACCCGACACCTGTATATTATTGACTATAATCCGAACACCTACTAAATCGCAGATTTTGACATTTTTTTTTTTTCCTTGGGTCGCATGTGCCCCAGTGAGGACTCACCCGACTTGTCCTGCAGGTCGTCGAGACGCTCGCCCCTCTCGATCACCTTGGAGATGTTCTCCTGCATCACGTCAATCACCTCGTCCACCTGCGACTGCACACTGAGCACCATGGAGACACCACAGAGTCATCGACAGGTACGTTTTTTGAAATAGGCAAATCACGGGAATATTTACAGGATGGGAACGAGCCCTAAGTAATTGATACGAGCCTCCGCCCCTCCCCCAAATGTTCATAGTTAATAATAATAATAATAAAACATTTTATTTATAAGCGCCTTTCAAGACACCCAAGGACACTTTACAATAACAAAAAACACAAAACAATACGGGTCGAGCAGCGGCAGCCAAAACGCGCCAGCGTTCACTCAACCCGAAGGTCAGAAAGAAACCACAGGGGAGGGAGAGAGGGAGAAAAAAACCCACGCTCAAACTACCCTCATTTTGAGGATAATTTGAGTGAGGCAAAAAAAACTCCTGCACAAGCATATGACAGTACGTAATAATAGCGTAGGATCCCAAAACAATTTCGCATCATTTCAGTGCTCATGTCGCAAAGACTTTCTGGAATTTCCACTAACGAACCAGGCTAAACTTAGCTCCTCCCCTGCTGCATAGCTTGTCTGTTAATCGAGATGAATCGCATCCACAAGACACGTTTTAATGTTTCGACTGGGCTTTGGCGGCCTCTTTTGGCATCTTGGGGAATTACATTAAGTGCATGAAACTCAAGAGAGTACAATATAGGCTCCACACACACACATACACACACACACACACACACACACAAAGTGAATTTGAGGATAGTGGAAATGTGAATATGTGGGGTGGGGGCACTACAGGGACCCGACTAGTTTGTAGAAATCAGAAAATGTTTCATTTTCCATAATATGTGCGCCCTTGAAAGTTACAATTGCCTCCTCACGTGGAAGCGCTCAGTAAAGGACTGCAAGGTTATCATTAGGGCGGACAGTAATGGGGGGGAAGAGGGGGGTGTCCAGGGAGGATTACACAACAACATGCATGTTCATCATGTGCCTGGGTTACACAATGCGCTAACTACCTGCAAGCTTCCGGTAAACACAACAAGACGATTACGCAACACACAGACACAGGCACAGAGAGGACTGACTGTTTTGCATCGTGGGAAGGAATGTGTTTGGACTCACTGTTTGAGTTTGTCATTCTGGCCTCCCAATCGGGGTCCCGTGGGGCCGCGCCTGTAGAACGGGCTGAAATCAAGTCTTTGCAGAGTACTGCAGTACGGTGAGGCTGTATACAAGGTGTGCAGATACAAACTCACAGAAAAAAGTCTTCTTCCTCATCGGAGTCTTCCTCCAGCAGGTTCCTCTGTGGTGAAAAAAGAGGCAGATAAGAAAAGACACAACGCTCCTCAAATATGGAATGAGGTCATATTGCACCGGTGTCAAACACAAGGCCCGGGGGCCAGATTTGGTCCGCCACATCATTTTATCTGGCCCGCAAAAGCAAATCAACCAGGTCAACTGCCATGACGCATGCCAAAATCTGTACCACATTTCATCTTATCATATGTCGTAAATAATCATGTTGAGCTATTGCGAGCATTTTCTTGTTTTACATTAGTACTTGAACAACAAACTACTCTCCTGTCCCGACTTTCGATTTCAATAATCGTTATCTATTAATTGTGTACTGTATATTTAATAATATGAGGAGCTGATTAAACATTGATACGGTTTCACAGTCATAATGGCCCCCCCCCCCGAGGGAAACTGTGACCACAACGTGGCCCGCGACAAAAATGAGTTTGACACCCCTGTCATATCGTTTTGAAAAAGAAACAAACGAAAAAACATGATTGCCTTTGCTAAGGCAAATGTTTCTGCACTGGAGGTGCACCGAACGGTGCGGTCGGCGAGGTTAAAAAGACGAGTTATTGTGCTGAGGATGAGGATGATGAGTTGCTACAAGTTTTTGCTGTCCCCACCAAAGCCAACATCAAAAGTACAGAGTCCATGCCGACT
Source organism: Hippocampus zosterae (assembly GCF_025434085.1). Classification (NCBI taxonomy): domain Eukaryota; kingdom Metazoa; phylum Chordata; class Actinopteri; order Syngnathiformes; family Syngnathidae; genus Hippocampus; species Hippocampus zosterae. Next base: position 19,726,096 of record NC_067458.1, read on the forward strand.
AGGGACCGGATCCAAAGTGTGAGCGTGGATCAAGAGTAGCAGACCAGAGTCTAAAAGAAGCAGCGACACCAAACACCCTGACGCTATTCGTGGAGAATCGGCGTCGGACGGGATGCAATAAATTTCTCACAGGAGGTGAATAAGTCCCCGCGCGCGACTTTTGCTTTCCGATTGGACGTTGCGGTGGCGGAGGGTCACTGTTGCCGTGGGGGAGACGACACCTCTTCTCATGATCTCAATATGGCGGAAGCACAACAGGATGTCCTGTGAAATGATGTGGGGTTTTCACGACATTCCTTTCAGGTGCTGTGGAATCGCAGAGACTCAAGGGTGGTGACCATCAACCAACCCTGATGAAGTCGCCACAACAGAATTCAAGATGGGGTGCTTGGTGTTGCTAGGCTGGAGCTTGGCAAAGACAGCTTTCGCTCTCATGTAATAAATGACGAAAAGGACTGTTTAAATGCCAATTGCAACCGAACCAGGGAACGTCCGGCTCCATTCACCGATCCGGTGAATTTTGCCGTTCAGCTCTTTGATGGCTGAGGAGGTAACGTATGCGCTTCCCCAGATCTGAAGTTCATCTTTGAAATCTTTGCTCGGACCTTCCCGTGCAGAGTTTAATAAGATATCCTTTAGTTGTCCCACACTGGGGAAATTTACAGCCTCCAGCAGCAAGAATGTAGGTAGAAAGAAGAAAGAAGAAAAAAAAAACAACAAACACCGTTCAATTAAGAGCAATATAAATACAAAATGGATAAATCGCAGTGCTATTTACATTTGTCCTTCACATCATTAAGGTTAAGTATTATAATTATTAATTATTGATTAATTGTTTGCATCATCTCCCTGTATCTTTACATAGATTTCCGTCCAGCTGGTGGTGTTGGCATGGCAACAAAAAGAAAAATTGGTCCTCTGCTTGCCCTCATCCATGTGACCTGAAAGCTGTTTATATCAAGCTCACACACACACACACAGACACTGATTGCCCCCGCCCCCCTCTTCCTCACCCTCTCGCTGCGAATGGATCCCGTGACCTCATCGTCGTTGAGATGTCTCTTGAACTTGGGGGGCATGTTGTCGTCAAGCTGCTGCTGGTGCTGCTGCTCCTCCCGATCGGGCTCCCTCTGCAGGAGGCACAAGGGAAAAGGGGCCATTTGGCGAAATGCCATAGAACGCCGACAGACACGTCGTGAGGTACACCTGCATAATCTAATGACGTTTAATCCCCATGAATGGTGCATTTTACATAGATAACATTTCGATTGAAGATATAATAATAATAATAATGCATTTTATTTAAAAGCGCCTTTCATGCCACCCAAGGATACTGTACAGACAATAAGAAAATACAAGGTAAGAATTTGTAAACGAGCAAGACAACTGTTTTAAAATGTGTGTGTGTAGGGAAGGGGGCATAAAATGTATCCTTTAAAAGTGTCACCTAACACTTTTGCTCTCTCTGGTCAACCATAAAACTTCTACCATTGAGTCCAGTTCAGTTTTGAAACGGTTGCGTTCTCCGCGTCCGATTCCGGCACGGCGACTGGAAACCTTTCGGGCCTTTTCAGTGCGAGGAAGTTTCCAGTAAACACGCAAGAGAAGCGGCTACGGCAAAGAAAAAAAAGAGAGAAAGGGGAACAGAAAGCTAGCATGTTAAGAATGTCGAAGAAAGAAAAATACAAGTTGTTAGTAAGTTACTTAGCAGAGAGCAGAGAAAGAAACATGAAAAGTCCTTCAAATGATGTCAAGTATTTTGGGGTTGAGGTAATCCCAAAATCCAGCTCAAGGGCCAAATTAGCAAAGGGACACCGGGACTCCAGGGCCCATTTTGAGCCTACATCCTCAGTTTGGGGAGCCCTTGAATCTCGGTTTTATCATGCAGAGCAGAATCACTCAAAATCATGGGAAGGTGTAATAACTCAAATAAATCTGTTTAAACCAAGAAAATGAAAGAGAAGGCGGAGGCTTCATTCAATGAAGTGTTTCTTAAACGCAAGGTGGGTCAACAGTTGGTGTCTCGTTTGTAAATCAAAAAGAATTAAGGTAGACAGTAGTTTTAAACGAAGGAAATAAAAAGGAAGGATGGAAGAAATGAAGTCACAGGTCAGGAAAGATAGATGATAAAAGCAAGTCTGAAATGGAACAAAGGAGAGGAAGGAAGGATGGTAGTTTTGGGGAAAGGGAGGAAGGATGGGGAATAAAAGAAGTGCCATGAAGGGAAAAATCAAAAAGGTAGGAAGGTAAAATAAAAATGGAGGAAAGGTTGAGGGGAAAAAGTAAGATGGGTAGGAAATCGGGTTCAAGTAATGGGAGGAAAAGTGAATAAAAAGCAGGTGTGAAGGAAGGAACAAAAGTAAAAAGGAGCAACAAAAAGGTGGAAGAAAAAGGGCAGTTCAGACAAATTAGGTTTCAGCAACAGAAGGTCGGATTTAAGGATGCATGAAACAAAAAAAATACGTAGGTGAAGAAACGAGCAAAGTTAGTGAAACAAGGGATGTAACGGATCATGAATACAAGATCTGATCGATATAAAGTAGGAAGGAAACCAGCGACGGAATCTGGAATAGGGAGTGAGATTGAGGAGGGGAGAGTAGGTTGATGGACGGATTGATTGATGAATGCAATTATGCAGAATTAAAAGAAAGGGAAGAAAGGATGCCAGAGGTGATGGGGGGGGGGGGAGCAAGTGTAACGAGAAAGACGGCAAAAAGGAAGCGGAAGGTAGGTTTACGCAAAGGAAGGTTGGAAGGATGCATGAATATAATGCACCTCAGAGGTAGAAAAAAGATGCCAGCAAAACACGGAGCTACTTTTGGCCCACCCGGAATAAACATACCTATCACACAGCTCCTAAATATAAATGTAGCAAAATGTGCCCTGTTTTGTTTCAACAATACTTTACTCGCCCTTTTGTATCAAAGCAGATGTCCTAAAGCGCCATTTGAAAGCAAATCTTGCATATTAAAGAAGCTGTGTCACTGTCCTGTGTCATGTCGTAGCCTCCATGCGAAGCTAAGGATGCGAACGCCACCGCCACCCGCCTCGGCCAACAAAAGAAGCAAACCTCGACGTGGGAGGAGGACTCACGTGTCAAGGTGTCAGATTTGTAAGACGTTTCATCAAATGATGTCCAAGGCGAGGACCATTGTGGATGTTACAGAGCTTCCGTCGCCACTGCTGCTACTGCTTTGTGATAGCTTGACAACGATCAGCTGACCGGGAAGTCAACAGGAAAGCCGCACCCACCCTCCACAAAATATATTTTACAGGTTAGTAATATTGTAAGTTTTACTGGGAATGGCAGAAAAAGGGGGAAACGTTTCCTCTTTATAGAAATGAAATTATGTTCACATTTAATGATCGTAAGGTGAAAGCGAACCAGGCTACAGTTTGTCTTGTCTTTGCCTCGCCTGTAGATGGCAGGAGTGTAACCATTAGAACACTTAAAATACGAAGAAGAAATCAACGGCAAAGGAGTAAACACTTTTAATATGTCTTTTTTTTACGTGTACTTTTTTTCCTGGCATTTTTCCATTCTGCCATTCTTCATTCTATTTTGCCTGATGACTCGTGCATTTGGACCCTTTCCTCCATCGCCAATATTTGCATTTCTGCTTTCATTCCACCTCAAACCTGTTTTTTCTTTTCCTTCCTGACCTCCTTACTTCTCTCTGCCTTCCGTTCCTCTGATCTGCATCGTTGCAGGCTTTATTGCGGCTTTACTGTGCAATACTACTTTAGCATTTTTCCCTTGCCATTTTGTCTTGATACTTATTTAAAGGTTTCTTGGTGCTTTCTTTCATTCCACACTGGGAATATGTTTTGCTCCCATTAATATACGGGAGTATTTCCATATTACATTAACAAAGGGTAAACACTGGGTTATTTTCATGAATTTAGTCCTAAGGACAAGCGCGCTAGATTTTCTGTAAGTGGCAGAAAGAAAGAAGCAGACAGTCATAAATATGGGTCTGTAATAGAATACGCTCTGCTGCCATTAAAATAGAGGAAACATTTTCTATCGCCTGTAGGTGGCAGCAATGAGTTTATTAAGTTCAATAATACAAAGAAGAAACAACACCCGGAAATACGTTTTTAGTGCGGCAACTCTACACATTTGTCACGTTTTTGTGACCTATGTTACCTGAAGTCTGTTCATTTGCAGGTAAAGCAACGACACTGTCCGTTGTGAAAGTCTGCTGTTGACATGCAGCGCGTCAACGAACCTCATCCGCTGTTCGGAGGCGCCCTTTCGGCCATCCTCCCTCACGGCGCCGTGGACGTGAGCAAGATGCGAGAGATTCCGGACAACCAGGAGGCGTTCGTCCACAACCGAACCGATCAAAGTCTCATCGTGGAGCTGGTCGAGTACCAAGACCACGTGTCGGACCAGGACGCGGCTCGGTACCACTTTGAGGACATCGCGGGTAACAACGCCGCCACTCAGCCTGGCGCGCAAGAGGTGACGGAGGTGGTCGCCTTGCCCAAGTCGTCAGTGTCTCTGTCGGCGTGCAGCTCCGCCTGGGCGCTGACAGGCACCCAATACGTGTCCAAGTACAACGAGACGGCGAGGAACCTCGTGAGGCTTCACCTCGGCGTGTTCCGCCTGCCTCAGTTCGGCACCGACGTACTGGTAACGTTCAACGACCCGCAAAGCATCTGCCCCGCCAGTAGTAGCAGTCCTGCGGCTGTGGGACCTGACGCCGAGCCGTGGACTGTGGAGGACTTCCAGCACCTGTTGCAGTCCCTGACACTGCATAACCCAGGACTGTTTGGCTAAAACGCTGGGGTAAGGAGACCTATGGACAGTTGGACATGAACGGACCGCGAGAGAATTTGAACCTTTAAGGCATGGATTAGCAAAAGGAAATCAACCAATAACTCTTTTTTTCCCTCCAAGTTTATTTGTTTGCTTTTTCGGCTAAATAAATGCACCAAAGTCAACCACCATCTGTTCCGTTATGCCAGTTGACTTCCAATTGATCTTTTAAAAGACAATTTCTGACGTTTAGGAAATGCTGTCCTGTGGTACTTTGTTTTGTGTGTGCCAGAATTTGAGTTTTTGGTTGATTTGCGTGTGTTTCGTGAGCCAAAATCTGAGTCATCAGTGATATTCAGATATATAAATATGGCAATTTACAGTACCATAATGCCCTCAGCCGAGACTTCACTTTGCTCACGAACTCCACAAATATCAAGTTGGAAGGTTCCCATCACTTTGGAAGGGGAAAAAAAAGTTTTTTTCCCCTAACCGTCCCTCCCATTCTGTTCAACACATTTCTGGAAAGTTATTAATACACTGCTTTTGAAACGTAAGATGACCGTCAGCCATTTGGTATGCGGCACAAAGCTCTCTTCTATACTCTTGTGGTTTGTTGTTATTCTTCATAAGAATGTCTGGAGGTTTTCATGCGTGTCAGGTGCACTCTCTCGTCTATCCCTCTGGAACTCACATCAAAACTTTCTCGTCTTAAAAAATAACTGCAGATTGAGACGATTAACTCACACAGCCCTTTTTTGGTCACACATTTTCAGGGCATAAAAGATCCAAGATCCTAACCTAGCAACAGTTTTGAAGCAAACAACAAAATTACCACACACTGTATTTTTCCCCCCAGAACAAAGGGCCCTCTTTCCTAAAAAATACCATTTAAGGATGGCTCAAATCTGCTGAACAAGAAACATACGTTCAGTGCAAAAAAATCATGTTGTATTCCCCCCTTGCCACGCCCCCCGCCCCCCAAAAAAACACCAAGCCAAAAGGTAAGCAGAGCTGCATTGAGCTTTGCTGAAGACATTGATTTGAGTTAGCTTCTGATGAGCAGCACTTGATGGCTCCAAACTGTACATTTTGACAAAAGTATAGAACAGAAATCTTGGAAAACACATGGGAACCGGTTTAAATTATGGGGCAAAATGAAAAATGTCTCCTCTAAAACCTGAACTAAAACACCCAAAGTTTTTTACAAATCCTGGACTAGATTATTTTTATTTCCCGTATTTCTTATGGGGAAAAATGGCTAGCATCAAGAAGAAGATTGTATTGGAACTTTAGAAGTTCGGCCAGGCTTCTATAAATGTGAAAGCACGTGATGGTTTGTGCGAGCCACACGTGCGGCGCCGGTGCTTCACGTGGACTGCACCAGTGACATTTGAACTTCCTTTACCAGGACTTGTGACTCCACAGGTCATTTAATATCCAAATTCCCATGTTATTACAGTTTTGTTTCGGCTGCCCCCCCCCCCCCCCTCCCCCATCCAGCCTGAACAATCATCATCGTTCCCCGGCTATAATCTGCTGCACTCATCAGGGCTCTGGAACTTTTCTCATGTGATTTATGCTCCTTTAAGATCAAATCTTTTTGCTTGGAAGCTACGTGCAACCGGAAAGTTCTCACAGTGCTGTACTTTTCCCCAAAAATTTCCGGCGTTTTTTTGGCGTGCAAATAAGTTGTTTTTTTTCTCCACACCATGTTACAACCTTATTCCAAGATTTTTTTTCTTCCCCTCACAATTCTACACGTCTCATAATGACAACATAGCTTTTAAAAAAATGCCAGTTTATTGGCAGCAATTACAGCCTCGAGTCTGAGTAATCTGATTACTGTAATGATTACTTGCTTAGTTACCTTCCTGAATACAGTCGTTGATTTTAAAAGTCACCATGTTGAATTAACATTTACTTTCATAGTTACATTCAGCAGCTGCATAAGGTAAATTAGTTTGCTAAAATCTCACTTTGATGTCGTGTGCAGGATTTTGATGTGAAACCGGATTGTAACATGAAATGTGGGGAAAAGCGTAGCACTTTAAATTTTTACCGGGTGCACTCTAATCCTTGCCAGGTTATGTCTTGATGAGCCACTGGGGAACAATAAAACGGCTCTCGATTCATTCGCTGAAATGTTTGCATAGTTTCAGCATGATGTCCCCCCCCCCCACTACCTCCATTCACAAAAAACACGTGTTTAAAATAAAATGAGCAAAACATTTATTATGAGCAAATGACTGGAAGCACACATTGAGCTCACTTGTACTGAAGTAGAAACTACTCAACCGCAACGACACGCTCACTCAATCGTCTGTCTTCTTTCTCTTGGCATGTGGTGAAAAGTGCTCCGACATGGCCGCTAGTGCCCGGTATCGATGAGAAATGGAGTTCTTGACAGCTTTCGGCAGCTCCGCATAGCTGGAAACAAGGGAAAGGCGGATCTTGAAGGAAAGGGCATTGGGAAAAATTGAATCTTCAATGGCTTGTATACAAACAGTTGTGCCTCTGGTGTGCCTGCCCCCCCGTCAAAAATGTTATTACTGGTATGTACATATTTTTTCATTATTGTGGAAAATGTAAGCGCTGGCTCTGAATACTTCGCAAATTAGCACTGGTATAAATGGAACATCCAGTACTGTAGATGTTCTGGTCCACAGTTAATCTCTGGGTCCACCAAGTGGTAGGAACAAGGCACAAGCCCCTACGTTTTGTCAAAGCCTTCTGGCTGGAAACAAGGGTCCCATCCAAAGTCTCGAGGTCCCCTTGGTTCCACGATGCAGCCCTGGAAAAAAATATAAATGATATCACACGAGAGAAGCAATAAAAGGTTGAGAGTGTGACGGAGAAGGAGGATGCCTGTGTTATTCCTCTGAACAGCTCCACCGGCTCGTCTTTTCCGGACGTAAATGCAAACGTGCAGAGGGCCCATGCGGATTTATCCTCAAAGCCGGCGAGGAGTTTGTACAAACCTTTAAGGAGAACACACAAGGAGAGTTTTACCATCAAACATTAACAACATGATTATTGCTCACCTTCTGGCTGGAGCTTATCCAGAAACCACTTTCTGCAAAACAAAACATTTTAGTTGGAAATTGCCGCAAGCTTAAAGGGTCTGTATATATGACAGTCTCAAGACTAACATGTAAGGGCCTGGCAAGCCTCCCAATGCTTTGAAACATAGACAGGTGTCCTCCACTATGACTGGGCCGTCAATCTGAACAAAAAACACAAGTCAATAAACTTTCATAATGACAATGTGAGCATTATTTACTATTAAGATGCATTGATACTTGCATCCAAATTTGGGTTACATCGCCACCGTAAAACTGGACCACCAATGTTAACCGACAGCCACCAGCATCCCCCAGAGTCTCCACTTTGGAGCAAAAGGTCATTTTCTTGCTGACCTTTTCAGAAAATTATGTGTTTCCTTCTTACTTTGGTAGATATTTGCCACAGAGAGGGGACTCTGAGGACCCCGTACATAGGATAAAAATATGACATTTTGTAGTAGTGAGTGCACCTGTCTTGCCGCCTCCTTGCACTTCTGTATGGAAATCTCATCTGGCTCTCCTTGGTATTCAGGCACTACATGGAGGGATGGATCAAAATATCGATATTCTAATCACTCAGTGATGGGAAATTAACGTGTCACAGCAGCAACAGTCGCACATAAACACTTGAACAGTATTAATACAGTATAGTCAACCGACTAAATATATAGCCAAGCACAAGAATATTTTCCCAGATTTATCAATGTGTCAAAAACGTCATACTTACAGTCAATTTTCTTCGAGATAAGTTTGTACGGAAACGTGTCGCCAAGAATCTGAACGACCTGTAATGACAAGTTAAATCGGTAATCGATTAGTATGGTTTGGCTGCACCACCACAGGTAACCAGCAGCTGTCTCTGTGTGCAAGAAAAAGCACCGAGTGGCGTCACATGAAGCGTATTAACACGTCTCTCTCGAAAGCACGCCAGGCTTGCTTCGCCTCGCAATTATTAATGAACCTACGCTTACTTCTTCAAGTTTTTTCGCGTTTCCAGTGACAAACACCAGGGAACGTCCAGCCGGCACCGCCATGTTTGATCTTCTTCGTTTTCTTCTTCTATGGTTTGTCATTGACTCGACGGACGGGTTTTCACATACAGTATTATGGAACAATATATATATATATATCGTGTTTTAACAATACACATTGATCTTAAAAATAACTGATTTACTGTAGCACCTAAAAGAGTATTTTCTTTTTTATTATTATAGACTACTTGTCCAACACTTCAAGACAATTATTATACCAGAAATAACTGCAGCCGGTTATAATTTCATACGGAGTACAGACGGAGAGCACCGAGCAACAACCAATACAAAGCTGCTTGTCAAGCATTAACCAATCAGTGAGCTTTTTTTAAATATATTATCCAATCAATTAGCCGTACGTCTTGTAATGTAGTCCGAGCTCAACATTGCCATGAGGATAGCAAAAGTCTAGTTTCAAGATCTGTGTGCACAATATTAAAAAAATAGATTCAGGTCAAACAAACAATGAGTTTATTACCTCGAACTGCCGAGGAGTTCAGCTCGGCTGAGTATTGGGAGAGATTTTTTAAGAAACGCGGAGAGAAGTCATTCGAGTGGTACGGAGACTACAACAAACTATGCGGCGTGCTGCACAAGTACATCAAAATGCAAGACAAGGTAAACAAATTAAATATCATACTTGGTTTTAGTTTCATTTTAACAAAACTTGATGAACAACAATACCAGCCATTTTTACAAAAGCAGTACTGTAAACTTGGAGAAGACGTTTAGTTGATTTTCAAGCTTGATTATAATTCACGATGTAAGAAAAGCAGAAGAAGAAAACAGTGACATTTTTGTTTCGCAATTCAAGATGATGGACCTAATTCACTACATCTACTACATTCTACTGTAAAAGGAAAATGGAAGTCTTTGTATTGCACTTGTCACACAGAGGAAGAGAAAGTGCTTTTCAAAGTTACCTAACAGGACAATGATATGATACCAGATTCACCAATCTGACCATTGGCTGTAAGTATTTTTTTAAAACTAAATTCTGAAATGCACATGAAGCGAGAGCAAGAAAAGCAGAACGGGAATAATCTGGCTGAACCTGTGGGAACTAGACAAAAACCTTGTGGTATTTTTTTTTTTAAATCGCAGTAGTCAAGAGATGAGGAGGCAAACAAACAAATCATAATTCCTAGTTCATAATGTGATAATAGGGATCTTAGTTGAAAAATACTTTTGAAGGATGACAGTTTCTACAATCTGTACCTAAAAGCCACTGTTTTAACCAAAGCTGTCCTATTTTGCATTTGAGGTGCTGGTGGTGGGCTGCGGAAACTCTGAGTTGAGCGAGCAGCTTCACGACGTGGGCTACAAGCACCTGACCAACATTGACATCAGTGAGACTGTGGTGTCGCACATGAACCAGCGTAATGCCGAGCGGCGGCCTGACCTCAAGTTCCAGCAAGTGGACGCAACCCAGATGCCGTACCAGGATGCTTGCTACCAGGCCGCTCTGGACAAAGGCACCCTGGATGCAATGGCGTCAGAGGAAGGAGGAGATCTGGCGAGGAATATGCTCACCGAGGTACAAAAAAAGTTAATGGCAGCACGTGCAGACTTTCAGGTGTCATTATATATCCAAATACTTGTCGACATTCAGTAAGTGTACATTTCTGTATCTATTTGGAGGTGGGCCGTGTGCTCAGCGTAGGCGGGAGGTACGTGTGTATCACACTGGCTCAGGAGAGTGTGATCCGCCTGGCCGTGGAGCACTTTGTCCAGCTGGGCTGGGCGGTGAGGCTTCACTGCCTGCAGGAAGAAACCAGCGCAGAGGAGGACGAAGACTCCTTTGCTCTCCCCATTTTCGTCCTGGTGTGCACAAAATTCCGCCAGCCCATGCCAACGCCCATTCTGGAGTTTTGCCTTGGCGAAGACGGCGCCCCGAACCGTCTGGCGCTGGCGGCCGACTTGCTGGCGGCCGTGCGTGAACGGCAGGCCTATTCTGTCCTGAGGAAGAGGTTGCGCACCCGCACGGATGCCGACGCTGACTCGTCGCTAACACTTTGCCACGCAAAGACCGGCCTGCCCAGATACACTCTCATGGTACAGGACTCACCGCCAACCGCCAAAGTGCCAAGGTTCAACCAGTTTGCCATATTCATTGGTGAGCTTTATTTATTTTTCTTGTTGTCTGTACCCAGATACGACATTAGGTACACCAGCACAATCCCATGCACATTCCCAACCACTGTGGTGCTCATTAGCATGCTGCAAGATCATTGCACATGCCAATTTCACTTAATTGGCCTGAAAATTATTATTTCTTCACTTTATCATGGGGGATATGCTCAAGCCCAACCTGTGTTATAGAGAGCCCATAAAAAAAGTTTCAATACTCCTCCCACAATCGCTTTAAACACATTGATCTGTTAACCCATTTAATCACACCGGTCACATTTCTGAAGGACAACTGCATCTACCCCGGTCAAGGATGACGCCTCGTACTGATGTCCAAAACGTTTAATCATGGAACACCGTGAAAACTAAAACACATTTCGAACAACAATCAAAATTAAAATATCTTGAACAGGACATTAATAAATAACACAAAATGACATACCGTGTGCACCTTGGTAAACCGAAAGTAGATCAAGTTACGATAAATCACGTAGATCACACGGTATCGTAGTTCTCTGACTCTCTCTCTCTCTCTCTCTCTCTCTCTCTCTGTCTCCCGTTGTCTTCTCGATCTTTCTCTCATTCTTCGCTATACACGGCACTTGACCCGGAAGTGATTTTTAACAAACATTCCGAATAACATATTCAGAGGATTTAAGGAAAAAACAAATATGAAAGTTCACATAGAAATATTAAATACTTTAGCAAAACAACAAGCCTAAAATAAATTTTTTTGGTTGTCATGGCAACCAACAACTCAGTCTTGACGCCAGTTACAACAACAATGATTTACTTTACAGGGCTGTAATTTTTTATTATTATTGATTACTTAAAAAGTCTACAAATGACACCTGATTTTGACTTTTAAATGTCTGGGAAAAAATTGGGATTAAATGGGTTAAGGACACTTGAAATTCTTCAAGCACATTTTCTAAAAGAAATCCCGAGCGTCTACTCTCATTCACTTGGTGGCACAGTTCTTCAAATTAGATACGGAGCATGCTTGCATCAAGCAATTGTCACTCCCAGTTTAAGTTTACTGTAAAACTGTCACATTAAAAAAAAAAAAAAAACACTTGTCTCACGAGAGTCTGCTAGCTTAATGCTAACATATGAAACGCCATAGAACGGAAAATACCGTAGTATAGATGTTATAGTAATGGTAAACCTTCAGACAACTGCTACTTCCACACATAATTGTGAATGTTCATAAGGAGTATTGAAGGTTGTTACAGAAGAATACATTTTGGCAGGTTTCTGTACTGTATGCCATCTTTGTTGAACCCGCCTATCCTTTGCAGTGCCCCAAGGCAGTGAGACAGCATGGCTCTACAGTTCCAGCGAGGGCCGGCGGCAACTAGCAGCCAGCGCCAACTTCCGCCGCCTGGTTATCGCGGCCATGCACAGGAATCAAGAGTATGCCGACATGCAGGCCGTCCAGTCGGAACTCTCGCCCATGGTGATGGACCTGGCCCCACCGGGAATGCCAGACAATCAGCAGGTGGATTCCGAGAATTGACTTGACATCCAGCTCGTTGCGGACGTTGACCGGACGTTTTTGGGACTTGTCGTTCAGGTTCCGTTTCTGTCAGTGGGTGGCGACCTGGGTTGGCGAGAGGAGGTCAGCAGGGGTGTGAGCGAGCACAGCGGTGAATACTGTGTGGAGAACGTCAGAGGGGAGGACGGCGAGCTGTACCGCAGATTGGTGTTCCTGTCCAACGCGGCTCTGGTGCAGTCCGAGAGTCGTCTCGTCTCCGCCAATAGCAGTCAGTTCACGTGTTCTTTTTTTTTTTTTTTCCCTCATTGATTCATTTTGCGGGCGGCCCGGTAATCCAGTGGTTAGCACGTCGGCTTCACACTGCAGAGGTACCGGGTTCGATTCCAGCTCCGGCCTCCCTGTGTGGAGTTTGCATGTTCTCCCCGGGCCTGCGTGGGTTTTCTCCGGGTGCTCCGGTTTCCTCCCACATTCCAAAAACATGCGTGGCAGGCTGATTGAACACTCTGAATTGTCCCTAGTTGTGAGTGTGAGTGCGAATGGTTGTTCGTTTCTGTGTGCCCTGCGATTGGCTGGCAACCGATTCAGGGTGTCCCCCGCCTACTGCCCGGAGACGGCTGGGATAGGCTCCAGCACCCCCCGCGACCCTAGTGAGGATCAAGCGGCTCGGAAGATGAATGAATGAATGAATGAATGATTCATTTTGCGCTGTAACTTTGTATTTCAAGGGTTCTCAAGAGTTGTGAGAATGGAAAGTGCTAGAATTTTGGATCAAGTCCGAGTTGGTGTTTGTTCATATTAGCTCAGGAATTCAACTTGAGACTTTCATGCAGCCTGTTGGAATAGACATGTCTACCCAGTTTCGTGTCTATTGGTAAAACGGTGTCCGAGGCTAATTTTTGCTAAATTCAAGCACTGGAATTTTCCCCAAAATGGCTACCTCTGACCAGCTTCCTGTTTGATCACAGACATTGGTCCTTCAGACTTTTACTGTAATACCCACATTTCATGTTGGTCGGTTAAAATGGTGTCAACAACTTACATCTTCAAATTTTTTAAATATTATTTAAGCCCCAAAATTGGCTTGCACCACAATAGCCATCTTCTTTTTTTTAGGCTTTTTCATGTGTCTTGATATCTACCCGCTTTTGCGGCGATTGGTAAAACCGGCATCAGGTGCTACTACCGTATTTTTAAATTTTTAAGCATTGGAATTCGCCCCAAAATGGTCACATCAAACCATTTTTGGGGTCAATTTTGTTTCTGGACACTTGTGACTTTTCCATGCTCCTTGTTATATATCCACCAAAAATTCATGTTGATCTGTAAACTACAGTTACCAGTACTCATTTTTTATAACTTTAGAGCCCTGGATATTGCCCCAAAATGGTTGCAGCAACACAGGATGGCCTATTTCAGCATGTATTGCATGCATGTATTGTATTTGCTGAAAATGAACTTATGTGTATCTTTTCCTGCAGCATCAAGTCATAAGAAGAAGAACAAAAAGAAAATCAAACAGCCGCCATCGTCCTCCCTGTCGGTGCACAGCGGCTTCCTCTGCTGTGCCCACCACGAAGTCATGGTGGCTGGTCTCGCCATGCTGGGCATCGGCAAGGAAAAAAACAAAGGTGAAGTAGAGTATGCATTTCATTTGAAAGAAATCCTTCACGATAGGAATGCTTGTTTGTCTGTTTATGCTCTGTGATTGTCTGGCAACCAGTCCATGTTGTAGCCACTCTTCCCCCACCACATTAGCTGGGCTTGGGATACGCTCCAGCTCATCCATGACCTTAAATTGTGCATAGGTGCGAATGTGTGTAGCCTGCTCGATATATTTCCCCAGCTTGACTTGTCTTATGGACACCCATTAACCCTTTCTCTCCCCTCCTCAAGATGCCCTGGTGTCAGTGCTGGTGATTGGACTCGGGGGAGGAGGCCTGCCCCAGTTTCTGCGAGACTTTGTACCCGGTGTGTCCGTGGAGGTGGTGGAGCTGGACCCCGTGGTGCTGGACGTGGCCAAAGAGTGGTTCCACTTTCGACCGGACGATCGCCTGACCGTCACGCTTGGGGACGGCCTTGAACGTATCTGCACCCTGGAGAAAGACGGTAGGGGGGGGGGGGGGGGACACTGCTTCCGCTAGCTCCCGCTAACGCAGTAGCAAAGTCGTGAGCGAGAAGTTAATGGAGTTGTCTACATCTTTAATCAGCGCTTCTGCTTGTCAAACCGCGCAAATTGCTTTTGGCTAGCAGGGGAAGCTAACTTAGCAGTTTATATCTTCACTCGGTGCCTCTCTTTTACACAGCACAAACGTTTGGCTGGTTTAGGCTAGCTAGAGAAGCTAACGTAACAGCAGTTTATGGTTTTACTCCATACTGTCACACCAGTCACAAAAAAAATCCAAATCGGTCATCAAAAAATGTCGTTCATGACTGTTGTCAATATCAGTCCAAGTGACCGTGTGCGTTTTGTCTCCAGGCGGTCGTTTGTTTGACGCCATCATGTTCGATGTGGACAATAAGGACAGCACAATGGGTATGAGCTGTCCACCTGCTGCATTTGTCGAAAGCTCCATCCTGCACAAAGTCAGCAGCCTCCTCACCCCTCGCGGTATTGTGCACCTTGTATTTTGTAAAACTAACCTTTTATTTGTTTACAACTAACTTCATGGTTATAATAGGATACATCCAATCATTTATATCCTGGAGTGTCTTGAAAGGCGCTCATAAATGAAATGTATTGTTATTATGATATACAAGCCATTAAAAAGGCAATTGTCCATAATATTGTATGCCCCCTTTAATCCGTTCTTCTTTGGGCTGCCTAGGCATTTTCATTCTCAACCTGGTATGCCGCGACTCCGCCTTGAGGAAAGACGTGCTGGAGCGTGTGAGTGGCGTGTTCCCTGCCATCCTCTCGCGAAAGATCGACGGGGAAGTGAATGAGGTCCTCCTCTGTCGCCCCCAAGGCGAAGGCATCGGCGTCCTACCGTCGCTGAAGCAAGCGGGTCACGATCTGCAAAGAGCCCTGCACTCTGGCGTGAGCCATAGCCCGAAAATAGACATTGCTGAGTTGTTGAAAGACATGAAAGTGGTGTGAGGGGTGACTGGGACTCAAAGTAGAGTCGGTGAATCCACAGTGACAAAACGCTAATGTCAAATAATAAGAAACATTACGTTTTCATAAATATTGTGCGGCGAGGACTAAAATGGCCTCGGACGTCACTTTTTTCACATTTCATTATGCTAGTGCCTTATTCCAAAAAGGAATACTTTCATTTTTTTTTTCCTCTTAAAATTCTAGATGCAATACCACATAAGGAGAACACGGCAACGTTTAACACTTGAAATTTTATTTATATGTATAGATTAAAAATAAATAAATAATTCACGCCCATAACTATTCACTGCCAATGCACAGTCCTATATTTCGCAGCAATAGCTGCCTCCTGACAAGTTTTCAAAGTTGTTAAAAATAAAGACAAAAAGAAGAAACCACATTTCATGAATCTGGAAAGTATTCGCAGCAATTTAATTTTTTTAGTTTTGTAGTTTTTATTCCAAACTATACATTGTAAAGGCAACACTCATATTGATTTTTAAAAATATATTTGTGACCAAAAAAAAGGTGTTGAGTGCTTCATGAGAGTAGTCAGTCCTTCAACATTTTGTTACAGCACTATTACAAAATGCAATGAATTACCAGCATCCCCCTACAATTTTACACAACACCTGATCATGACAACATGGGGAAAAAATTATGCAAATTATAAATATTTAAAAACAAAGCTCATTTATATACATCTAAATGTTCATAGCCTATGCTTTCTATATTGTTGGTGCATAATTGGCAGCAACTGCAGCCTCAAGTCCTCATTGTGCATCAGGCTCGATACACCGACTGTGTCTTTGGTCAGTGTTGCCCCTTTCCTCCGTTAGTTTGTATGGGGAGCATCAACCCACCATGTTCTAAACAGGATTCAACTTGTAACTGTGCCCAACCGTACCATAGATAGGCAAGGTGTGGTGAGGTCGTGGTAATTCAACAGCCTAGTTTAAGTAACCACAGTAAGGCCACTGGAACCTCCAAAGCAGAATATTGTCGGTTCCTCGAAACAATCCTATCACTGAAGCCTACTGACAATTCTTTCGACTTCATACTTGGGTTGTGCTCAGACATGCCCTGAGACCAGACATAAACAGGTGTGTGTTTCTAAATCGTTCCAATCAGGGTTTACCACAGGTGGGCTCCATTTAATGTCGAACAAGCTCAGGGATGATCAATGGGAACAGGACGCACCTGAGTTTAGGTTTGTGCTTCATAACAAAGACACTTTCTATTTTTTTTCCATTGTTAATACATTAGTTTTTTTTTAATCCCCATTGGGTGGTAAGAGTAGAATTTCAAGAAAATGTGAATTTAATCCATTTTGGAATAAGGCTCTCACGACATTGTGGGAAAAGGGAAGTGTCGTGAATACTGTTTTTTGTTCTTTTCTCGATTTAATGTTGCGCGTGTTATTGCAAAGTAAAGCTGTATTTTATCTCATCTAAATGGGTCTTATCTCATTTACACCCTGCATTATTTCAACCATATTTTTAGCGCCAGGATTCCATTTCACTCCCCTCAGGCTGCACTCCTTTGCCCCGCACACGTCTCACTACCTCGGAATGAGGAAGAGTTATTTCCAGTAGAAGTGGAATTGACCCCCACCCCGCGTTTTTAATTCGATCATTTAAATTGCCTGCATTAAAGAAGAAACAGGAGTTATAATTGGATCATATCCCCAAATATAAATACGTGTTTACATGAGAGGATGTTTTACAAGTGGTTGTTTTAGGCGCATGCGCAGACCTTTCGCGCCCGTTAGCTGTCAAAAGTTGGGTGGTTTTAGTTTTTTTTTTTCTCTCTCGCTCCTCCACGTTCTCCTCCTTCAAGCTAACCCTGGAGCCCACTCAGCACCGCGGTTAACTTCCTAAATGTCTACACAGAGGTAAGGAGAAGCGAAACCGTGTGAAAAGTGAGCCTGGGTCAACAAAATAAGCTTAAGAGTGCATTAGCGGTTTGGTTCGCCCGAAATCTGGACGCTAGCTCTTGTGAACGAACAAGTTAGCAAACACGCCCCTAACTCAAGTCCCTTTAAAAATAACTTTGTCTTATTAGTCATATAAATGTAAGAGTACCGGTGTCGTAAATTATTCAAGAAAACAGAAGAATTTGGTCGCGCCGTTGCTAGGGGCAACTGCGGGATGGGTCGTCGCCGTGAATGTCATTGGACGTAACACTGGGAGGCTCTTGAACGCATCATGTGACGATAATAGCATTGTATGTTCTTCATGTTGCCACAACGTGTCCATTTCTGCCGCCTTTGTTTCTTTACGGTGTGTCAAGTGTGATTTTTGAGTGTCACTTTTATCACCTTTAGCTCCAACTTGCTGTTGATACGCGGCGGGGCAGCCCTCTTAAAAGTTGAGGGGGAGTTCAGGGGGGCGTTCCGGGGCTCGGAAATTCCGACTTTACAGCAACACCGCCACCTCCTCTTCCTTCACCACCACCATCGTCGCCGTGCAGCATGATCTCGATGATCAATCGGCTCCAGGACGCCTTGGGCAGTGCGGGTCTGAGCTACAGCCTCCTCCTGCCGCAGATTGCCGTGGTGGGGGGCCAGAGTTCCGGGAAGAGCTCGGTGCTGGAGAACTTTGTGGGCAGGTAAATTCCTGTGAATGTTAACTGGGTGGATCGAGTGCTGAAGTTTTGACGTATTGAGTGATGTGATTTTTTATTCGTTCTGCTGTACAATACGAACAATATAATGCAGATTAAGTGCATCTGGCATCAAGCGTCGTCAATGGCAGTGAATGAATTTTGAGAGGCAGGATGGTGTGGATGACTCAGGTTTGGCACATCTGCTTCACAGTTATGAGTTTTGTGGTTGCATGGTCCCGTCATGCTTGCATGTTTTTAAAAAATATTTTTTTGTAGATATACTGTATTTACTCAAAAAACACTGCAAAATTAATAAAACTCTAAATCATGAATGGCCAAGTTTAAATGATGTTCAAAACTGCTGAACAGCAAGATCAATTTGTGCACAGTTCACAAATCAACTCACTCGGTTTCATCGACAGACTTGCTCACCTGTGCAACACAGTGCAGTAACGGGTAATAAGTAACGTTCACTCTGCTTTGTTGACGGAGTCCTGCAAAGGCGATGCATCAACTCTGCGTCGTGGGTGCACCAACTGCTTGTCCAAGTCACTTTATGCATTTCTGACACTATTAAGCATTGAATTTATTGCAAATCCTTGTTTATATGTGTGCAGTCACTCGTGCAGGGCATACCCCGCCTCTCACAGAGTCAACTGGGATAGGCCCTAGCTGACCCTAATGAAGACAAATTCTGTCGACTATGATGGATAACTTTATAAAGCAGTAACTAGCATTCGATGTGCTGAAAAACAACCTCCATTGCCTGTCTTTTAGTTATCTTCAAAAAGTATGACTTTAATTTTGTTTTGTGATACACTGCTTAACTTGGATTTTACACGACATTTTATCGACATAGTGTCGATAAAAAGTTCATGACTGTGACCGTTTGAGCCTGGAACAAATTTGACATTATTTCCTATGGGAAAGACTGTTTATCAAGTCAGCACGGAATGGATTGTGGTCTACAGTGTGACAAAATGAGCACAGATTTTTGTGTTTTAGCGTGATAAGATCCAAAGTAAAGTCTAAGCTCGATTGTGATGCGCAATGTGACAAGAGGGTTAATTTAATTTTGTCCCCTCGACCCCCCCCCCAAAAAAGCACACTGCCTTGAGACTCATTTGTCCGTTTCCTTCAAGATTTTTTTTTTCCCAAACAATGCAGCTCCGTGATGCGGAGGAGACCAATTGAAATCCCTGAAGTCCGGATTAGGATTTGTTTCAAAGTGACGCCTGAAGGCCTTGTACTCACCTTCCTGACTGTGCATTGATATGTTTCAGTTCCTTTGTTTGACTGCATGTTATGACATATCCAATTCGGGCTCTCTGCCAGCTTGGTGATCGGGAACAGGATGCAGGAAAACAAACATCCCAATCAAGATTTATATGGGGAAAGAGGAATTTTTTTAAAAAGCGTTTCAGACAACCATGTGTGGACTGCCTTGGCACAAGTGTGAGTTTCCTTCTTCTGTTCAGGGTTCGTATGTTTTATTTTCTCTCACAGAGACTTCCTTCCCCGCGGTACTGGAATTGTCACTCGCAGACCTTTGGTCCTACAGCTACATCACGCCGACACCGGTGAGTGCAGCTTCTGTTCACTCAACGTGTGCATGTTGGCAGTTGTATTTATCCGCGTGCGCTTGGCGCTGCCACTAGATGGCGTAAGAGAAAAAATCTGGTATTTTTTAGGGCCTCTGTGCAGGATTAATTTGAGAGTACAAAGAGTTGCCTTCCTTGGGCGATAACGCGTACTGTCACTCGTGGAGACAGCTCGTTATCACATAGTTGGAATTCCACATTTTAAAAAATTATTGTAGATTTGTGCATGAGGTGCATGCAGCAGACTAATTGCCACACAGCATGATGCCCACCACCATGACATCAACCACCTTCACAAAAAAATGAAGTACATTATCTAACGATCTAAGTGAGTACACGTCTTACATTCGTGTGTATATTTAATTGTATCTTTTCATTGGACAACACAAAGAAAATAACACTTTCACGATTAGAAGTGTTCATGTTTGTGTAACCGTAAATTTACTGTCCCTTCAAAATAACTCACAGCTATTGATATCTAAATAACTGGCAATAAAATTGAGTATACCCCGAAGTGAAAATGTCAAAATTTGGTCCAATAACAGTTTTCTCCCTTGATGTCATGTGACTCATTTAGTCTCATGTCTGAACGGAGTGCAGGTTTGGTATTAATTGATTCCACACTCTCTCAGGCTGCTCTCTGGTTCAATATGGAGCCAATGTTCAAAGAACTCAGAGGAAAAATAATACCATAATTGTTGCCTTACGTACAGATGCGCTATGGCTAGGCTGAAAGTTGATGACGCAGCACGGTGGCCAAGACCAAACAATGGTTCAACTCCCATGTCCGAGAGGCTTAAGGCAGTGCTGGAAAATAATGGTGGCCACACAAATTATTGACACCTTGGGTTGAATTTGTACAATTTTAACAAGGGGTGTTCTCTCTTTTGTTGCCAGCATGGGAACGACCCCTCGTAATACTGATACTGACCATTATTGGGGCAGCATTGATCTGAAAGGGGATTCCACAATGCCACACATCTTTCCTGTCTCTCTAGAGTATGGGGAATTTTTGCACTGCAGGGGGAAGAGGTTCTCGGACTTTGATGAGATCCGCCAAGAAATCGAGGCAGAAACCCGTAGGCTGACGGGAAACAACAAAGGCATCTCGTCCATACCCATCAACCTCCGCATTTTCTCCCCCAATGGTAATCCCGCCTCATGCTCGCATCGTCGTCACGTATTCCACTCCAAGCGCGTTAACGTCTGTCGTGTGCAGTGCTCAACCTGACCCTCGTGGACCTGCCCGGCATCACAAAGGTTCCTGTGGGCGACCAGCCGCCAGACATCGAGTACCAGGTGCGAGACATGATCATGCAGTACATCTGCAAGGAGAACTGCCTCATCCTGGCTGTGACGCCTGCCAACATGGACCTGGCCAACTCCGATGCACTCAAACTGGCCAAAGATGTCGACCCGCAGGGTGAGCTGATGAACCTGCCACACTTTGTAATTTGGTTGGTTAAATTACTTGATGGGTGAGCGGATACTCCAGGGGCCCAACTATTTTTATTTAAGCCATTAAAAAGTGAATTTTTCATATGTTCCCTTTAAAATCTAATCTTTAAATCTATATACAGTATTTTACTTTATCTACCCCCCCCCACCCCAACTCTATGGTAGGCCAGCGCACGATAGGTGTGATCACCATGTTGGACCTCATGGATAAAGGAACAAATGCTCGGGAAATACTCGAGAATAGATTGCTTCCACTGAGACGAGGTGAGTCACCGTGTGTGCGGGTGTGTGTGAGAGCGATGAGATAAGGATTTACAGCGAAGCAATACCAGGTGTTTGGCTAGTTCATACCTCTTCCAAAAATGCTTTCATGTATTATTCACAGAAAAGCCCCTCAAGTCAGCAACGCAGAGCCGTGGCTTTAGTCACGGAGCCTCATGTTGTAACATCCTTCCATCCATTTCCTAATCCGCTTATCCTCACAAGGGTCGCGGGCGTGCTGGAGGCTAGCCCAGCTGTCTTCGGGCAGTAGGCAGAGGACACCCTGAACTGGTTGCCAGCCAATCGCAGGGCACACAGACGGACAAACATCCATGCTCACAATCACACGTAGGGACAGTTTAAAGTGTTCCATTAGCCTGCCAGGCAGTTTCTTGGAATGTGGGAGGAAACCGGAGTGTCCGGAGAAAACCCACACAGGCCCAGGGAGAACATGCAAAATCCACACAGGGAGGCCGGAGCTGGAATCGAACCCGGCACCTCTGCACTGCGAGGCCAACGTGCTAACCAGTTGACCAACGCGCAAACTATGTTGTAACATCTCCAGTGGGATGCACACCAAGGAACATTTCTACTTTTCTGGGGGGGGGGGGGAAAATCTTCAGAAGTCAAATAGAACTTGAGTTCAAACCATTACATTGAATAAAGGTGATGTTTTGTTTTGTTTTTCTCAGGTTATATTGGTCTAGTGAACCGCAGTCAAAAGGACATCGAAGGGAAAAAGGATATTAAGGCAGCCTTGCAAGCGGAGAAAAAGTTTTTCCTGTCCCACCCAGCTTACAGGCACATGACTGACAGAATGGGCACGCCGTACTTACAGAAGTACCTCAACCAGGTCAGACAGCACAGAAGTGGACCAAACGTCACGCTGTGTCAATTGTTACTTACAATTTGTTTGAATGTTTGCAGCAATTGACGAACCACATCTGTGACAGTCTGCCTGCGCTCCACAGTCACATGCGGTGCCTACTTGTGTCCATCAGTAAAGAAGCCGACGCGTACAAACTGTATAATCCAGATGACCCCATGTGCAAGACCAAGACCCTCATCAAGTCAGTCACATAAGGGTGTACAGTAAAGACCCATGAGTCCTTAAGACGTTTACAATGGCTAATATAATTATTTTGAACTGTGAATATTCAAAAACTCCTCTTACTACATTGGCCGTAAAAATTTATTTGGCACCATCTTGTGCACAAAAACTACAAAAGAATGGCAAGCAGCAAATAGGCAGGGGCGTCGCTGTATTTTTTTTTTTTTTTTGGGGCGGCGGCGGGGTAGTTTCTCATCTGCCGTCATGTCTTCTATTTCTAGAGTCGTACAGCAACTGGCCGGCGACTTTGAGAAGTTAATTGAGGGCTCAGCCGACGAAGTGAACACCGTCCACCTGTCGGGAGGAGCAAGGATCAACCAGATCTTCCATGAGCGCTTCCCCTATCAGCTGCACAAAGTGCGTTTACCTTATTCGGTCTTTTGTGACAATCAACAAGGTTCTTGATGAGACGTAGCATGATAGCCTTTGAAATTTTTCAAGAAGAACCTGGAGAATTGCACCGACTGTATCACTTTACAACAAATTCCGGGGCTCATACTTTGATGAACTCTGACTAGGGAATTTGTCCCCCGCAAAAAAAGCCTCAATTTACAGATGGACACTAAATGGCAAAGCATTATTGTCGCCATTTCATGTCTGTGGAGCGTGGTGTCACGTGTTGATCATCAAGGATGGATGGGGGGGAATAAAAATAAATCACCGTCGTTATCTTAACATTTTAATCAATCCACTAGAAATTTAGTGGTCATGTTTATTATAACGGGTCACATGAAAAAGTCTCAAGGAACCATGTCTGAAATTGAACAGGAAGACAAACATTTTTGTTTGAACTGGCCATTTTGGACCATTTCCAGGCACATCCTGTGATAACCCACGACTTGAGCACCAACGAGATGCAGAGAAAGAGCGGCAACGCTAAATTGTCAAGCTCTTTCGTTTTTTTTTTTTTTTTTTAACCCCAACACCTGTTTCACTGATCGACACAAAATCGATTAATGGGTCAGAAAAATGACAACGGGCACTTTGTTGTTGCTTGCAAGTTGAAACTTTCATATATGTTGCTTCCGTTGTGCCGCAGATGACGTGCGACGAAAGAAAGCTGCGGATGGAGATCGCCTATGCCATCAGGAACATCCACGGCGTCAGGTTTGTTTGTTTGTTTATTGAACATAAAACATATACAGTAATAATTTGACAGACAATAAGGTATATAAAAAAGTAAAAAGAAAGAAACCAGTCTTTATTCAATACAGTTATGTTCAAGGGAGTAGGATGAAGTAAAAAACTTATCTAGTCCTACCCCGTTATGTGTTTATATCTACTAAATCATTTTTATATCAATCAGAAAAGAAAAAAGTAAGAAGAAGTCTCCATTAAGACTCATACTTTACTCTTAACCGTGATATTTTTACAACTTTTGGTTTGTATCGGGATTATATACATCCACACCCTGGCACTCTTGTGTCAATTTTCTCTTGTATTCATAATGGATGATGTGGTGATGTCATCCTTTACTTTTGATGTTGACAGAGTTTGGTTTGTTGTATCTTCCTCCTTCATTCACCTGCAGGACGGGCCTTTTCACCCCCGACATGGCTTTTCAGGCGATTGTAAAAAAGCAGATCTCCAAACTAAAAATTCCGTGTTTCGGCTTTGTCGACATGGTCTGCAAGGAACTGATCTCCACCATTTATGAGTGCTTTAATAAGGTCTGCATCCTTGGGGGGCATACATCAGTGCCATTGTGCCTTTTAACTAAAGTGACCTCTTCTCCCTAAAGATCAGTTCTTTTCCCAAGCTGAGGGAAGAAACAGAGCGTCTCGTCACTGCCGAAATCCGAGAACAAGAGAGTACGTGCCGAGATCAGGTCGGTCACGCTCGTTGGGACCGTCACATTTGGTTTTCATTTGGGTTCTGTTTTTCTCCCGCTTCACCTACGTTTTCCTCTCTTCAGATCTCTCTGCTCATCGACATGCAGCTCGCATATATTAATACCAAACACGAAGACTTTATCGGCTTTGCTCAGTGAGTAAACATCGAAGAAGTATTTTCATTCAAACAAGGTGTTTTTTCGATTTGAAATCCAAGCTGTTGTGTCTCCATCAGTGCTCAACCTCTGTGCCACCGTAGCGATAACAAGATCGTTGCCGGCGGTGGAGTACAGCAGGTGAGACTTTAGCCCTGACTTTTAGCCCTGACTGACTTTAGCCCCGTTCATTTCAGAATTTACATACTCGACCTATATCGTTAAAAAAAGTGTTGGATTAGCATTTTAAAAAGTATGCACATTGGGTGGCACTCAATCATGTTTCAACAACGTGGCTGCATCCATGAATATTGCGCAACATAAAAACATTTGTTGATGAAACATGATTTCAATGTGTGCAACCAATCTCCGCACCGTTTTTATGTAAATCCAACAAACTCTTATTCCAGTGCACCCTCGATGGGTGAAAATCTGCAGTGCAGAGAGATTTCTTTGTAAATATGTTATCAAGATTTTCCGCTATCATTCTTGTTTTTCTAGCGTTGATGGCACACACAATCCATCATTGTTCATGTGCCTCCAAAGCCGCCAATGAATACGCGACCGAGCATTTTACAGGAAGTGTTTCCAATGATGATGATTTGTTCTTGGCTCCTCACAGTCCATCCACTGCGTTCAAACAAAGGGATTGTTTCGGCGGACTTAAATTGTTACGGGCTTCTATCATGATGTTGTCACCTTCTTTGAATGTTTCATAATCAGCAAAATGTTCATCAGGACCAGCGACGGTTGATTCCAATTTTCATACCTTGTGTTTCCCCCTCCCACAATCTCCAGGGTGTGGCGCCTCCTTCAAGTCTAATAGTAGGATACCAATCTCTTTAAGCCTCTGCTGGACATATGTGTGCACAGGATTCTGGGTTGGCATGACTGTTGCAATTGTGCACAGTGACAAAAAAAAGGCCTTGTTCCGCTTCATTATTTATTTTTCTTTTTTTGTCGTCTAGCGTGTTTGCATTACTAATGTCAACCTTTCTTCCCCACTTTAGTTCCCCATTTCCCGGCATTGCTTTTATTTATCACCAGTACAGCGTTTCTTTCCGTCTCCTTCTGCCTGTTCTGACCTCCTGATGGATACTGCTTTTCTGTTTTGCGCGACAATCTCCTGAGGGGGTTACCTGCTCAGTGATCTTCCTCTATAACTTTATTTTCCATCACTTTTCACAACTTTTGCTCTGTGTTTATTCTTTGGGTCATTCGTTACCGCCTCACAATCCAGGGGTCCTCAATTTACAATTCTGCTGTGGCCTCTGCGGGTTTCGGCTTAATATTGCGGTTTTGGAACATAAGTAGCAAAATCCACATTTTTGTGGTCCATCTCGGGGGGGCAGCCATTTTCCCACTTGCTGTAGACTGAAAATCACTGAGAGTCACAGTTGCTTGATAAAGTGCCTCCATGTGTGAAAATGTTTATGTGATCAGTTTGCAATAAGTAGCTCTGCCCCTAATTGTGCTGCCCAGTAGTCTCATCAGTAAAAACGCAAACCAGGCTAATTTCAGCGAGGCTCGAAACATAGTGTATAAAGTGTGCTAAATTTTTTTTGATCTGTGGAGTATTTTTTCAAAAGCATGTCATATTTAAAACTCTTGGGAACCGCTTTAAATTGAGGGGGAGAAATGCATTCTTTGTTGCCTTTCACTTGTAATTGAGGGCCCCTG
This sequence comes from Hippocampus zosterae, assembly GCF_025434085.1. Lineage (NCBI taxonomy): Eukaryota > Metazoa > Chordata > Actinopteri > Syngnathiformes > Syngnathidae > Hippocampus > Hippocampus zosterae. The sequence goes on from NC_067458.1 coordinate 19,752,387, forward strand.
TTTCAGTCTGTCGACCTGTTCTCGAATTAGCAGTGCCTCATTCAAGCTTTCGCTGTCTAAATGTTTGACTTTTGGTCCCTCTGCAGGTCATACGAAAAGGATGGCTCACCATCAACAATGTCAGCATCATCGCTAAGGAGTACTGGTTCATTCTCACCGCCGAGAGCTTGTCCTGGTTCAAGGACAACGAGGTGAGCCCTTCACGTTTCGATGGTCAAAAGAAAACACGGCAGGACATTTTGAGAGGCGCCGTGGCTTTATTGGAAGAATTCAACTTGAAACGCACGTGCAGCGGGTTGACGAGAAATACCCGACCGGGCGGAGCGCGGTTGTCGGAAACGGTCTTTGGACCAAAGCGGGCGCTCCTGGTGTCAGTGGGGTTGCCATCTGTCTGCCTGTCTGTGCCTGCTGTACAGGAGCAGAAGGTCTGCACAGCAAGTGTAGACAGGCAGACACACCACAACAGTCTGGTCAGCGGCTGACGTCATGGGGGAGATGGGCAGGAAGTGAATGCTCGGGGGGTTGGGGGGGGGGCAAAAACTGACGGTTGAAGTTAGACAGTAGAAATACTTAAATACAAAATGATGCCATTCACTAACGATTCAGAAAGCATGTGTAGCAAAAAAGCATCCTTGACCCGGAAGTTAAGTTAACACGTTAACCTCCGCGCCCCCCCCAAAAAAATCCCTTGCTCCCCAATTGGTCTCACCCTCCATTCACTCTTCCCCTCGCTCCCCCCTCTTCTTCCTCCTCTGGGATTTCAGGCATTTGGAGCGGCTCACTTTGACACAGCTGGAGTTGCCCCAATCCAAACAAAGACGAGCAAACGCACACATGGACACACTCACGCACACACACAGAGGACCGACTTGTATATACAGTATATGGTACACACGCAGAGCCTGATATAAACACACCGGCATGGAAATGGCGGAGAAAAATATACAGTCATTTCGACACCCACATGGTCACTTTTGAGATAAACACGGTACAGTGCGTTCCCAGATGCAGCAGCCCCAGGCGCGCTTACTTGACGCGCACGCACACACATGCAGCCAACCACGGTGTTTTCTTTACTTTCTAACTTTCACACCAGCCGTGATGACATCACTGTGGCATCCCTCGGAAGGCTTTACCTAAACTGCTTTAAGTGTGTGTGACGCTTGAATGTTTTTTTTCCCCCAAGTCATCCACATTATTGCACAAATCAGTTCTTGTCATTCCAAAATGTGCGCGTGCGCGCATATGCAAGCCGAGCGTCTGCTTCCTCTCTTGCAATTTCTACCCTCACATTCCCGCCCACACTTCGTCCACAGACATTTTTCCCCGACTCTCACCGCCTTTTTTCTTTCTTTACCTCCCTTCTTCCTTCTCTCTTATTTTCTGTCTCCCCCCTTCTTCTCTCTCTCGCTCTCTCTGTGGTTGGCAGTTTCCCTGGGACTATGTACATTCCTGGCTGGAAAATTTGAAGCTTTGTCCAAATACCAGCTTCCAAGATCTTCTTGACCTGAGAAATCCCACATGGCTCTTTCTACATCGCAGCATGCAACTGCCCCTTTCCTCTCGCTCACAAATACCCACTTTTCCACCTCTCCGTTCCTTGATTTGTAACGGGCCCGCACTTTCCACGCCTTTTTTCCTGGATTACAAACATGCAATCGCGTCTCGGAGTGAGCGTCCTTATCGCCGCAATGCACCGAGGAGATATACATTCCTTCACCCCTGCCTCAGTCGTCCCGTGGGCCTCCTGAGGATAAACAGACCGCTAACTAATGCATACACTTAATCTACACGCCTCCCTGTGTGTGTGTGTCTGAGAGGCCTGTTCCATGTCCCACATCCATTAGATGCTGCTCCAGACGCAGAAGCCCTGATCTATGACACCTGGCCCTGCGAGATTTAAGAGTGAAAATAGTGTCTACAAACACAAGCAGTCTGTATGTAACCATGCACAAACACCCAAGACGAGACTATAGCGGAACCTGCAGCAACGGTAAAATGACGGCCAATCAAAACACTTTTTTTTTCTTTCTGCAAACGCATCAGAAAGTTGGCGGTCATGAATGCGAAACACAAATCCCCACCCCCCCCCCCCCCCCCCCCGAAGCCTTTCCGTGCACAGTCTAACCAATGTGCAGACTACTGTACACCACCAAAATCCTGAACAGGTAGTCTGAACACTGGGATGACGGAGCAGGAGCCTTCACTTCGCTTTGTCTCTGTGGTGCGGCCTCTTCCCACGCCGGCAAAAAGTTTCTGTTCATCTTATCCCCCGTCTCTGCAAGCCATCTGCCGATCGTCTGTCTGTCCGTCATCCGCTCCTCGGGATGTTCCTTCTCGTTTCTGGGACCTTAGCGTGGCCGGCGGCGTCCCACGATAGTATCCAGTTCTCGACGTGGCACTTTGACTCATTGGGAGTCCTGCCTGTTAAGCTCGGGGAAGGCAGAAGGAAATAGAGAGGAGAGAGAGTTAGGGAGGAAGCCATCGGCCATATATGGCTTGACGGGGATCAACTTTGGGATCGTCGCGACTCTCTCCCCGCTTTCCCCAGCTCGGCTCTCAAGTGCTCCTCAAACCCTTTTCCGCATCTCCTGCCGCGAAATTAACCTCTCTCTATCCTTCCTCTTCCTCATCTCTACTTTCTGCCTCTGGAGCACCCTATACTCCATCCAGTCTCCTCCCCCCTCCCGTCTAAAACGATCCCAGATGTTGCTGTACCAGCGCCAATCGCTTGCTGTCATTTTTTTTTTTCTTTCCCTCGGCCTCTGTTACAGGAAGTGGGCCCCTTTTGGGGGGAAAAAAAAAGGAAAGAGTCAATGGAGGAAGAGAGTCGTAGGGTTCACGGGAGTACTGGGAGGGAGAGGGAAGTCCAAAATGTTTGACCAGTGCATCTTTAAAAAAATAATAATACAGATGCTAGCACACCTGCATAGCCATTGAACACATTAAACGCAGCGCAATTCAAGGAAGTGTTTGCTCTGTGTGTTAGTCACACGTCCTCCAACTCCCATCCAAGGCTACCTCATCAACAGCTGTACCACAGCGGCCCTTTGGAAGCCCCCCTCTTAAAAGTTAGGGGGGTGGGCTTCATTCTTGGAGAAATGTTGTGCGTTGGAGCCCGAATCTGAGTAATGGCTTTCACATGTGGAACCAGCATCTTTTTTTTCCCTCCTGTTCTCGTTTGTTGCCAGCTTGGGCTCTTGTGTTCCTTGACTTCCACGCCGTCTGCTTCTCCTCACATCTCAGAACGCTCCCCCATTATTAGCCATTTTCACACAGAGATCCCGGGCAATTGCAGCATCAGCGCTGTTAACAGCAGATAAGGCCTTATACGTGGACATGAGCAGGGAGGAATATTGCCGCAGTTGCATGCGCTTTTACAGTAAGATGTGATTTTTTTGGGGGGGGGGGGGCTATCTCAGTGCCACCATTTTGGTGGGACAAAATAATGGCTGGGGGAGTTTTATTTATTGAAATGCATATGGACTAAGAAGCACTTATTCATACTACCACCTTATTTCAAATGCGGTCTTCTCCCTCACTTTCATCATTTGCTCTATACAAATTCATGTATTTTCAGTTTTTTGGGGGCTATCTTCTTTTATTCACTCAAAAAAAAACTCAATTTGCGGCTCAAGCCCAAACCATGTCTTTTATACAAAAAACTGCTTTGGCACCATCTGGTGGAGTCTTGGTGCCAGGCAACTATGTTGAACTGAGAGGAGGAGCTTAATTTAATCGGTCCATAGCCTTATCTAATAGAAAAGTAATTGCTTGTCTGTATGAGTTTCAAATTCTTATTGCCGCAACTTCAATGATAGATGAGGCTACAATCTCTCATCAGCGCTACTGGGGGGCCACATACTGTAGGACGACATACTTCCTAACCGGCAATCTCGTGGTGAATGGTATTATAACTTTAAACTATGTAGTGGACCCCCGCTAGTCGCGCGGGATCGGACCTGAGCCACTGAATAGCGAAAATCTGCATATAATTGACACGCTAAATATATATTTTTGCAAAACCCAAGATGTCGTCAAAAGAGACTCGGATGAAGCTCGATTATGCGTTTTCCATTTAAAAAAACAGTTGAATTGTTTTTTTAAACAAATAAGTGATTCTGCAGGTGCTAAAACTCAAGTACGCAGCAGCCCACTGTCGTAGAGGAAATTGAACCCCCCCCCCCCCCCCCCCCCAAAAATAAATTTTAATTTATCGAGGGGCCACTCAATGTGTCGCGAGGCAGTTGCCCATCATGGATCTAAGAACTTTAACAAAAAGAATTTAGGAAGATGAAGTCACCAGTCATTAGATTTTAATGAAGTATTAAAATCCACAATAGTGGTGATTGTGCAAATGTGAAGATTACGCCACAAAGCGACAGTATGATTGTATCAGTTCAGCAGTCCCACACACCTCTGCACAAGTTCCTCCATACGGTTGGATGCTTTCTCCTTCAGACGCAGCCTGAAAAATGTTTAGTACCAGACATGTGACTGCACTAGGCCCACGGGTGCAAAAAAAACAAAAACAAAAAAACCCCACCTGTGTCATATTTTACTGCGCATACCACTGTCAAATTTTATCTTACCCTTCTGTGCGTGTGTGCGTGTGTTTCCACTCCTTTCCTTCCAGGAGACGGAGAAGAGGTACATGCTCCCTCTAGACAACCTCAAGGTCCGAGATGTAGAGAGGGGCTTCATGTCCAGCAAATTCGCCTTCGCCCTCTTCAATTCTGAATCAAGGTCCGTGTGCGTCGAATGAGCGTATGTTTGTGTGTCAGTCAGTGAGATGATGTAGAGCAGGGTGTCGGACTCATTTCACATGTCTGTCCTTTGTTTTGGTATAGTGAAGCGCAAGAACATGAAGACAATGTTGAAATTTAATTCACATATCATTTACAAAACAATGCATGAAACACCTGAGATTTCCTTAGACAAATGTGCACTTTACTTTTATCATTCACACATATGCATTGCAACTGATCCCACTGATTGTACAAAGGCACAAAAGCTTAACAAGTCATTAGTATTGAAAAATATAGTCATGCATTTTAAGTTTAAACGAGATTTATAAATAAATGTTTTTTTTTTAAACATTTACACATGTGCATATAAAATCTAAATTTAATCCCTGCCTACAGTTTACAAACTAAAGAGAAAACAATGTGCCCCATCGCGGATAATCCATAAATTGCATCTTATTATAAATATTCATTCCGTGTCTTTCATGCATGATAATTTAAAAATGCATGTTTTCATTTTTAAATTATCCTGCGGGCCTGATTGAACCTTGTCGGGGGCCCGGTTCTGGCCCGCGGGCCGTATGTTTGACACCACAGACGTAGCATGTGTGCCGTCGTTACCTGCTGGCTGGAGTTTACTACGGCCTTTCGACGAGTGTTCGCGAGGGCAGGAAACGGGAAGATGCGTTGCCCTTCCTCTGACCTTGCTTGTTCTGCTGAGAGGATATCCAGTTGGTACCGCCGTTGGCTATGGGTGTGGTTTTATTTTCTGCACGTATACGCCAGACTCTAGAGCGCACCGATATGTTGCCTTAAAGTGTGTGAACCAGATGGAGAGAACATAAGAGGTCTTGAGGGGAGAAAAAGTGTAATTGGAGCTGATTGGACCAACACATATGTGTGGTATTTATTCTACTGATGTATTCACACACACACACACACACATAACCTGTGTCCTGTGCAAGCGTGTGGAGCACAGCATACTGACGGCAGGCTCATTAAGCAACTAATCAAAGCCAGAGAGCTTGGATCTGAGATGAGGCGGCTCTCGTTTGGAAAGAATTGCTCGACTCACCACAGAGAAAGAGAAGAACGAGAAAAGGGGTTGAGGGGAGGACGAAAGCGTATCGGCGCCATCAGCCAGGAATGTGTCAAAATCTGTCCTCTGCCTGCAACCCCCCCCCCCCCCCGCCCACCCAACCAACACCAACATCCCTCCCCCCGCCTCCTCCTCCCCCCCTCCTCCTTTTCCTGTGCCGCTTCTCTGTTCGTATTTTCACTAATCTGAAAAATGTCTTGAAATCGAAAGCAGCCGCGTTCAGAGCAGGAATTCCTTCAGAGAAGATGTAGTCAGGATGTGTGATAAATCTGCGCGGGGAGCACTTTCAATGTGTGCCTGAGTCCTGAATGTAGACCAGCATTAGGAACACTTTCCATTTCAGTGTTTGTTACCACGCCAAATGGATGTTGAATGAAAGTTGCAAGCAGTGATGAACATTGGAAATCGGTAGACATGTCTTTCATAAAAGTACATATGAAAAAGTTTCAGCACCCCGTCCGTGCCTGAAATGGGACTTTAGCTTTGCAGAATGGCGTCAATGTGTGATGATCGTTTTGAGAAAAGTCGGAAGGTTGGAAAAATACGGTGCAGACGCCAGTTTCACCAACTGCCTAGCATAACAGGACACAGCAAAAAGTCTGAAGGACCCGTCGTGCCTGAATGTGAAATGGGAAGTTGGCCATTTTGTTTTGAAGCAGCCACGTTGGATGAAATTCACGGCTCGTACCCTCAATCATTTCTTGTAAATTTAGGGGGACCGGTTTCACCCATCGAAATGAAATTGGTGGACATGTCTGTCACAACATGCTGCACAAAAAAATCGCAAGGATCCATGCCTCAAATTGAACTGGGATTTGGTCGGTTTGTTTTCAAGCAGCAAATCATCGGGCAAATTCCAGTCCTTGGCAGTTTCACCCTCAAAAACCGCTAACACTAGTTTACACTGAATTCACCGGTCATAAGAAAGGACGCATGCCACCAAATGAACAGGAAGTCCGCCATTTTAGGTTGAAGCAGCCATTTTGGGCAGAGTCCAGCCTTTGTACTTTAACGATCTCCTACGAGGGAATCCACCCAAATGATTCGCAATCCCAAGAGGGGATACAAAACAGATGGACTGCTCTAAATTACAAAGCTTTGTTGTCTCCACCGTTTAACGTGTTTGGAGCATGGCATCAAAGTTTGATCAAGTCGCCTTGGAAAAAAAAGGGGCCGTGAAGGCCTGTTCTTGACTTTAGTTTATGTTTCGAATTGCATGACAAAACTACATCAGATGCTGTGATGAGACGCATCTGGCCGGCACGCAGAAAGTTTCTTCGGCTCTGTTGTAGAGTATATAGCGCTGGAGGATTGTCATAGTTGGCCTGCAGCCCTGACTGCTCGCCACCACACCCTGACTTATTAGCCTCACCCAGTGGAGCTCCGGCCTATTTGTTGATCTCTCCTCATTGCTCTCTCTTACTTGTTCTCTCTATTTTCGCTCAGCATTGCAGTTGTCACACATTTCACATATTTGAGGTTGTGAGTGTGAGGCGGGAACAGCGAGAGGAGAGGAGGGCGGAAACAAATGAACGATTAAAGAAAAATGTCTTACAGATGGGACGCACATTGCTCTTTTTTTTTTCGTCGCCCCCGGTTGGGTGGCTTGCGCAGCCAAAGCACATAGATGATGTGGAAGCAAGGCCATAAAATGCAAACAAAAGGGGAAAGGATAAGAGTACAGTAGATGAGTTACAGCGGGAGCATGTTTCAGTAACTGCGGAGACGTGTCCGTTTGGATCCCCACTACCTTGAATGCGCGACCATTTAAAAAATCAACAGGGTTCCTACCACAATGCTGCGAACTTGGCCTAAAGACTGGGTGGAGAATACTGGAGTGCTTGTAGGAAAGCACAGTGGTACCAGGCCAAAACTTCATGGAGTCCTGGCACTTTGCAGGGGTTGTAAATTATAACTTTATAGCTTGCTAATTATATTTTAATTACGTAAATATATGCAACAGAGACAAGGGGGGGTGGGCATCTTTTGCACTGCTTTCAAAATAGCACCCAATGAATATGATTACATCTGCTGTGTAAAAATCCAATATGTTCAAATGTGTCTGTCGGTAGAATAACTGAAGTAAAGTCGAATGGCTCAATTTTTTCAATTATGCCTTGAAGATAGCGGCTAGGCACGACGTACAGCTTTTGGGAGCGAAGAGATAAGATTTTATTTTATTACTAGTATTATTAGTATTATTTTGGTTTGACTTGATAAGTGTAAGTGAACTGAACTCCCTTAAAAGGCAGCTGATATTTCTTTCGAAAAGAGGGGTCAAGCTGTTTATTGCCACTCCCAGTTTGAGGTTTACTGTCAAAGCAAAACAAAGCAGAAGATCACATTTCAAGCCACCACATTTGCCTTAATAAATACAAGTCGGCTTGGCTCATTGGTAACAAACAATGCAAAACGCCATCGACGGGATAACCAATAGCATCAGGGTTGTCACTTTAAAACACTTTGAAGGAAAGGATATGTGAATATAAATGGTGGAGCAACACCTGTCCCCGATAATATAGCAATATGCAAGCCGTATATTTTTGTGCTTCTGCGAAAAAACGACAAATTTTACTGCAATTTATCAAATCAGTTGTGAAACTTCATTTGTGTCATTATTCTGCTGATCCCCCCCAAGTGGGTAAGATGAGCACCCAAGGAGCAACACAATGTCTGTTGAATGGTAGCAAAAAGTGGTTATTTCCAGTCTAGTGAAGTCATGACTCTGTTTTTATAGAACAGAAACGGAGAGTGCTATTTTTCTTGGCTATTTTTGTTGGGATTTTCGGGAGGCTGGAATGGATTAATGCACATTTGGGAAATATGAAGTGTTTCGCCCGTTCCTATTTGCCGTCACTGGTACACTTCTGTGGTGGCATCATTTAAATTAAAAAAAACATATCTGGAAATGAATCCTTCTGAGGCTCATGAAGACTCACAAGATTTGTTGTTGCGGTTTTGTTTGACTTTTCAATGCATCTCATTCCACTGAATTGTGGTTGAAGTTTAACTCATTCACTCCAAAAGATGTTTTTAAACGCTTTTTCAGACTTGGTCTAGAATTGGCTGGTACTAAATGAGTTAAAGGCGCTGTGTTTTTTTTATTGCATTGTGTATTGCATATTTTCCTGAGTGTATGATATACTTGAAGGAATGTGTACAAGGACCACAAGTTTCTGGAGCTGGTCTGCAACTCTCAGGAGGAGCTGGACATCTGGAAGTCCTCTTTGCTCCGGGCTGGCGTCTACCCAGAGGAGGTCACGGTGAGTACCCTGACCCCTTTGGTGAACACCCGTTGTGAATAAATAAAAAGTGTGTGTGTGTGTGTGTGGGAGGGGGGGGGGGGTTAAAAGAAAAAAATACAGTGAAACAATTAATTACATTTTTTTATTTTTATAAATTTTAGGGGGAAAAAATATTACAAGACTCTGAACGGGCCTCGTCATTCGCTGATGAGGTAAAAAAAAAAATCAAAATGTGTAATTGATTTTATTATTTACCTTCTCGGCAAATGGCGGCATCAAATCTTACAGGAGTCACGCTTATGTAAATGCTTTCAGTTGGCTGAACCTTAAAGTGCAGAGTGGGCCACATGTGTCCCGCTGACCATCCTTTGCCCAGCCCTGTTGTAACCCCTTTTCACCCCCACTTCTCATGTGCGACCCCGACTCCCCCTCCCCTCTCGCATCTCGCTTTGTCGTTGGCTCCTCGGCGCAAATTCTTGGCCAGTGATGTCACTTCAATGCGTGTGTGTTCCAGTCTGGTTCTAATCAGCAGATCCCCGTCTCTTCACCCCCTTCTTTTTTTTTTTTCTTCCTCCTGCCCACTCCCCCGTGTACCTCCCCTCCATTTTTGCTTTCTCCCTCCCAGCTAATGGTGTTCGGCTCCTTTTTGCGCACTAACGGTTATCTTTTCCTATTTTGTGTGTGTGTGTGTGTGTGTGTGTGGGCACATGAAAATCAGTCACTTATGATTTAGTGTGCGTCACCCAGGTCGACGTGCAGGCCAACGGCCTGTCTGAGAACTTCACGGACCCCCAGCTGGAGCGCCAGGTGGAGACCATCCGTAACCTGGTGGACTCCTACATGGGCATCATTCACAAGACCATCAAGGACTTGATGCCCAAGGCCATCATGCACCTGATGATCAACAGCGTATGCTAAGCACTATTTCTTATTTTGCTATTTGTGTGAGATTCCACTTGACTGGGATGAGTCACATTTGCAGCTCTCAGTGAGCTCTGCGGGAGTCTGATCCTTGATCATTTGAATAAGGTGTGTTGGAGGAGAGAAACATCTTAAGACTGGTCCTCGAGGAGCGGAGTTTGATACCTGTGCGATGGACCGACTGATTGCTAGGCACAATTGATCTAAGAGATAGCAAATCCAGATCCCGAAAGGGTACTTATTTGTTTGCCAGTTGAATAGAAGCACATTGAAACTGTGGCATGGCCGCCCGGTAGTCCAGTGGTTAGCACGTCGGCTTCACAGTGCAGAGGTACAGGGTTCGATTCCAGCTCCGGCCTCCCTGTGTGGAGTTTGAATGTTCTCCCCGGGCCTGCGTGGGTTTTCTCCGGGTGCTCCGGTTTTCCTCGCACATTCCAAAAACATGCGTGGCAGGCTGATTGAACACTCTAAATTGTCCCTAGGTGTGAGTGTGAGCGTGGTTGGTTGTTTGTCTCTGTGTGCCCTGCGATTGGCTGGCAACCGATGCGGGGTGTCCCCTGCCTACTGCCCGGAGACAGCTGGGATGGGCTCCAGCAACCCCCGCGACCCTTGTGAGGATCAAGCGGTTCGGAAGATGAATGAATGAATGAAACTGTGGCTGGATTTGCCACTTCGGGTTGAGACTCCCCTGGATGGATTATAATGGGCGCCGTACATTAAATATATATTTTTTTTAAGCGTTCACACTAGCACAGAACAATTTTGAAAACTGTCATTGGAATTTTTTTTCCCTTTATCTAAAAATTTCATATGCGATTTTTTTTTTTCTCAAGGTCCCCTTCCCATGTTTTCTTTTAACAAATGCTAGCAATAAATTAACGTGCAACAATTATCCGAACAAATCTACCGTCGTCACGTCAGCTTTTCATGGTTCGATTTCCTTTTTAGGACAATACTGTAATGATCCACATTTCTATCCAATTTCATGTCACTGGGTGAAACTGGGGCTAATTGTTTTCTCACTTGAAGAAAATTCTCAAAATACCTCGTAAAAATATTGCTTTGGCGCCATCTGTTGAAATCTAAGTGCCGATCACCAATGTTGGACTGAGAGCAGGAGCTTCATTGAGAAAGGCCATTGTCTGACAGGGAAAAAAAAGTGCTATGTATGCATCTTGCGGCATCGTTCGCCAATTCTAATCCTTTTTTTTTTTTTCCCCAGTGGGCATCAATTACTCACAGGCTTTCATTTTTCATGGCAAGGCTCGCTACCTATGCCCGCAAACGTCTGGCGTTCGCTGTCTGGTTATGCATCGTTTATAGTGGCGATAGTTGGACAGTGGAACAGATTTATATTTCCCGTGGGACAAATTGTTTCAAATTCCGCACAATTGTAAGGTTGACCAGTGTACTGGAATGGAGTGTTTTCGAGGTTCCGCTCCATTAAAAAATTTTTTCCAGTGGCTCAAAAGAGAAAAGCAGAATCCCATGTCATATTTTCACCCCTCTTGTAAGAAATGCCATAAAGCCGAATGAAATATCACATGACAGCATCTAACGTGTTTGACTTGTCGCATCTGTTTATAATCCCTCTGGCAAGGTGAAAGAGTTCATTAGCTCCGAGCTGCTGGCCCAGCTCTACGCTCTGGGAGACTGCTCGGCGCTGATGGATGAGTCACCCGATCAGCGGCAGCATCGGGAGCAAGTGCTCGGCAAGCACGCCGCCCTGCAGGCCGCGCTCAACATCATCAACGAGATCTCCACCTCCAGCTATGCCGCCCACTCGGACCTCTCGCGCTCCGGCACACGACACTGCAGGTAGGGATCCTTCCCTGCGCTAGTGCGAGGCATTAAGACCCAGCGGGGCGGGGGCATCACGAATTCTCCACCTAAAGCAGCTCCACGTGGTCGAAAAAGGCAGCGAATGGCGGCAAGTCTCAAACCCGTGGCCGGGCCCCGCCCGTGCCCGTCCATGCCAACCAGCGGCTTCCCGGCCCAGCTTGCGTGCCCAGGTAGAAGCTGCACGGTTCGGGCTTGTGGCTGCACGGTGCTGCTATTTGAGCTGGGCGAGGGTCTGCCGCGCAATGTGTTTCTAATCTTGGCAGGCAGAGCAGACCCCTCTCTGCATGCTTTCTACCCCGGCCAGAGACAACAGGCCCGTCAAGCTGCAACCCCCACTCCTCGCCTTTCTGCTCGCATGTTTTATTGCCGCTCCAGATTTCCCTCATGCAATGGCCATTATTTTCTCTCCCCCCTCCCCCACCCGACTTCTTTGTCTTGTACAGTTCTTCACTCTGGTTCCTCCCCAGCTTCTTGGCCCGTCTCTCGCTTTTCTCCCTGTCTCATTTCCTCTGCGCTCTCGAAGGTTCCTTAGGTTCTTTCCCACTCGCGGTCCACCTCTCTTTTCCCTTCCTTGATGCTTTCCATCCTACCATATCCATCCGTCTCCCCTCTTATAGCTCGGGGTGGCAAAAGTAGAAGTACAGATACTTGCGTCAAAGACAATTCCGGAAAGGGGAGAAGTACTAATTATTTAACTGTTTCACTCAAATAAAAGTTTTATAAAAAAATATATATATATATATTTTTTTTTACTGTCAAATATGTTTACCAACCACGACAGCTCTAACAAAGTGCTGTCCAAAAAAAAAAACCACAAGTCCATAATTAAAAAGATAGTACAATAATAAATAAGTACATGATTTATTTTCTGATTATTTTACATGGTGTGTGAAACTTTTGGTCGATGAGCGAAAGAAGCAAGATGAACGTCTCCAACAAGTAGTATTTGGGCACCAGGATTACGAAATTGTCATCTCGCAACCAAGGTTTGCCACGAGCTCAGTTTTAATGTCAACCCACAACGGCACTTTAGGGTTGGTTCAATTCTCGGCCCGGTATGATGCAAAAAGTGTCAAATGAGGAACTGTTGTAAATAGGCTGCCAGTGAAGGCGGAGCCTAAACTCTACACCAAAAATGCTGCAAACAGTCCAAAATGGGTTGGAGAGATGCACAAGGAACAGGAAATGACAAAGAAAGGTGGAAATGTTTAAACATTAGCAGAGCTGTTGTAAGTGACTGCCAACTCACAGTTACCTCTTTCAATGCGAATGTAAAATGAGGGTGGTTCCACTAACTCAAATGATGTGCTGATCGTTAAACATAGAGCTAGGTAGGTGGATGGATAGCTGGATTGGCAGATATGTCAAGAGAAGATGAGTAGATACAGTAAATGGTTGGATAGATGGCCAGATAGATTTGACTTATACATACAGCCATACCGTTATGTACAGGACAACCAAGAAAGCTGTTGATGCATGTTTACTAATCCGCCTTCCACTTGCCTCTCCTTCCTTGAGCTGCATTTTTTTGCTGCTATTTATAACTCACTGCCACTGTCTAATTCTCCTAGACACAACTAACACTGGTCTGATCTGTTCCACCCAGGAGGCCTGCTCCGGCAGCCCCAAACTCCAAATAGGAGGACGCCGCCGCCCGCAGCCCCGGCGACCTCTATCCAGCTGTGCGATGTGTGATCCGTCCCGAGCGCCGTCGTCTGCCGCCTGCACACTTTCGCAAGTCATGAGTTTGTTTTGTACAGACACTACCGTAGGCTGCTGACTTTTTCCACAAGTGCCTGAACTTTTTGTGTAAATAGAGAGTAAAATAGCAGCTATGCTATGAACGGTGGGGGGAAAAAACCCACAACACTATTTTATAACTTTTTTTAATAATAAAGAGCCATTTTATTTTTCAACATCATTTGTGTTGAGTTTGGAATATCTGAATGACAGCCGCGCATGCTTATTTGTCGATGTGTGCCCTGCAATCCACCAGCGGCTAATTCTTAGTGAACCGCACTTCTGGTAGGTAGGTTGGTAGATGGATGAAAATGTTATTTTTAAAGACACCTTTATGAGTACAAAATGCTTTTTACAACAAGATTTCATCATAAAACGGGTTCCTAAAGTAGCGATATAGCGCCAACTTCTTGCTGTAGTCATTCACTAACCTATAGTAAAGCAAATCATAATCCTAGTCAATATTTGTATAAAAAACACTTCTGGTTATATTAAAAAAGAAGCCAATGAAAAAAAAAATGAAGTACTGCGGTAACTGAATGTGCCTTTTAGTGGCCATACTCTGAAAAGAAGTTGCAACTATGGAAGAAATGTGCTGCCCTCTAGTCAAAATGCTTAAAGCTGCAAGGGGGGAGAAAAAAAGTTGTTGTCCATTGCATTACACATACAAAATAATTGAGCAAGTTACACTCCGCATGGGATTTTAAAAAAAGTTATTTATTACAGTAAAATTATTCATGTTCATACACTGCAGTAATAAATACATTCTATTTAGTCTCATTAGAACCAGAAATTCTTCACTATTTTGTTACAGCTTTATTTCAGAATAGAACTGACTTAATTTTCCTCAAAATTCGACACGCAACAATACATAATGACAACATTTATGGAAAAAAAAAACATCTCTTCCACTTTGTTTTTTACTTTTATATTTAATATCAAAGATGAGAACAAAAGTGGCCAACTACAACAAATCCCCAAGTCACCCAGTTTTTAAAAAATGCAAGTAAGAAGTCTCAGTGATGAGCCAATTTTAATTTTTCAATTAAAAAAAAAGGCTCCATTGGATCTCATGAGCTTATGTACCTAATGAAGTGTCTAGCCCACGTCTGCTTCAACCAGGCCTTATTCATTGGAGGAAGCGGCTGAGGTCCTCTCTGATCTCCGCCTCGTCCCACGGCCCGTGGATGTTGTCCTTGTGCCTCTGCAGCTGGACCAGCAGCCAGGGGCAGAGCAGAATCACGGTAGCCAGGGCCAGTGCGAGGATGATTGCCCCGCCGGGCCAGCGTGATGCCAGGCCGCCCACACCCGCTGCACATACTCCCACGCACACGGCGGCGAAATGATGCGGGGCCCCATTCTTCACCCGCCTCAGCAGGCAGGGCCACAGGGCGAAGACCATAAGGGCGCAGCTGAGCATGGTGAAGGTATGCAGGGCTCCTGGGAGGCGGGAGGCCAGACACACGGACGCAAAAAGGGCCGCGTTCAGTGACAGGCTGCCCGGGGGAGACGTATGAGTGTAAGGGAAGGACACGAGGTGAGCCAGCAGCATGACGGCCGACATGGCGTACACCGTGTCCGTGCTCACGGACTCTGTGAGTGTTTTTAGCACGGGCGAGAAGCCAAAGATGAGGGACAGGAAAATGGTGACACTCTGTAAGTCAGCCCAACAGGTCCGAGGTTGCAGAACGGGTTCCGCCTGAGATGCGAGGGCTTGGTACAGTCCGTAACCCAGCAGGGAACTCGCTAGGCTGATAAGCAGGAGAGTCCCTGGGGATAGGAGGCCCTAAAAAGATAACAGAAGACAATAAGGATGGAGGAAATAACTTCTTCCCTTAACTCTTCCAACCATATTAAAAAAAAGATATTGAATAACAGGCAGAACATTTGACGCCAGGTAAAATATAATAAAACAACAATCTGGCAGATGAATTACCTGCTCCATGTAGAGCCAGAGGGTGATGAAAATGGCCACGCAGGAGAGCTGTTGCCCCACCAGGCCCGCCTCACGCACCACGGCCCAGTAGCGGTACTGGCGGAGGCCCTCGTTCCTGCGCAACTCCTCCAGGAAGCGCTGGTCCACGTAGTTGTCCGGGTACGGCTGGCGCTCCCACAGCACCTTCCTCCAGGCCACAGCGGTACCTGGGCCGTCGTCTGGCCCCATTGCCCTGAACACCCACACAGAATTGTCCTGAGAGTGGAAACTGTTCTACAGTCTCACAACTATTTGATGATGATACAAAGCAGTCAGAAAAGTGGAGTTTGAATCTCTGTGAGCAGGTTTCCCTGAACTTGAGCATGTTTTTCCTTCCCACATGCTTATATGGTCCATAGGAGTGAATTCAAATCGACATTGCAACGCAGGAGAGTGTAATTTTCAATTTTAATGTCAACTAATGAAGCCACAGATTTGTTTGCATGATTATTGTAAACACATTTCTGTTTGTTGATTTTAATACATTTTATTCATGATGACTAATGTTTACATCACACTTGACTTGTGACTAAAGGTGTTCAATGTTAGTTTTCCGAGGGTATTTTCTGAATCTGAGTCTACTGATTTATGGTTAATTAATTAGCAACTTTTAATCGCCTTTATTTTAACGCAAACCTAACCTAGAAAACCAAAACATGCGTGTATAATAAATAAATAAAAATTGTAATCCATATTGATTTATTGCAATGCCAATATTTGGCTGGAATTACAATTAGATTCCTTTTCAAATATTTTTCAGCCCTTATGTGAATGCTTGTTATTCAACAGTGCCCCTGCTCGTGACTGGTGACCAATTCCCGCCCCTCACCCTGAAACTAACTGCGATAGATTTCTGACACGTTGGGTTAGTTAGTGGAAAGTTTTAATTTGTCCGTTGGTATAGATGTTACTTGTTAGTGTGAAGGCGCGTTTGTCAATATGTGCCCTGGGATTTAGGAGCGACCAGTCCAGGGTGTACCACGCCTCTCGCTAAAAGTCGGATTGGAGAGACTCGTGCTCACTTGCCACTAACTGTACCGAGGACAAGCACGATCGATATTGGCTGAAATGGCGTAGACGCCAAACAAAGGCTGCACCAGGGATTCCAATAACTCACGTATCCACATCTTGTGTATACATACGCAAGTCTTGCGTATCAACGCGCCTGCGCGCTTAAATCACCAGCAGTAACTTCCGGGTTTGATCCGGTTAATTTAAAAGAAACGTATCCATCGCTCATGAGCTATTATATTTATGGCCGGCGATACGTTGGAAACACTTCCCGATACTACAGTTAGGACCACTTACCCGAACGTTGACAACACTTCCCGGTTCAGTTAGGAGCTCTTACCCGAAGAGAACGTTGCTCTTGGCAGCGGATCTTACTGCTATGCTAGCTTCCGGGAAATGCAAACGCATAACTTAGTGAGTAGCGACCTCAACTGTTGGAATGCGGTAACGCACGATCGCCCGTCAGTCACCAGAAACAAACGTTCCTATTTTGCACATAGTTTTGAGTAACATGTTCGCCCAAATAAAAATATAAATAAGTGTCTCATTGACCGTCTTAAAAGCCGCTCTTGAAGGAGGACAGTGAGAGTGTGAAATAAGACAAAAGTTTACACATTATGGTATAATGCAAACATGCTTAAAATGACTCATTATCAGAGTATTGGGGTTGATATTGTATTTTTATTACCAATATATAAAATGTACATTTATTTAAGATGCTTAAAGTATTACAAAATTAACAGGTACAAAATAAACAACTCAGTTCATGCCTTCAATTTCTTATTAGATGTTCCCATTATTTTATTAAAACTGAATTTAGAATGCTCAGTTTTCACCATTTGAACAATTTAGACACGCACAGTATAACATTTATTTCTGCTTTGGTCAGAATTCGAACTGTCAAAACAAAAAGGGGAGATAGTCTTGTGATGTTGCAGCTGATACCACTATCCAAAGGTGGGTGCCAAGGTAGGGATACTCACCACTATACTAACGAGGAGATATAAGGTCTGACGTCAGCTGCTTGAAGCGATAAGAAGGATGACACATTTTTGTTTTTGTCTAAAAATTTTAATTTACAAGTAAATGAATAAATATCTCAACCTTTGAACTTGAGAAGTTCTGCTCAGTAATCAGTTTATATAAATCTTTATTTCTGATTGTAACAGTCAATAAAAGAGGTCAACACTATTAACAGTAGATTATACGCCATAAGAAAATCAATTGAACGTAACACTGCATGGAAGTGTAGGACGGAAATAAACATGATGCCATTTCTGAAATAATGCAGTGCTTCTAAAAGGAAAGTTGTGTGTGTAGGTTTGACATTCATTTGTTTGGCTGACATTTGACAGCTCAATCAAACATTTAGTTCCACGCAAAGTAGTATGACACATGTTCGGGCTAAGCCTCCTCCCAACCATAAAAGCCCAGTGAGTCCGCTCAATAATAAAAACTTACAGCAATGATGTTGACAAATAGAACTTGCCTCAACTTCAATATCCAGTAGACTGAAGGGGAAAAAAAAACTTGAGGCTCATTTGTTGTGTTTCTGGAAGATTCCAAACAGTGTTGTTTTTTTTTTTTTTTAACAGGACCTCCAAGCCTCTCCCTACAAAGTTTGTTACATGTGTATCTTCCTCTTGTCCTCAAAGAGCGAGCGGACCAAGTAGACCTGCACGCCCGACACCAGCATCATGACCATCAGGTTGACTACCGACCAAAAGTTGACCCGGTCAAAGTTGCTCTCCTGCAGGTTGCGGTCGCGGGCCTCGAAGGCGCGGAGTACCGTCTGGATCTGCACGCTCTTGCCCAGACGCGACTTCACGCTATTGATGGTATCCTGTCGCAAGAGAGGGCGGGGATAGAGTCCAAATGACATCATGTGAACAGGATACATAAGGTAAACACGGCTCATACTTTATGCTTGACTCTCTATCTCTCTAGCCAAGGTTCTGTCCTCGGTTGTCTTTGTATTGAAAGCTCCACTCGCCTTTGGCTTAGAAGTATATCAGTCAGGGGTAACAAGAGTATATAAAGTGTGCTACAACGCTTGAATTGAAATTAAATCACCAGTGAACTGTTTTAAATTGTGATCAATTTCCCTTAAACAATGTTGAATTCACTTAAAACACTGAATGACTATTTAAAAAAAAAAAAAAAGGCCAGCTGCAAGATACATTTCCTGTCACTCAGCTCAGTGACGCTTGCGTGCTCTTTGACACAATTCATCGGGGTGGAGCTCAAAACGACTGGCCTGACCCCAAAGAGCTAATAGGTGAGAGTTCAGAACACGAGCCTGCTATCAAATCTATTTTGCCGACTGGGTCACTTTGCACCCGGTGTGACAAATACACCACTAGACAAAGTCTATTGAAAGCCTATTTCACAGAGAGAGACGCTGCGAAATTGTCTCATGAGAAACTCGACAGAAGACCCAGCCTTGAGATCTTGATCTACCAGTTGTGAGCTGTGCATTTGGTATTTGGTTAACCCCACTTAATCACTTCCTAATACAACACAGACGCAATTCTACAAAACATCAATACCATACCAAAATGCAATAAAACTGTACATCAGAGGTCGCCAAACTACGGCCCGCGGGCACATTTGACCCGGCCCTCTAACCCTCCTGTTGTCCTCGGGTCAAAATGACCCACCACTGTTAAAAACGCCCGCAAAACCCCGTAAATGATATTTTTTTAACTTGAAATGTTATGACTTTTCCTAGATTGTCCCCAACTGCAGAAAAATTGAAATGTTGTTTTTAATTCACATTTCCATGGAAGCTGTACAAAAAAAAGTTCAAAGGTGGTCTTCGGGGCAAAATGACCCATGACGCAAATAGGGTTGAAATCAAGGTCACAAAGTTATTTACACGCCATAAAATGTTTCAGTGTTTTAGTTGTATCTCGGATCAATTAGTAGAACACGTGAACAAGACGGTAGCAGACATAAACAAGACAAGATAGGTGGCGTTCTCGTAGATGGCAGAACTCTTTTTTTGTGGATTTCAAGGTGCTATAAAGAGAGAGAGTTGTTTAGTTATTTATTTCCTGTTTTTTTCTGTGAAGAACTCAGAGAGGGTTATTTAGTTATTATTTATTTCATTAATAGTGTTATTATTTGTTTCCTGACTTTTTTTCTGTAAAGAACCTGGAAAGGGTTATTTGGTTATGTGTGGCTTTCTGGGAAACAATCATTTTTTTAAGGTCCCCTACGATCGTTGATGTTACAAACTGACACCGACCCCCCCATCAGAGAAGGGAAAAGTTATGTGGCCCTCACAGGAAAGTTTGGGGACCCCTGCTGTACATCATCTGGAAATGTCTGAATCAACATTTGTCAAATACCTTGACAAAAATATATTTCAAGAAAAGCTAAATAAAATAAATCACACTCACCAGAGATGATATTTAAATGAATTATGATGTGCGGATTGCTACAGAGTTGTTTTGCGAGTTGAAATTAGCTAAAAGAAGTTTTGATCTGACCAACCAATCAGAGGACGAAATACTGCTGATGTCACCACGGGCCAGCACTCTGGCCCTGTGAGCATGAATTTGAAATCTGATTGTTTAAAAAAAAAAGAAACAGTCCCATTACTCATGTTGTTGAAACGGTCCCATTGCTCATGTTGTTGAAGTAACACTGGCCAACACGACCGATTCTGAAGGCCCTGGGCAGATTAGATTGGCATGGCAACATAGAAGGTGAAATCTGATTGGTCATAATTGTGATAATGGCCTTCGTGTTTGTCTTTGTCAATCAATATCATAAATGAGCTTTCGGGGTTTATTTTAAATGTATTTATTTTAATATTGTTGTACGTCCATCCAGAAGCAGGAAGGTCAAACAAACAGTCATTTTTTTTTTTTACACTTGTAAAATATTGTGTGTAGTACTTGACGAATACTGTATTCCAAAAACTAAAACTAACACTAAACTAAAATGACATATATTTTTGGAAATGTAAACATTTACTAAAAACCGAATTGAAAAAAGTAAACTAACATTAAAAACTAGCGTGAAAAATCCCAAACTATCATAACCCTGCCCGGGACGTGTTTTTCCGACTCACCATGATGTCCTCCAGCTTCATGTCCAACATGTCGGTGCCGTGCACATACTCCTTCCAGTCGTCGGGCTCTTCGTCGGTGTCCATGTTGTCCAGGATGAGCTCGAAGAAGACCAGCTTCTCAGAGACGCTGCTGAACGTGTTGTCGAAGCAGAACATGTAGTCCCCGTCCTCCGTCTCCACACTGGGCGAGGAAAATGGGAATATTCGTCTTAGTTTGGTTTTTTTTTTTCAATGAAAAACAGAGCATCATGTCTCCTTAAACTTACGTGTGCATTCCATCTGACTTGTGATGGTCGCTGTAGAGAACCTGGCCAGAGGGAGAGGAGATGTAGAAATCTACGTCCAAGCTTCCGCCGTCCAAGACCTATGATTGACATTCAGCACCCAAGTGGGTTTACACTTGAACATTTTTTTGGCATTACATTCACAGATTTATTTCCAAGCATACGTCACTTCCTCAGCTCTTACCTCACATCCAGACTTCCTTCTTTCCTTACTGAGACTTGCTATTTCTTGTGTATCGTTCCTCCCTTGGCTTCAAACTCCCCTTTTTTCCCCCACCATCTTTTCCTTCATGACCATCTTCCATCCTCTTTCCTTACTTCCTTCACGTAAACCTCATTTTTTCTTCTTTCGTTCCCTCCTACCCGTCTTTCTTCCTTCCTTGGATCCTCTCAACTACGATCTGAGTTTCTTCTTTCCTTCCGAATATCCTTCCTTCTCTGGCACATCAGACCTTCAGTTTTCTTCTGGACCTCCTTCTTTCCCTCAGACCCACTTGTAATTTTGTATCCTTCCTTATCTTGAAACTACTTAGGTGCCTTCCTTCCTTCCCTCCATCCATCTCAAACCTGCTTTTTGTTTCATTCCTCACCTCCCATCCCTGCTACCTTGTTTCCTCTCCTTCAGTCCACCATTCATATGTCCGATCCTGTCTCCTACCTTCCTGTCTGCTACATAAACACAATGAAAAGCATATTTTAAAAAGTGTATATCTACTTTTGTCCCAAGACTATAGCTCCCCAAAACACCATGCCATGACATTGTACGCACCACACGTCGCGTCGTAATTCTACCAAAACCTCGTTTTTAGCAAAACCATGTTTTCTCTGACACATTTCACTTGCAATCCAAATGAATATTGTGAGTATTCCCGACCTGATATTCTATTTCCAGCGAGGCGTCTTTCTTCATAGTCTGGTAGAAACATTCCTTCCGACCGGCGGGCAGAGTGAACGTAAAGTCGCTGTCCAGAGACTGCGAGAAGCCGGCTAGTGCCGAGAATCTTTGTGAAACGACGGCGAGTAACACCGACACGACGCAAAAAAATTGCCACACCGTGGCCATAATCGCCAAAGTGACACAACAAGTAAAGCGAGTGATGAGTCTACTTCTGTTGTTTGCCCCGAAAAACAACAACACAAACTTAGGTCGAGTTGAGCCCCGAGCACACGCGACAGCTTAAGACCCCGCCTGATACAATTTTAACTTCTTATTTATTTATTTTTTTCTTCAGTGGCCTAATCCTCTTCCGCAATAAACACCACTAGCCGTGTACGTGTTCGATTCAGCGTGTTCGTTTAAAAATATTATAGTCCATTTAGTCCTAATTTTCCAGTTTTTTTTATTGAAGGCAGTATTTTGGACACTTATTTTGCAATGCATTATGGGAAGTGTTGTTTTTTTATATTTTGAATTTAAAAACATCAACTTCCTTGATGAAACAATTATGGGGGGAAACCGAGTGCTCGAGAGAAGTGAATTATTGCTTCGAATGAAACGTTACATAATGTATTATGGAACCTTAAATGTATTTTTCAACAGTCAGCACATAAAAAATGTTATTGTTTTTTCTAATATAAATTAAGGTCACCATTTAATTCACTTGTTTCAAACTGGACAATGAAAAAATTGTGTTTTTAAATGTAAAAATATTTAAAAAAATATTTGATTCGAGTTTTTAAAAAACAGAAACAATGTGGATCTATTTCTGACGCATGTAAATTATTACATGGGGGAAATAATACATCCATTAACCGAGTACCTTATTCTCAAAAGGGTCACGGGCGTGCCGGAGCCGATCACAGCCGTCTTCAGACAGTGTGGAGTACACCCTGAACTGGTAGCCAGCCTATCAACTAAACTACCATGCATGTTTTTGGAATGTGGGACAAAACCTGAGTACCCGGAGAAAACCGAAGTAGCAAACCACACAGGAAGCCTATTGCCCAGAATCGAACCCCAAAACTCTACACTTTGAGTCAGCCTTGCCACTCACCTCACTGCGTGCCGCCCAGGAGCTATGACTAAATATTTTTGAATGGAGGATGTGAAAATGTAATTCATGGGAAATTCCTTGATTATCGATTTACATGCAAAATATACACATGTATTTTTTAAAACAAATGAATACACATTGGGAAGTTTACAGAATGTTAAACGTGTAAATTAAATTATTGGTAATGTCGTACAGCGTCTTGAGGATTTTTTTTTAATATCAATGAATTTGATCTTTTGAATTGGAAAATTATCATAAAAATACGAAAACTACGCTATGTTCACACAATGATCCAATTGTGGACATAAATCACGAGTTGGGGCAATGTAACTAATTATAAACGCTTTCCATTTGCAACGTCTGCAGGTTTCAGCTTTGTTGCAACATGTAACGAATCAATTTGTTATCAAGGTAAACGATGACGCGTCCTGTTCCACAGTGTCCGCCTCAGTCCAGTGGGCGGTGCTGTTTCCACACAGTTGTTGCATGGTGTCTGCCGATTGGCTGGCGAATCAGTGTCTTTTCGCGATTGGTCACTTTCCCTGATAAGGGAGTGTTTTAATCCGGCGAGCTAGCCGTCAACAGCAGTCTGAAAGGCACAATGGGATTTAGCATACGTTCGAGATAAACTCTCAAGCTACAAGTAGACAGCTGCTTGGCTATTTTGAAACTTTAAGCACGACTAACTATTTATCTGTCTAATTTGTTTTGTTTGGTTGAGAGATTCGAAAGAAGCTCCAAAGAGCGAGGATGTTGGTCCCCGTGGGAAGATAATGAAGAGGCTGCGTGTTCTGGTTGTGTGCCTCATTGTAGCTCTCCTGTGCTGGTAAGACGTTTCCGCATCCAAGACTTCAAAGATGGGGGCGTGGGGGACTTTTACAGGATTTATTTGTTATGTTTGTTTTCGTTTTTTTTTTCTGAGAGAGGGTCAAGAGCATCACGTCTTAGCTTTGCGTCCTTTTACGTTATCCGTCTGGCACCGTGGCTAACGTTGTCAGCGGATTCAAACGACCTACAAATCCATTCCAAATGGAACCAAAAAACGCCGTTGTGGTTGTTTGTATGTCTTAAGTCGATGAAATGGAATGAGTCATCTTATCAACTTCATTATTATTTTTTCATTTTATTAGTAGGTTAGTTGGTCAATCTTCATTTGATAGAGGCAAACTAGCTTTTTTTCTCACCTGTACGGTTGCCGGTAATGTACAATTTTAGGAAAACGTACTGGAAAAGATGTATTAATCGTCGGTGATCTGGAAATGTGAGGTGTCTTGATCTTGCAGTAGATGCAGTGCTGAACAGCATCTGTTGATGTAATTATGACATTTTATGTTGTAGGTTATCTTGGAAGCCTTCGTTCAGCGCAACTAAGCTAGCTCATATCACCTGTACGGTGGTTGATAATGGCACATTTTAGGACAAAAACACTTTGTGGATATCCTGTACAATACAGTGAACACTCGCTTATTTGTGGGGGTAATTGACAAAGCATAGACGCGAAACTTGGCAGGCAATCAATACCCCCTGCGTAAAATAATTTTGAATTGCGTATTTTAATGTTATAGTTGCTAGCCTCCGAGGTGCATATATATGTGAAGTCATTCTTCTGCTGACAACATCACTCAAATACACGCTCATTCTGAGCAAATAAACACTCTGTTTAACTATGTTTATTTTATATTAACCAAATATTTCAGCGCAACTTAACTACGTTTGTGATTCATGACAGATCCAACCCGTTATTGTTTCCGGGAAACTACGTGTTTGTGCACACCTTTTTAATATGCATGGGAGATTCCAAATATGTCTTTCCTCATAGCAGCAGAAGACAATGGCTTTTTTTTTTCTTTACTACCGCGTTCTCCATTTCGTTTTAAGAAGTCATAATAAACAATTCTCCACAGTTTAAACTCTAACCGAGGCTGAAAAACCTCATTTAAAACCCGAACACTGGCTTCAAACTGGAATTTGAAACCCAGGCTATTATTTCAAACACTCCTTTATAACTCTTAATGTTCTACGAAGCGCAGACATAAGTAGGAACTACGAAATCTTGCTTGGTGTGTCTCTGACATAAGCATTCATCTCAGAAGCTTTTATTGAAATTGATGCTGATGTCAATTTATGCGGTGCCGTGTCTCACGCTGTTCTGGAAAGATTTGAGGAATGTTGATGGAGGATCTTTCAAGCGTTTTACAAAATTAAAGTACGTTTAATAAATTAATAGTGGGAGCGAGTAAGGGTAAATTTAATCATCTTGACTACACATGTACGAACCCTGCCACCAATTTGTCTATGGAGCTTTTCTTCCCCACTTTTTACTTGCCAGCTAATGAGCATGCAGCGTCACGTCGCGGACATTACTAATTCAAAACCGTTGTTGGCCTCTCGCTCCCCCGTGCCGACTCTCGCACATCTCTGAGGATACAGCGTGATGTCGGCGTCATTCTCGTTAGCTAATGCGGTGTGACACAGACACCGAAAAATACGTGAAGATGCTGCTTGATGGAGCTGTCATTTACGGGTGGTTTACACCAAATAGATAGAACCTGGTCCTTTTGACCATATCATCAGTGTTTTTAAATTATACGTTCATCCAAGACAATGTACCACTTTACTTGACAAACATCTCATATCTGCTACCGAGGCTTGCTTAATCAAATCATCACATGCCGTTGATTCCATCACTGTGTCACGCTTAGATTGCAATCGGTATGCAGTACGATTAACACTCAGCGACATTGCTGCAGCTAATTGACTAGCTTGAGATTTTTATCTGTATCTGGAGAATTTTGTCTCCTAATCCTGGACAGATTAGAACCTTTGCTGTTTTACTTAGCAACCCTTGATATGGTGCATGTACGGCATCATAAACAATTTGAGGACGCGTTGTGGGTTATTTTGTGACTTTCTTCTTGTTTCGATTCTTTTGTCGCGGCTTTTCAGAAAACAGCTGAGCCGAGATTGGTTGTTATCTGAGTCTCTGAGCAACTGCGAAGTCAATTTCAGCTAACAAAAAGTGGCAAAATGTCCGCCTCCTCTGGTGGCTTAAAATGGGTGCATTTTGCTGCTTAACTCGTGTTCACAAAAGCAACATGTATCAGAATGCCGTGTTTAGACTAGTGAAGGCGCATGTTGTTGTCAAGAAAATTCTGGGGTTGACTCCACCTTTAAAACAAAACGCTGTCCGTTAACACCGTTCAAAGTGTAGCCGTGACCCCCGAAACTCTTCTGACATATCAAGGAAGCCCTCGGCGACACCTTTTAATTAGATACTGAAAGTGAACGGTGAGCAAAGAAGAAAAGTCGCTCCGAGCGTTATCTGTTCCTGCTGTGCATGGTGTGGTGAGGAGTTGGGGGGGGGGGGGGGGTTCAACAGTAACAAAGCCTGCTTTGGAGAGATGGTCTTTGACTATTAGTTCGGGTGTGGGAAAAATATCACTCGCTCACAGAAACATCCATTTAGTTGACCCTACCAGTGTAGTGAACTTGTCAGAATTTTGTCGATTTTATTATTTTGTCATTTTTGTTTTGGGAGGGCGGGACAAAAAGTCAGTTTTTGTTGCACTATTTACAGATTATCTCTTTACTTGAATCAAGTGTCACCATAAGCCTTTAAAAGTGACTGAACAAGTTTGACAAGCTGTCAAAAGCAGTTTAAAATTGGCATTTCTTTTTCTTGTGTGATGTGTTGTACTTATATTACATGAACCATCCCCAGGATCAGTTCCCACAAAATTTGCAAGAAACCAACTCTTTGATGACACAGTGGACAGTCCCTAAAACTAAAGAATTGTATGTAATGACATTACAGGTGACATTTCAGGAGTTACACGAATTGACTACAGTTGCAACATGCACCTTATCATTTTGTATTCACATTTTATTGGTTTTCGGTCCGCCGCCGAGCCAGCCAGATCCAGTTTGGTGTGTGTGTGTGTGTGTGGAGGCTGAGTTGGACTGGCACTTGATTGTTCCTGCCCACTGGCCATGGAGACAGCTAAGCTTTGTAGACTATTGACAGGAAAATAAACTTTCCAGTTTTGCTTCTGATTCTTTACATAGCTTATTTTATTTTCCTTATCAAGTTTGTCTAACATTTCCAGAGCTTCCTCCCACCCCCCGGCACCAACGACTTGTTGAACCAAGTTTTTTTTTTCCATTAGCCTTCTGTCAGTGAACAAACAAAGTTTTAGTAGCAGAAGTTTGCCAAGCAACTTAATGACGGCAGTGCGTTTTTGCGATCTCGTAAACTAAGAGGTTTCTTTCTAATGAAAGATGCAGGAACTATTGACAGAGACAATCATCTGGTGGATTAAGAGGTGACGGATGCTTTTGCGTCACAGCGCTAACCTGTTATTTACTTTGTGAGCAGGAGAGGGAGGGGAAGAAGTTGCTGTGCTGATGCCTTCAGCGTCCTCTATTTGATTTTGCTCATTTGGCGAAAATGTCAACGTGGGCGCAGGTGATAGAGGGGGGCCCTTGATTTACGACAAAGTTCCGTTCCTTTGGCGGCAACGCAACCCAAATGTGTTCATAAATCGGAAGTTGCCTTCGTCTATTCACCAACCTGAACCCATGCAGTTGTCAAGTCATGAATAATCATACATATTTGTGTGAAGTGCACTTGTAGGCTCCCCCCCCCCCCCCCCCAGCACTGTCACTTCTCCTCTTCACATTCACCTTGCTGCACATCGTAAAAGAAAGCAGTGCACTGTGTTGGCCTCGCGGCTCGTTCGCATGTGACAGAACGGCTCAATCAGAATCGATTTATTTCTGTGAATCTCAAAACATTAAATTAAAGTACTGTAATTCTTGATGTGTAAAATATTTTGTCGAAATGAAGACGCGTTGGCTTGTAAAACCGTGACCAAATTGCGATCCGTCGTCTTTGAAAATGGTACCCAAGTCGGTTGCTCGCCTGACTTTTCCAAAACATGCTTTGCTTCCCCCTTCCCCCTGGCTCCCTCTTGACTCTTCATTATTTACCTTTGGCTGCATGCGCCGACTCCTCCGTCTCCTTTTCCGACTTGTTTGCAGCGAGTGCACGGGCGTCTTTCCGCACCCCCAGCTGAGGGTCATGATCACAATGAGGCCCTGTCCATTGAGCTGCATGGAAACATTGTGTTGCAAGCCAGCATGGATTTAAAGAAAATGATTTTTCTTTTTTTAGTACATAAATCGTATAGCCAACAATCTTCACACGATAATCCCATTTCCCAGATTAAATATGTTGCAGTCTGTCTTCCAAACGAAACAAAAAAAAAATCAACTTCAGACACAAACTCCTCCCTCCACCTATACGTAAAAATGAAGTGGCATTGTCTCAGTCGATAGCTGCTGTCAATCACACACACACGGATAATAAATAAAACGGCAGCACCCACGTGGGTTGTATCGTCTCTGCCGAATTATCGCGTTGACTCGATGCGAATTCTTGTCTATGATCGCGTGTTATACCGCGACTTTAAAGTATCATTTGTCAATGAAATTGTGATAAACACCTCTGCATAACATTGTATCCATATAAACATTAAAGATTACAACAATGAGTAACTTTAAAAATTTGTTTTAAGTCTAATAAAAAAGATTTGAAGTGCATGAATTTGCCTGATCATAAATGAGAGCACCACTGCCACTTACTGGCGTAGATGTGCAATTGCACTTCTTGTACAAAAAAAGATGTGCTCATGTGGAGATTTTTATTTTTTATTTTTTGGCAAAGAATTTCACATGACATAAATTGCAGTCAGTGTTTTACCATCCTATAGCGCAACGGGTACACACTGTACTGCGGTAAAAGTTTAATGAGTTTTCTTTTTTTTCTCCCCCAGCCCCTCCTCTCGTGAAACCCACTAACCCACAAGAGTGGTTCTTCCTATCACATTGCATTAAACCACATGACCGCCTCCGACATTTCCCCCAATCAGACGCTCCCGAACCTCGCTTCGGGGATTTTGACGTTTCCCTGCAGGCTGTGTCAATAATTCCCCATGAACAAGCGCTGTTTGCTACAGTATTTTGGCACATGGAGATGTTTGTATGTTCCCGTTTACACACTTGGAGAAAGACTCCAGTGTACATTTTTTTTTTGCAAGAGTCACAGACCTGGTGTGGTCCTGTATAAAGATCCTTGTCAATCCGGAGGCTTTAGCTTTAGCTAGGGTGCGGCATTAAAGGTGCCGGACCTCGTGCCAGTGATAAGCAAAGTGTTTTTTGGGGGGGTGGGGGGTAAAAAGCCACTGAAGAGATTGTTGTGATTCTGACTGTCATTTCAAGGTTTGTGTTGTCATTCCTGAAATGCATCTCGTGTGATTTAGATGGATAACTTGTGTCGCAGGCCGTTCCTAAGTGGCTGTATGGAGGAAGGTCGTCCGTGTGTAAAATGGGTTGCGACTGATAATCGAGCAGAATTTTAGAATTTAAAGAGGTCTTAGTTTAGATTAAAGGCCCGATGCTACAAATGTTTTTTAATCGGCTTTGTCCGTATTATTGTGCTAGCAAGATGGTTTGGCTTGGAAATGAGGAGGATGCTCTTTTTCAGACTTTTTGTCACTTGGACTCGCAAGTACGATACCAAGTGCCACTTTTTCAAGCATATTTGTTTGAACTTCTAAGTCTGGCGCCACAGGCGTTTTCACTTTTGAGGTTTTTGTTTTGCAGCGCTCACTATTTGTGGCTGATTAGTCATGTATTTAATACAGAATGTTCCTCCACACCAGGAAGGCGTGCAAAAGGGTTGGTTCACATTGCCAAGTGAGGGTGGGGGGGTGGGGTATTATGTCACACCCCCGTGGTCAATGAAGTAAGCAACAACTGTTTCATTATCCAAAGGGACAACGTAGCAAAAGATACAGTGGTACCTCTACTTACGAACGTGTCTTCATACGAAATTTTCAAGCTATGAAATGCCTCAACAGGAAAATATTGCCTCTGGTTACAAAATAAATTTCAAGATACGAAAGGTAAATATACAGCATGGGCTGCTAGTCGCAGCTCAGAGTTTCCTGAACAAAACATACTCGAGCTGCCCTGCCATCGGCTACTATCGAGCATCTTCCTGGCATCCCATTGGCTAAGAGGGAACAATACCCTATGAGTCTGTGTGTAGATAGATAATGTGTGTCTATACACAGTCTTCGTCATTCACCCTTCGGGCCATGAGGCGTTCCGTTTTACGTAAATGTGTGAATCACCCAGAAAAAGTGTTCACCAGTCGCGTGATCGCTCATTACGCTGAAGTTTTCACCTGGACGTTTTCAAAGTTTGTTAAAAGCTGACAAAAGAAAACGTCCTTGGATCAGTTCTTTACAAAACGCCAGGCAAAAAAAAACACTTCTCAGAGAGAACATGAATGAAATGGGGCAAAAAACAATGAGGATGCAGTTAAAAGTTAATTGACCTGCATTTTTATTCTTTACTCGACTCTTTGTTTTTTACATTATGCATGACTCATTTATTATGCACTACTCTCATTGTGACATATTTTGATGATTTTTTTATGCTTCAGGAAACATTTATGTCAGAATTTTGAAGGGGCTTCGAACGGATTAGTGGATTTACATGGAAAACGCGTCTCTACTTAAAAAAATTTCCAGTAAAAAAAAATTCTTCCAGAACACATGAATTTCGTAAGTAGAGATACCACTCTGTAAACAGTCTCTCGTTGGTGATTTAATACAAGGCGTAGTTGCAATCCTGAGCGTCAAGATTCAGCGGTTCATGTGATTTTTGCCGTTTCGTGCAGTTCAGCAAGTCGGCACACATGAAAGCTCTTAAGAAAATGAGGCTGCCATGCAAAGGAAGTGGCCAGCTTTCAGACTGCTCCTCTTTAAGATCTCCTTTTGCTTGAGATCTTCTGTTTTTGTAGTGTTGTACTAGAGTTGAGTGAGCGACCCCAAAAATGTTTTTTTTTTGTGGGGGGGGGGCAATTTGATTTACTCCTCCAAAATTTTAAACGCACATGTCCCAACTGTCCAATTGTCCACGCCAATGTCTTTCGCTTCAACTCCAAATTGGACCCCTTGAATCTCAGAACTTTGAAGCAGATTTACCAACCGCAAGTTTACCGCGTCGCCCCTCAGCTGTGAAAACGCTTCGCCGAAGCTCCAAAGGTGTCTCGTGTTTTGCGAGTTTTCATGTTGCCACGGGTGTAAGATCATGAGATGGGGAAAACCAGCGTGGAGTGCGCATCGCAGGCCGCTGGTTTGCTTCAGTCACAGCGAGTGAGTTTAAAAGAGCAGCTGATCCGAGCGTGCGAGGGGGGGGAGGACAAGGTGGGCAGAAGCGGCTCCTGATCCACCGGGCAGCAGCGTCATCTTCTGACGCAGGTCAGCCCCCACCACCCCTGAGGCCCGGTGGGGGGGACGCTTATCCCTAGTCAGCATTATCGGACTGCACGGAATGCATGTTACCCATAAAACACTTCACAGGGACAGAATAAAAAGGGTAGAGGGGGCCCCAGGCTTGATGAAGCCACATTTGCTCACGTGTGCAGTCATGCTTGACACCTCGGAACACTTGGGATCACCGACGTCATAGCCGAGATGGGAGCAAGACCCTGATGGCATGCCACGCAGCTGTCTGCACCGTTTGACCCGGCAGGTGTAGCTAACTTCAGCTTGTTTTCCCCCCACCCAGTCGGCTCCTGCAGTACGGGACTGACGTTTCGATGGACTTGTGCGCTAATTCGGTCATAACGGCAAGCGGAATTAAAGCTCTCGGCAATTCCTTGATCGGTCTCTGACGAAGTCTCGGCCCACATTTTGGTGTGTCCTGTCATGATAGTTTTTCCACCCGATTTGGGGGTGTTTTTGTTTTTGACAATGCCTTGTATCAAAGTGAAAAATCAAGATAATTTTTTTCCTCTGGGTCTCATCCCAATTCTGCATTCAGCGTAAATGAATTTCTCATGCATTTCCTTCACGGGCATGCTAATACTAGCCCCTCCCAGATGACTTTGGGCAAGAGGCAGTGTACAACCCACGTGGGTTGCCAGCCATTCAAAGGGGACATACATTGAAGTACAACCTTTTCTTGGCTTGACGTTTTGTAATTGGATCCTCAGGAGCAAATCAAATCAAATCTTGGTCAAAATCCGGTTGCAGCTCGTCTCCCATTTGCTTGCCTTGTGTCACAATTGCGGAGTCAAACAAAATGACTCCGTTCAGGTCGGGTGAAAAAGCGAGGAGGAGCAATGTTCGCAGTAGCTGACTTGTCAGTCTTGCCGTCGGCCCTTCCTTGCGTGGCAAACAATTGTGCACTTAAAGCACTCCGCTATTCTATGGTGCCTATATTCGTCCGAGCCATTTGTGGGATGCGATTTCCTCCTCCTTGTGTTGCATAACCATTGGTGCCCAAAAGTAGGCCACGCTGAGCAACCCCCCCCCCCCCCCTCCACTGTTTTCATCTGTTTTCTTTTCATTCACAAGGAATGTTGTAATCCAGTCTTTCCCCTCGTCAGGATGCTGAATCAGGGCAGACACAGGACCGTTGCCTCCATTGTGCGGGTCCGGTGTAGACTCTTAAGAATTCAGCCTCATCGTTTTGTTTATGAATCTCTTTGGAACTGTGAATGATGAATGAACGAGCTGCGGCTTTTTATTGCGTTATTTTATAGTAGCCGAGAGAGTTTGGCTTTTCATGGCCAAAGTTTGTTTGTTTACTTTAGGATATGTTTGCTTTGAGGTGGGGGCGGGGGGGCATCGGGTGGTGTAACGCAATTTGTGACACTCCAGTATTGAAAAATCGATCCTTATCAGCAAGATTGAGCGTGTCTTTCAGAATCAACGTGTGCGTCAGTGCAGTGTAAAGTATGATTTGTGAATAATTGTGTCATTTGAATAATCTGAGGTAGTCGCAAAGTCGCACTTTCTGGTTGCTATAAAAAGCACCCCCCCTTTTTTATGTAACTGTTTTTAGTTGCACTAAAATATTCATTCATTCATTCATTCATCTTCCGAGCCGCTTGATCCTCACTAGGGTCGCGGGGGGTGCTGGAGCCTATCCCAGCTGTCTTCGGGCAGTAGGCGGGGGACACCCTGAATCGGTTGCCAGCCAATCGCAGGGCACACAGAAACGAACAACCATTCGCACTCACACCTAGGGACAATTTAGAGTGTTCAATCAGCCTGCCACGCATGTTTTTAGAATGTGGGAGGAAACCGGAGCACCCGGAGAAAACCCACGCAGGCCCGGGGAGAACATGCAAACTCCACACAGGGAGGCCGGAGCTGGAATCGAACCCGGTACCTCTGCACTGTGAAGCCGACGTGCTAACCACTGGACTACCGGGCCGCCTGCACTAAAATAAGCTTTGCTATTTTGGTAGCGTCTGTTCAAACTGTTTTCAATTAGAGATGAAACGATATGAGAAATATGATGGCAAACTGGGTCAAAGATTTTTGACTAATCCCTACATTGTGTCTCGTGGGTGGTTCTTATTTTTCTTCTGTTTGAACTTGGCTGCTATTTCTTCTGGTCGGTTTGCTTTTTTTTTCTCCCCCTGTATGAATACAAGAATGGTTCTTGTCTTTTGTTTGCTTCTCCTCTTGTTTTTCTTCACTTTGTATTTGGTCTTCGAGTTCATCTTCGTCTGATTGGTTCACCGCTCTTCTACTCGTCTTTTCATTTTTCTTCTGTTTTATCTGATCTGCAGTGCAAATTTTTTGACTGGTTTGGTTTATGGCTTCTGTTTCTAAAAGGGACCGTTTTGAACGACACTTGAAAAAGGTGGATAGATATATGTAGCTTGCCGCTTAAAAAACAAACTAAAAAAAATTGTCCTCAGAGGCGTCTGAACCGCCCCTCCCAAAACAGTCATTTCAGTCAGTGTGAGACGGGTGAATGTCAAGCGTGCTATAATTATTCAGTCTTTGACGAATGAATTTAACACACCTGGGAACTTTTTTTAAGTCAGGCGGAAAAAGAAATGCACAAGATGTTTCCTTTAGCCCCTCCCACAGTTGAATGAGCAGGATGAGGAGTGCACCTTTTGTACGAGTCAGCACTCACCACGAATTTTAGTCAAGGTATGAAAGGTTTGAATTCTTGGCCTTTTTTGATGAAAGTGTGCAGTTAAGACACCTGAGTACCCTTTTTACACTGAATAAAACGGCCTATGTCTCCATTTTCAGATCTGAGGCGTTCATGTTCCTGCAAAAACTTCTGGTCTTACGACTTGTATCATTTTGTGTGTTTCAGGTACCCTAATTATCATGCCTATTGTTCAGAGCACAGCTTGTCAGACCCAGATCAGCCTGCCCAGGACAAGCATGACAACGACGACAATCGCAACAACCACTCCAATGACCCTAAGCAGGAGCAGGACTCCGTGCAGTTCCAGGTCTGTTCCCGTTTCCTGTTCAATGAAATGTGACAGGAATGAATAATTCAATGTCAACACTGCTGCTTCGGCCTGCTGTCGTGTTGACCAGCGGTATTATTAGTCTGGGGAGAGAGAAGGCACAGCAACCCAGATGGTGAGGCAGAGAAGCAGGGTCAAGCTCTTATTGACCTGGTAATCGAAGCAGGAGTCAGGATTACGGACACCCGTATGTGTCCTCCGATAGTGCCAAGTCCTGCCAACAGTTAGGACTTGTGACATCTTATCTCGCTAATTTTACAGCTTATTATCTTGAAAAAATACCAAATTGCAAGATAGCCGAGTCATAAAAAAGAAGACTGACGGCGTGAAGCGAGCGCCTGCAACTTGATGTTACTTTGTAATGGTCTCTTCAATTCTAAAAATCACTGTGTGTGTATTCAGCTCGACAATAATGGTGGTTGACTTTGATAACGTATTTATAATAATAATAATAAACGTATTTATTGGAAATAAATTGATTGTTTTCCTCTTTTTGGGGTGGTAGGGCGTGCGGGGGAAAACCACAATGTCATGATGAAACCAAGGACGTCTACGCGCTCGAGGCAAATTGTGTTCAAGCCACAGGAATGACAAGTGCTGCTCTGCCAGCCAGGCCATCCACCACTTTGCCTCTTAACACGCAGAAACCTGAACCTTATTTTTGCAAATCCGCATGCTGATAAAGCAACAGGCCATCCAAAAAACTGGAATGGTTGGCTGTCAAACAGACGCAAAGGGAAACTGGGTCTCATATTCTCACCAAAATCTGGATTAACCAGAAGGAAGTTTCACCGCTGACGAAAGTTAGCTACCTAATATTTCTTCTTCACTTTCATGGCAATGTTCAAATAGGCCTTAAAACATTACCTATACAATATTCAACCCACAGTTTCAAAGCGTTAAAAAAAAAGGCCAGAGAAATTATGTAATTTAAATATTCCCATATTTTCTAATGGGTCAGTTTGACCTGCAGCATAACAGGAGGGTTGAATGTTTTACAATGTTGATTGATAAAACAAATGTAACGTCAAGCAGCTTTTGGAAAAATGTTGGATTTCTATATTACGACTCGGACTCGCATATTGCCGAGTTAAAAATTGATTGATGTATTTCATAGGAAGTGGAAGAATGGACAATACACACCTCCTACGATACGGGACTAGAGACAGAGAGAGCAGCACAGAATATACATCAAGAACAGGTACGGTTATTTTGACGTCTCTTGGATCAATGAAAGCGTTGCGGCCTAATGTGGAACGAACAAATGGCTTCATTATGTTCTGGGGCTGCTTTGCTCCTTCAGGCACACGGGGGAGAAAAACCTTGTTGCTAACTTACTCATAACTTAAATGTTTGTCATAGAACTTTGATTCTGAGCTTCCTGCATAGAAAGCAACTCGGCTGCTAATCAAGACGACAGTATTTTAGGAATTTTTTTTTTTGGGTCTGATGCATGCAATGATGTTATCTCTACAGACTGTGAATCCGCAATTAGCTGAGGAAGAAGCACAAGTGACAGATTCAGATCCAGTGTCTGATCCTCGACTTGCTGCTCCCGAGCCAGAATCCTCATCAGAGCCCGTGAATGAGTCAGACTTGCGAACCGATGCACAGAACCCGGTACAGGTTCGGGACCAGGATGGTGACCAGGAGATCGCGGTCTCCTCCAGCTCCTCAGAGCCGGGTCCAGCACAGGACCACGTGTCCAACGATACCCCGACCCCCGCAGAAACCCTCGGCGACGAGGCTGCCGCACATCATGACCCAGCCACACCTACGTATGAAGCAGATGACACGCCTACCTCACAAAGTGACGGTCCCACTCCCACGGGGTAAAAGCAAATCCTTGCACCAGTTGATTCATCTATTATGATTGAATTTCACAATTTAAGTGACTCATCAGAAATTTTGAAAGCATGCAAGGAGCCGCTGACACCTTGAGAACCCATTTTTTGATCACTCATTTGTGTCTTTGTTTCTGTTGTAGAGAGGATGACAAAGAAGACCAGAGGTCAGACCAGTACCAGGATACCGGTCCTGAAGCAGTGGCGGTTCAGTCCACTTCGAGCCAAGTGGAAGAGCAACAGGAGGAGGAACGCGAACAAAAAAAGGACGACGATCCCTCCTTGGAGCAGCAACAGCAGCAGGTTGTTCATGTTTCATTTTTGCATTTTACTTATTTGAGAATTTAAGAGGTCGTGTGACTTCTGAAATGAAGTTGTACATTTTTGTGATGAAAGTGTGATGTTTTCAAGCAATGCATGTTTTGTCGGTGCGTTTCAGGCAGCGGAGGCTGGTACGGGCAAGGAATCGGATCCCTCGGTTCCCAGCAAAGATGACATCCCAACCTTTGACGAGTGGAAGAAAAAAGTCATGGAAGTGGAGAAGGAGAAAAGTAAGAATCTTTAACCAGGCACTTCAAGTATTACTGCCGTTGTAGCTTCAGGAGGATTCTCCATTATGGCCCCCACTGGTTGTTTTCTGGCTTTTAGCCTCCACTCGGCTTCTATTTCTGTATATCTCTCCCACTCCTCAGGTCAAAATCTCCACACTGCCGCGAGCGGCATTGCCCAGCCGGTGAAGAAAGTCCCAAAAAACTTCAAGAATAACTACGCCTCGGTGGAGTGTGGCGCCAAGATACTGTCTGCAAACACTGAGGCCAAGGTTGGCAGGGAGTGGGGGGAGGGGGGTGGCATACTTCTCGAATATATCACCTTGAGACAAAACCAAATCAATCCAAACGCGCTTTGTTTTCAAATCTCCTTTTTCCAGAGCACGTCGGCTATTCTCATGGAGAATATGGATCTTTACATGCTGAATCCCTGCAGCAACAAAATCTGGTAATTTCAAACAAAAGACCAATCTTACGCCCCTAGCATTTTGAAAATTGTCTATATACGTTTGTCTTACACCTCTCTACTTGCTCTGCAGGTTTGTGATCGAGCTCTGTGAGCCCATTCAAGTCAAGCAACTGGACATTGCCAACTTTGAACTCTTCTCGTCAACACCAAAAGATTTCCTGGTCTCCCTAAGTGACAGGTACACTTTGTAAAAAAAAAAGAAAAAAAAAAGGATATATATTTATATCCACAAACTAGCAGTGTCAAATCACTGGCGGCTGCATTAAGCAACCCGGCACACAATTAGTGGGCCTCTGTTTGATCGAGCCAAATTATGCGTCTGTAATGAGTTGAAATGGGGAGTGGCCTAGCTTAAAAAAAAGTACAAATGTCCGTATGCAAATAATCCCGCAATTTCTTTATTTCCAGCCAGTTACACATATGATTGGTTACAGTATTAAAACAAAATTGCTTGCCAAATAAAGTAAATTAAATAAATAACTAAATGTTTAAAACTCTTGGCGCAATGTTTACATGTATCGGCGGTGAGCCTGCTGCTCAGTGGTGAGAGGTTAGTTAGCAAGCTGTGCCAAATACAATATTAAGAATTCAAATTTGATGCAGTATCACCATTTGGAATTTTAGCCCAGTTTTCTCATATCGAAAAAGTTTGTCTTATGATGACTTAAAAAAATTTAAGAGCAGTATTTTTTTTGTCGCTCCCCAGGACTACCACACACGCACAACCCATCTATAGTTAGCTTGACAAACAGAATCGTGGCAGAGAAAATGTTTGTCTTATCATCCGTTTTGACCTTCAGGCTTTATTTCCCTTCATATATTCTGGCACGCAAGGACTGCCCTGGAGTCATGTCTCGACCCGCGTGGCATTTTGCACCAGCTTCGGTGTTTGGCACGCAGCCCGGGGGGCAACATTTTCGAGGCTTCACTTTTGGCCACGCTGTGTCTCACAGGTACCCCACCAACAAGTGGGTGAAGCTGGGGACGTTCCACGCCCGTGACGAGCGCATCGTGCAGAGCTTTCCGCTGGACGAACAGCTTTATGCTAAATATGTGAAGGTACATCCCGTTTTGTGGCCCCATCTCAGGCAAAGCACACGAATACCTCTCGGGGGTGGGTGGGGGTGATAAAGAGTGCATTTCATGGTTATCTGCTTGAGTTCACGCCGTGGCATTCATGGTTGTAAACTCGGAGGACCCTCTTTATAATTCCACGGTAATTTAACCCTGCAGTGAGGCCGCGTAACGTCAAGTGAATGGCGAAATGTGACTCTTATTAATGGCCATCGCATTGTGTGTCCATCACAGGGGCTCTGCTAGTACAGTATGAGCTAAAGGTCAGATGCGCTTTCGTCTTCTGAGGAAAACGATTGTGTTTAAGGAGGTCTAAACATACCCCATCAAAATGACTATTCCTGGAAAGTTCGGGAAAAAAAATTAAATTAGGTGGGGCCTGATTTAATTTTCCTGTTTCGCCGATGAACATGAATTTGGGGGAAACGTGTCTGTCATAACAGGATTTAGGAAAATAAAAAGTCTCAGACTTATGCACAAAACTGAACAGGAAGTCCGCCATTTTATTTTGAATTAACCAGTGCACATTTATAACATCCCCTGGCTATTAAGAATAAAATAGCCCACGCAACCCGTTTCACTGATTAACTCTAAATTGGTTTGGGATGTCACATAATAGGATGCAACCAAAAAAAAAAAAAAGGCACAACGACCCATGCTTGAAATTTAACAGGAAGCAAGCCATTTCTGTTCAAAGGAGGCTTTTTTTTTTTTTTTTTTTTTTTTTTTTTTTTTTAAGAAGGGTGATGTAACAATATTGGAATCTTATTTTTAGTGTAATTGTCAAATTTGTCTAGATCTCCAGGATTGCTTGCATTGCTGCAAAAATCTTTGTAGTGTAGAACATGTTCATTTCTTGCACGGACATTTTTTTCCCCGCATCTTTCCTGACTTCATCCTGCTTGCCCGCCTGTCCCTTCTCAAACACTCGTGAGAAATATTTCCCATCAGCAACACGTGGAGCCATTCGGAAAAATGGATTGACCTTTTGCATTTGTGTGTGTTCTATCTTTCTCTGAACTTTATCGAAAGTGCTTGCAACCACCTTTTCATTGAATTCATTTTCTTGTTTTATTGCTCCCGCCTTCTGTCGTGCCGTCTTGCTCTGGCCTCAGATGTTCATCAAGTATATCAAGGTTAGCATTCTCTTTCTTTCCGTCACTGGTTGTCGTTAACTGTCGTGATTAAGTGTCTTTTAAGTGGTGAGCTGTTGGGTGGGGGGGGGGGGGGGGGGGACTTTTTGGAGGTCTAACGCTTGCATGTGGATGCTAACTAACAACCACACAGACCACATTGTATGGGTTTCACGCCGGCAGTGGTTTGAGGGTGTTGAGAATGGGGCTGGCGTACACTACTCATGAGGAAATACTTGCTTTTGGGTTGAAGCATGGAGCTGAACGGCTCGAACCTCACATGCCCAGCTGACCTCACAAGTCCAACTGTTGAATGCTTCACTTCATTTTGGGTTCATCCTGAAATTTCACTCGACCCTCAAGATTGGCACAGCGGTACCTCTACTTATGAAATTAAGGTGTTCTTGAAAAAAATTCTTAACTAGAATATTTTGTGAGTAGAGACGCGTTTTCCATGTAAATGGCCTAATTCGTTCCCTACCCTCAAAAGTCAGACAAAAATGTTTCCTGAAGGATTTCAATGCATCAAAATATGTAACAAATACATGTTACAAATTAGATTATTGCACAAAAAATTAGTTGTGTCATTTAACTTTATACTGCATCCTCGTCGTGTTTTGCCCTCTTTAGTTCATGTTGTCTATCAGAAGCAGTTTTTGCCTGGAGTTTTGTCAAAAACTGACCCAAGGACATTTTTCTTTTGTCGGCTTTTAACAATCCTTTGAAAATGTCCAAGGTAAACATTAGCATAGTGAGCGAATGCCCGACTGGTGAACACATTTTTTCTGGGTGATTCACATTGACGTAAAACTATCAGAACCCCTCCTGGCCCGAGGGGCAAATGACGAGGATGCTCCACATATCTATCTGTCTACACAGACACAACCGGTAGAGGTTACTCTTAGCCAATGGGATGCTGCGATGATGTTCGATGGTAGCCAATGGCAGAGCAGCTAGAAGTATGTTGCGTTCAGGAAACTCTGAGCTGCGACTAGCAGCCCATACTGTATTTTTACCCTTCATATCTTGAAATGTCTTTCATAACAAGAGGCCATATTTTCCTTTTGAGGCGTTTCGTGATTTGAAAATTTCGTATGAAGAGACATTCGTACGTAGAGGTACCACTGTATATTTTTGTGAGTAGTGTATGCAGTGTTAGGATTGTGGTTAATTCGTGGCTGACATTTTTCTTGTCTTATCATTTTGCAGGTTGAGCTGCTTTCCCACTTTGGATCGGAACACTTCTGCCCCCTCAGTCTGTTCAGGTAAGATATGCTTCTGTTTGCGGTTGCATCTACGCTGCCAGAGTTTGGCGTAGTTTAATGACGTCGTTCACCCAGAAGATGCCAGAGTTAGAGCTTCGTGAGGCATATGTAGATTTTCAACAGATAGTCTCAAAACACCGTCGACCTAAAAGAAGCAATGAGATAAATGTTCACTTGTTTAGTTAGTCTCTTGGAAAGATTATGTCATCGCTTGTTTTGTAACCATGACCCTGAACTTTTTTTTTTTTTTTCTTGTGGCCAGCTTTGTGGATGTAACAAGAGTGTGTTTGTTTTGCGTAGGGTGTTCGGAACTAGCATGGTGGAGGAATATGAGGAGATAGCAGATTCCCAGTATCCTTCTGAAAGGCTCGAGTTGCTGGATGAAGACTACGGTAAGTATCCGGGAACGCAATAATGTATACTAATACACGTGACGTGAGATGTACCGAATGAAGTGTCCACTGAGCACTTAGCTTCAGCCTCTTATTGTTGCTGGTGGGGGGTGTTGAAATGCACGTTTGTCTCTTCAGACTATCCACCTGGCTATCAACCATCAGAAGACAAGGCGTCGAAAAACCTGCTTGGCTCCGCAACAAGTATGCACACACAAACAGAAAGCATGACACTGTGTAAAAAATTACCAAGTCGTAGTAATTCTGGGTGGGGTACGTGGAACGCAAATGGTTCGTCGGCTCCCTAAGGCGGTGTCTGGGGCGGGAGACACCAAAAGGAAAAAAAAAACTGAACTCTCTAGTTTTGAATAATTGCACACAAGTGATTTGACCTGTTCTCCGTTGGTGTTGCAAAACACAAAAATGTGACTATTTAAAAAAAAGGGGGGGGGAGCGCGCCTACCAATTTGGAACAGAATTCCGTTTTCTCATGTCAAGGCTGATAGCTGCCATCGTGCTTTGGAAAGCTAAAAATGCAAAGTCAGTGGGAGCTCCAAACGAGCACTCATACGTGCTTATTCATGCTCCGTTAGCGAGGCATGTCGTTGTGCCTCGGGCTTGAAAGTGTCCATTTTATCTTCACCTACTTGGGATTACTCGTAGTGTACAGATTCTCAAATGGTGTCTGAGTCAACAACTGTGGCAATTTTTTGAGTCGAATGAATAGCGTTTTTGCACTGAAAGATAATTAAACGCAATTTTATGGAGGGGGAAAAAAACCCCCGACTAACTTAGGACACCAAATCTATCTAAAATGCCCACATTGTTTGTTCACTTCCAGATGCCATCCTCAACATGGTCAACAACATTGCTGCTAACGTGCTGGGCGGTAAACCCGAACTGGAGGGCCAGTCAGGGGCAGAAGGTATCCCTCTTGTTGTTCTTTTTACATCCTGTCAGGGGTCTTCCACTTCCTCTCGTACTTGTAACACCGTCGAGTCATGCTTGAACTCACGTGAGCACCCTGCGAGTTGCTCTCTGACGAGGTCACTAAATGCAATACCTCAATTTTTTTTTTTTTTATTTTCAATTATTTAGATTCCATTTTATCCCCGGTATGATAAAACTCCAATTTCATTCTCTTAAGTCGATGAATATACTCTTATTTATTCACTGGCTTTCTTTGCTGATTGGCAGCAAGTGATCACATGGCTTTGCCACCTCATAACGGGGCCGAATTAGATGCCACTTGGATTCAGATTCTGAAAACTTTTATTTATCCCTGCGGGGCAATTGTATGCTCTATCGCGAAAATACGTGACACGATAATCATGCTTTCATTTTTCTTTTGAGACTTAATCCTGCATGCATAGAAGCAGGATTTAATGTGTTTCCATTGAACAAGGTCTACCTAGATGGATGAGGCCCCGACTTGTCTGAGTGACTCACTCACATGTTGAAACATCAAGTGACGTCGCCGCGGCTTCCCGCCCTCAGATTGTTGAGTCATGCATGACCTCTGTCCTTTTTCCGTTGGTGCCCTCTTGAATGGATGTAAGGGGATGATTGAGGAAATGATAAAGGTGGCGGAAGGCAGATGGGAACCGGCTTGAATCGATGACGCAATGGCTCGAAAACATGGCTGAAGATGACATGCACTATTCCGTTCTTATTGAAACATCCCGTTTATCGCTTCATGGAACTTGTCTACCTCCAACACTGATTTATCCCAACTTGCAGGGTCACTCAGCTGCGA
The DNA here is from genome assembly GCF_025434085.1 of Hippocampus zosterae. Classification (NCBI taxonomy): domain Eukaryota; kingdom Metazoa; phylum Chordata; class Actinopteri; order Syngnathiformes; family Syngnathidae; genus Hippocampus; species Hippocampus zosterae. The sequence continues at coordinate 19,795,170 of NC_067458.1, forward strand.
CAGGACTATATATATTTTTTATATATTTTCCTTCAAATAATGTAGAAACCCTAATTTTTTTTTTTTGTTTTTTGCGTGGATTATTCCTAGAGTTGATGATGCTGTGACGGTGTCAATGACGCCACGTTCTGCAGACCATGACTTGTGCTGTAAGAAGTGACTTCAGAAAGTGTCAGGAAAAGCCTACTAGAGCATCCGAACTTAATTTGGGCTTCTTCAGTGGCCGATTCCAGCTCCAGCCCGGCGTGTGCTGACTTGAACGTCTTCAGTATGATTGGTTAATTCTGAACAGAGACAGCCGTAGTGTGTGAGCACATCCTCTCAAAAATGTCTTTCTTTCAATTTTTGGATCCGCTTTAGACATTCTAATGGTCACCTTAATCTAGGAGACGGTTTTGGAACACTTTTTGTTGGTCTCTTGCTGTTACAAAAACCTGACATTAACAACTGGGTGTGTAAACTTCACATCCACTGTTTGCATACGCAACATTCTGTGTGAAATTAGTCTTCTTTTTTGCCGCTGCTGGCTCTTCAGTTCTCTGCTTGTGTGTGGAAACAGGATCAGTTCCAACCGCATCTGACGAGCTCTCGCTCTTGACTTTCCCCAAACATGGCCATGTGGGCCACAAAAGGGGTTTCCTCTCCTCCACACTACCTCCAGAAGCTCCATGCACGACAAGCCTTTAGCCTCCAATGCAACTTAAACAACTGTCTTCAAATGCTGCTTGCCCAATTACAGGTAACGGAACTGCAGAGGTGTTGACCAACAAGGAGGAGAGCGTGGAGGCGGCGCCTGCTACGCCAGTGGAAATTTCTCAGAACTTGACTACGTAAGGCCTTTGAGACACCGTGAAGTAGGCAGCCCGCCCGATCTTTAATCCAGCCCGTTCATCATTTCATTCCCCACACGCTCCCAAACTCACATTAAACTTAAGTTGAATATTACGCGTTTGAGCAAAAATGTTATCGGACTACAAATTCACATTAAAAAAAATAATAACAATAAAGGGACACTCCTTCCTCCAGAGAGAAACCTGTGGAGCTAGAAGAGCACACCGCCCCCGAGGACGCCAGTGTGCCTTCCACGTCACCCTCCTCCCTCGAACACCACACGGACATCCGGATTGTTACTCTTGTGGAAGAGGAAGATGACGAAGAGCCTCGACAGTCCACAGTCACCCTCTTGGAGGAGGAGGAGGAGGAGGAAGACAAAAGGGAAGAGGACAACGACATGCCAGTGGATAGGGAGAGCGCGGCATACTGTCCTTTCTTGTCCCTGTCCTCGCTGTCTTGTCTGGCCACACTACCGGAACTGCTCCAACGTTGGTGCTCCGCCATGTTGGCCAAGGAGCGTCTGCGCAAACTTGACAGGGAGAAGCGCCCCATCGTCAAGGACCCCAACATGACGCATCCACTAATTCCCATCCCCATACCAACACCTTCACAGGAAGCCCTTCCCCTCAGTGAAAAGACCCCAGAGCCTGAGGCGCCTCTCACAGGCCAAAATGAGGGCCAACCTCAGAGCGAGTCCCCCGATGACACAACCTTTGTGCACTCTCAACTGCCCGTATTCCAGCTGGAGCCCAGCAGAATATCCTCCCTTCACCCGCACAGCTTCTCCGATATTCACAGTTCCTTGACTCCCACCCACCGGGACACGCTGCTGCCTGCCATCAACGATGCCACCCTAAACCCCATCACCACGCCGCCTCTCCAGACCGCTCCAGTCCCCGACACGCAGCAACTGAGCACCACCCCACCACCCTTGGTGTCGAACCCCCCGCAACAGCTTCCCGCCTCGGAGACGGACATTCCGGATGCTGCCCTCCCCTCCGCCAAGGAGCAGGAGCTTCCCACTGCGTCACACCCTGAAGACCCCGTCCCCCATTCCACGGAGCAGCCGACGGCTCCCCTTTCAATCAAGCCCGATGCGGTTAGCGACCTGCAGAAAAGTGACCAACAGAAAGCTAACGCCCATCCAGAGGAGCACGGGGACACTCAGGGAGGGGAACCTCATCGGGCGGTGGACCCGGTGGAGGACGAGCTGGTCAACGGCAGCGTGCACAGGGCGGCCACCGATTTCTATGCCGAGCTGCAGAACGGCGGGGACTATAACGGCGGCGGCGTGGCGGGAGGCAACGGTGTCATGTCGAATGGGGCGGCGGTACACGGCTCCAGTCAGAAGGAGAGTGTCTTCATGAGGCTCAACAACAGGATCAAAGCCCTGGAGATGAACATGAGTCTGTCTGGCAGATACTTGGAGGAGCTGAGCCAGAGGTACAATTGCCTTTTTTTGAGGGCATGGGCTTGTCAGACGCTATCAATGTCAAGCCGGGTGAACACGTGCGAGGGTTGGATTTAAAAGCTGATTGAGACTTTCGAGAGATTTCCCCCAAAAAAATCTTGATAGTCCCAAATACACTGAAAATCCTCTACAACGAAATCATGTTTGCAGCAAGAAATTTTTCACAACAGGGGGCTTTTCACTGTAGCGAATTTGTTCCGTTTTGTAGCCATTTTAGCAATGCAATGTTCTTGCTGCGTCTGACAATAACAAATACTTCCTGGACTAGTGCACATGTGTAAACCAGTGTGGTGGTTACTGTTGCCGTTTCTAAACAAAGCAGTAGAGGTCGCTGTTGGATTATACTTCGTTGTAGTGAATCTCGTCGCGAGGCAAGAGCAGAGAAAAAGATTCCGTATAACGCAACAGGGTTGTTTTTTTTCATTGTCCCATACAATGAAAAAAAACAACCCTACAGGGCAGGAGAGTGGGAATGGTATTAATACATGAATATTTTTTTACACTAAGGGGGTATTTTTGCCCATGTAGGTTTCATTGTAGAGGAGTTTCACTGTAAAGTCTTACCAGTACATTAATATCTATGACATTGTACTGCCAAACTATCAATGTCAAGCCGGGTGAGCACGTGCGAGGGTTGGATTTAAGAGCTGATTGAGACTTCCAAGAGATTTTCCAAAAGTTGTCTTGATAATCCCAATTAAATTCTTAACGGTACATTAATATCTATGACATTGTACTGCCAAAAACTGTAGCACTATGTTTTGGTGCTACATAATTAAAATGGACTCGCTGCAATAACCAAGACCACACACACACCTAACCAATTCTCTGCTGCTTAAGGTACCGCAAACAGATGGAGGAGATGCAGAAGGCGTTCAACAAGACCGTCATCAAGCTGCAGAACACCTCTCGCATCGCTGAGGAACAGGTCGGGCGTGAATGGACTCGCATAGGAAGTGCAGTTGGTGTTAAAAAAAAATCATCTGACTGCGTTTTGCTCCAATGCTCAGGACCAGAAGCAGCAGGACTCCATCCAGGTTCTGCAAAGCCAGCTGGAGAACATCACCAAACTGATGCTTAATCTGACCGTCGCAGTTGGGCAACTTCAGAAAGGGGTATAAATTCCGGCTGTTTGTTTGATTTCTAGATAGGTTGTCATTTACAACCACAGACGTAGTTATGGAATAACATGTGGTTCTTGCTACCCCTTCTTCATTACGCCAATCGCCCTGCGCAGGTATCCGACCGCCAGAGCTACCTGGTCGTCTCTCTGGCCCTGTGCCTGTCCCTGGGCCTGCTCGTGTGCCTGCAGTGCTGTCGTAGCTCCTGCGCCGCCTCCAGGCCGGCCAGCGCCGCCGCCCCCATCCCGGTTGACGTTGCGCCGCCTAAGAGCAAGCACTATCCCAGCCCCAAGAGATGCTTCTCTTCCTATGACGACATGAGCCTCAAGCGCAGGGTGATATGTCCGCTCGTGCGCTCCAAGTCCTTCCACTTGTCCTCCACGGAAGGTAAACTAACATCAAATGGGATTCAAGTGACAAGCCCCCCCCCACTCCCCGCCCCCACCACCACCTCCACCCGACCCCCCTTGCTGTTTATTCTACTGCCCGTACGTGTTTGCCCTTCGGGCTGAAACCTGTCAATGGCAGCTTGTGTGCACACGCAGGCTTAAGGAGCATAAGAATAGAGTGTGAAGCTTTGCTGGCTCATGGTAGACACTTGCCAGCTGCGCTCTAATAGAAAAGTTCAAGTGACGCATGCTTGTAATATGTATTGTAGTTTTGTTTTTTTTCCACCATCATTCACCTTCCTCTTCTTTTTCAGTTGGTCCAGAAGACTTGTACATTGTAGAGCCTCTAAGGTTTTCACCAGAGAAAAAGGTAAATTGTCTCTCCTTTTTGTTAAATTTATTTGTGTGTTTGACCACGTCAAAAAAATGAAAATCATGTTTTATGCTCTCATTGTTGGGTATGAGAAGAAGGGGCAACAATGTCATATACAAAAGAGTGCTGAAATAAAATTAAAAAATATATATATATCGAGGAAATACATCTTATTTTTAAAATCTGTTTTTAATAATACAAAGATGTGCCCTTATTCTTAAAAATATATTCTTAATTTTCTGTACTGTTGAGGTTTTCCAAATGTTACTTTTCCCTTCAAATCTTTGACTTTTTTTTTTCCTTTTAATTAAACTATATTTGAATATGCCTTTTTTCCCGGAAACAAACAATTATTGTCAAATGTGTGCACAATTCTGAAAGCTTATTTTTTAAGCATTTAAACATAAGCTACCCCCCCCCAAAAAAAAAAACTTGCGCTTGTTGAGTGCACATTTTTCTATTATATGGATGCATAGTTTGCTTCAATATTTCTAAGATATACATTGCACAAAGGGTTATAAGATAACTGACAAAATCGATGCTAGTTTCATTAGCCCATCCATGGCGTTTTGCATTGAATGTTAGCATTAAGCTAGTGGACTTGTGTTACATGTTTTTTCACTCAAATGTATGTTTATTTTTCTCAAAGATGCAACTTTTTCTGTCAAAAATAATTCTCCTAAAAAAAAACAATTCTTTAAAGATTAAGAAAAATGTAAGTCTTACGTGTGCCCTCCCTTTTCTCTTCTCACAGAAAAAACGATGCAAAATAAAAGCTTTGGACAAAGTCGAAACACTGAAGCCGTCTGACCCTTCAGCGCCGCTCACCAACGGCGACATCAAATGCAACGGCTTCCACCCATGCCTTCCCCCTCCCCTGCCCACCCCTCTGCTTCCACCTCAGCTCCCGCTACCACCCCCTCTTCCTCCCCCGCCCCCTCCTCCTTCTGTTGAGGAAACCCCAGCATTGCCCCCCTGCTCCTCAAAGGAGTCCCCCTCAGAGACCAGCAGCTCCCGTTCATCCAGCCACTCCGAGGAGTCTTTCGCCGGGCGCCTGCCGCCTCCTTCGCCCGTCTTCTCCTGCACAGAGTTGCCCCTGGCGGAGCCCCTCCAGCCCGTTCGACCACCGCCCGTCCCCGCCGCCAAGTCCCGGCAGGAGAGGCGCTCCACCAAACGGCGGAGGTCGCGCCAGACGGAGCTGGCGGAGAGACACGTAGCCTCGCTACCCGGCCTGCAACATCTCATGAAGCGTAGCAAGGATCTCGGCGTGGGCACCATCAGGGTGACGGCGGTCAGCGGACACGTCTGAAGCGTTTTATTCCAAAGAACCACAATTTCCCCCCTCCATCTCTTCCCTTGAAAAGACCTGTTAATGGTTACGTGCCTTTAATGAGCCCTTGCAATCGGTGTTCAGAACACACAAATGTCTATTTGCGACGACAAGTCCATTTGAAGCGTGCATCCACAAAGTATTCAAAGCATGTATCATAGTGAGAGAACTGAGTTACAAAATGTATTGTTTTCTTCACTAGTTTGCCATTATCACTCCAGGGACCACCGTCTTTGTTCACTGATTGCCTCCCTGTTCTTGTGGGTCAACTCCCTCAGCAGCCTGATGACGAAAACACTAACTTTACCATTTCCCCTCTCATGCTTTCAATGTCATAGCTGCAGCAGCAGACGTGAGTTTTTTTGGGGGGGTGGTCAAACATTTCACTTTTTTCCAAAACGATTAAAAAAAAATCTTGGATTCCCGTGAGTAAAATGTAAGTCTTGTTAAATGTTCGCACCTCTTCTGTCGGCTCGCAGTAAAAAAAAAACTAAATGACTAATTCAGACAAAAAGATACAAGTTTACTTTTTCACCTTGACAATATAAATCTCAATATGACTGTTTTGTCTGCAATATTTGATGGGGGGTGGGGGGGTTTCACAAATTTCACAGAAACGCAAGTCTTTTCTGTAACCACACACAAAGTCAGAATGAGCAGTTTTATTTATCTATTTATTATTTATGTTTACACACTGGCTGGCCAGTCTGAGTGATCGAAATAATTCCATCAAAAACAAAATAATTCTTGTTCATGCAAATACACTCACTGGTACGGAGGCGGAGAAGCTAGCTTGTTGACTTTAGTCTTAAAAAAAAAAAAAAAAAAAAAGGGTAGCGGTCACATGAGTGGCCAAAATGCCACGATCTTCACTCTGCTGCTGCTGTGATTGGCGGAAAATCAGCCGACACTTCACCTTTATGTCACCTCCCTTTCCTTTTTCAAATCTGCTGCATGTTATGGCCTCTATGTGCTCCTCTTTAAAATGTTTATTTGATGCATTTAAACAAAAAAAAAGTGTTTTCTGATAGGCTGGTTGTTTCGACACATTGGGAACAATGATACCCCTCTTCACCTACTTTTTATGATGATGATTTTTTTGCACAATTTTCCCCAACTGTGAAAGAGGATTTTAATATTTTCTCATTAGCTTGGTGAGTCCACATCTTTGTGTGCGTTTGTCTCTTGTTCATTCACTGAAAGTTTGCACGGATTTTATTTTGAAAGGGTAACAGAGGTAAAGATGGTTATATGGAACACTATTCATGTTATGCCAGTTGTCATTTTACTGCTTTTTTTTGTCTGTGTTCATGTGAGATGACTTATTTCTCTCGTGTTACAAGAGACTACAGTACTTTGCTTCTATTTAACACAGCGAAACAGAGGCTGCTGAACGACTACCGTTTGCACTTTTTAATGACTCCTCATGCCTTTTTTTTCTACTTTTCAAAGTGTTCTCTTTTCTTTTGGTCTCCTTCACGGTCTCTCTGCTTCCTCTGAAAAGCTGCACAGTATTTTTTTTTTTAGCAGAAGTGAGTGACTACAAAACTGTAGTGCCATTAGAAACTGTGAATTTCTAAATAAAACATTTTTTTTCTCGCCTTTGACTCGGTCTTCCGCGTTTCTTTTGTTTCTGTGGGTATCATGTTGCATCTCAAAGGAACAGGGTAGTGATATGTTCTCCGAGGCCCAGATTATACTGTAGAAAATTTGGCTTTTAGTGGCCATCTTGACAGAGTCAGAAACACAGTCCCAACACATTTTACTTGTGAGGGCGAGGAAACCCAAATGTGATTTTTTATTTTTTATTTTTTTTCATCAAGGTGTAGAGAAATATTAAAAGTTACCAAATTAAAAGCCTGCTGGAACAGTGGACATCTATTTGATATTAATCACGCTGACTACCATTTACGGCCGCATAACTGTGAGTTTGAATGCGATTGGTTAATCCTTAACATGGCCAATTTATGACACTGTGTGTACACTCGAGTGACCAGTGATCCACTGTGGGTACTATTGATGACCCTCTCCTGTCAACTACTTTAAATGATTTCGTGATGCAGTTAGTCCCTCCAGCCACAGTGCGTCGCTGTCACTTCTAAGTCATCTATATACTTTTAACGTTCTTCCTTCAAGATGGAGGACGAAGTGGATGTTGACATCGAAGGAGATGAGTTCGATGTTAATATCGGGTAATGTCCCTTATAGTTCCGAATATTCTCATTTATTATGGCTTTCTGGTTTCACGCGTTCCCTTGGACGTCCAATTTTCGGGCTGATGGTCGAGTAATTTCTGTTAAACTAGCTAAATTGAAGATGAGCATAGTTGTGTTGAGACTGTAAGGCTTCTGTCGTATCCTGAATGATTGTTAAAGGAGTTAATTGCCGGTTTAAGATGACTCCTAATGCACTTTTTAGTAGCCTATACATCGCGAGTTAGCCATTTTGGAGTTTAGTTCGAACGGGCAGTTAGTATATGACCGATATAATCCTCTAAATGTATGCCACTATGCACCCTGAAAGGGCACAACCGATTGTCACAGTGTAGCGCGAGTTTACACAATTTTCCGTCAAGACAAGCGCTTTTCTGCTTCAACTTTATTAGTTTGATAAGTACAAAAAAATGGTAAAACAGCAAATACCTTCGAGTCATGTGTTGCTAACCCCCCACCATCATTTTTCAGTGTTGTGACTGAGTTTTTTGTGATCATGTGTTTGGCTGTCAAATTTGTTTAAAATAAATGAAATTCAAGAGCGAATGCTCTTGAACTGTTCAAGCTTGTCATGTTATTTTCAAATTGATTTCTGTGGTTTTGGTTCTGTTACTGTCTCGGTCTTGACTCCTAAAGGTTTTGGTCTTGGGCAAGACTTGGTCCCGGATAGTGTGTGTATGCATATGATTTGTGTGAGTGAGATACTAATTAGGCACTAGTGAATGATTTAGTGTTTCCATTACAGTGAGCAAGATCCAAAAGGGTTATTTCAGGAGCAGTCTGCGTGGAAGAATGATGTGGGCATTCTGGTAATAAACCGAGCTATTAACGGCACTTTACTCTTCTCATACATTCTGAATCCGCTTTTGTTGACAATATGTTTTTGCCATTCAGCCCTGGGAGTTGGATACCTCCATCAGCAACGAAAACCGAGAAGCTATCCACAAAATGCTACTGGAGGAACAGTATCCTTTTTTCCCCCTTCAAGGCCATGAACTCTTTACACAGATCACCTATGTCTGTGCTTCATTTATCAGCTTTCGAGCCAAATCTTTTGACCTAAACTACTTTTAGATACTACCTCAAAGGCCAAACAATTCCCGACCATATTTGGCCCAGTGATGCCAACAACAAGCCTAAAGGGAAGAAGTAAGTATATGTACAAACAGATAAAACAGATATTTTACAGCAAAATATTTACTTGGTTCCTCATTTTGATATAATCCCATCCCTTTTAACTTGTCTCACCTGCTGGCTTCCTGTTCAGATCTCCGGCTAAGACTTCCTCCTCCTCCCGATGGTCCAAACAGGAAAAAGAGTTGTTTGAAGAGGGGCTGGTATGTTTTTAAAACTGATGCATCATCGTCATCATCAAATCATTAAAATAAAGCATGTCGGCGGTCTTGTCTGCGTGTAGGCGCAGTTTGGGCGAAGGTGGACAAAAATTGCCAAATTGGTGGGCAGCCGTAGCGTCATTCAGGTCAAGAACTACGCCAGACAGTGTTTGAAACACAAGGTGAGTTGTGCTCATTTCAATGGAAATTCCTGCACCCACGTATTATTAAGGAATAATAATTCTGACATTTGTGATTGCAGCCCTCAAGCCATCAAGATTTTTATCTGATATAAAACAAAGTCGAACTGATTTTATAATGTGCACTTTTATTTATTAAATCATTTCCTTTTTATTTCTCATATTTGTCACATTATTTTTTTGTACATAGAAAGATATAAATAAAAACATCATACGGTGCATTATTTTCACTCGTCTAGCTTGAATAGACTTAAATCCCTTTTATTTATTTCTTCTCAATAAATGACACCAACCAAGCCCACGTTTGCTTTTTTTTTTTTTTTTTTTTTTGCCACCCCGCAGGCAAAGATGGCACCGGGCATGGCGACTCCCTCTGCAAGCGCTGCGCCGCCCTCACCGCGCGCTCAGCCTGGCCCTGCCAACATGGTGCGAATGGAGATGCTGGATGAGGACGAAGACGTGGACATCACCGATGACCTCGGCGGCGAGGTCCAGCCCGGACCTCCGCCCGCACCTTCGCTAGGCCTCTTGGAAGAGCCCGCCGAGGTCCGGGAGGCTGAAACGTCAACAGGGTCCACGCGGGCGGAGGAAGAAGAGAGGGAACATACTGCAGAGCCTTACAGACAGGAAGAAGATAACGAGGAAGAGGAGGAGGAGGAGGAGGAAGAGGAGCTCAATGTGCCAGAGCAGGAAGTGGAGCTGGACGTGGAACGCATCAGCGAGGACGAAAAGCAAGCCATCCCGGAGTTCTTCGAGGGACGGCCTTCCAAGACACCTGAGAGATATCTGAAGATCCGCAACTACATCCTGGACCAGTGGTGAATCCAGAAAACGAAAACACTTTAAATAGGTAGCACACGGTAGGAGCCTGCGGACCGCTAACGCCATTGTGGTGATGTCGCAGGCTGAAGAGCAAACCCAAGTACCTGAACAAGACCTCGGTGCGGCCCGGCTTGAAGAACTGCGGCGACGTCAACTGCATCGGGAGGATCCACACGTACCTGGAGCTCATCGGCGCCATAAACTTCAACTGCGGTAGGAATCCATCCATTTTCCATTTTCCGATCCACTTATCCTCACAAGGGTCGCCGGGGGGGGGGGGCCTATCGCCGCCGTCTTTGCCCAGTAGGCGGGGCACCCCCGAACTGGTTTTCAGCCAATCGCAGGGCACACATCGACGAACAAGCATGCGCGCTCACACTCACATCTAGGGACAATTTAGAGTGTTCCATCAACCTGCCATGCATGTTTTTGGAATGCGGGAGGAAACCGGAATACCCGGAGAAAACCCACGCAGGCACGGGGAGAACATGTAAACTCCACACAATAAGGCCGGAGCCAGAATCGAACCCCGGCCCCTCTGCACTGTGAGGCCCAAGTGCTAACCAGTCAACCACCGTGCCGCCATTTATATTTTGTTTGTTTGTAATTGTTTTGGTGCGCGGTGGACATCTGCCTCACCGTTCTGAGATCGTGGGTTCGAATCCGGCTTGTGGCCTTCCTGTGAAGAGTTTCCATGTTTTCCCCTTATGTGTGTTTTCTCCCAGTGCTCTGGTCTCCTCACAAATCCCCAAAGCATATTCTGCACTTACGTCCTTCTTATTTACATTTTCTGATCACAATTTTTTTTTACCTGCGATGTCGTTATTATTTATAAATTACTTTGTATTCATTTATTTTTGACGTATTATTCATTCACGGGTTTAAAAATCTTTATTTTGTGTGAAACTTTCTGATTTGTCAGAGCAAGCGGTGTATAATCGGCCCCGGGTGGCAGACCGCACAAAGCAGAAGGAGGGCAAAGACGTGCGGGAGGCCTACCAGCTGGCCCAAAGGTTACAGAGTATGGTAAAGTGGCCATTTTTTGTCATCCTTTGTCGTAATGCGAATGTGACTATTATAGCATTTTAAACATGAACACCCACAAATTTCCTGGTTGCTTGTGTGCCGGCAGCGGACCAGAAAGCGACGCGTGAGAGACAGGTGGGGAAACTGGTGCGACGCCAAAGACTTGGAGGGACAAACATATAAGGTGTGTAACTCACACACGCATAAATACAGACACCATTTCATGACGCTCGCATCTTCATCTTTGTTATTGTTAGCATCTTAGCGCCGCGGAGCTGGCCATGCATAGAGAGCGCCCCAAAGCCTGCAAAATGTTCAGACACAGAGGGTGAGCGGCAAACTTACGTCGCGCACGCACACACACACACACACACGTCATCCATTGTGTTTGGTAACAAGCAGCGTCCATGTTACTTGTGACTTGTTTTAGGTCTTTTGATCCCTTCCAGCTCATTCCATGTAGGTGCTTTGGAGAGGATGCCCAGGTCAGTTACTATCGCGAGAAGGAATCTCCTTTAAACCCATACATTTTCTTTACAGTAATATGTCCTCCCTTAGTCTGATCACGGAATTCTGATTAATAATGAATATGTGGAATACGAGACAAGCGGTAAAAGCCACCACGGCTTTTGTCCCTCTCAGGGGGCGGGCATTGTGCCACTCTCTGTTGACTGAAAATGACATCACAGTCGCTCAGGGCTCAGGTAACGACCAATCACGGATCACCTGTTTTGTGAAGCTGAGCCATGATTTCGTGTTCCCTGAACCCCGAGCGACAATGATGTCATTTTCAGTCGACGGCCACTGTCAAAATGGCCGCCCCTTGAGATGGGTAAAAACAGGTGAATTTTACTGCTTAACTCATATGCCACAAACACAATATTAATCAGAATAACATGTATAGACTAGCACGACTGCATATAACTTATTTTTGCCAATTTTGCCACTTGACTTATTCCCCTTTAATAACTCACACTGAAACAGTAAAGTTCTCATCACCATGTAATTTTTCCCAGGAACCATTCAGAGTCGTCGTGTGTGCTGAGACGCTGCTGATTATGGATATGGTAAGCACACATTCACACAAACTACATGTGGTTAGTTTTAAAAAATATATATATTTATATAAATGGAGAGAAAAAGAAAAAATGTCCAATGTCCATGTTATGGAAATGATGTCTTAATGTTGTGAGCACATTTTATTTTTGGCATGAATCCACTCATATTACAGGATGAAATTTTAAAAAAATCGAAATTAAAGTGGCATTGTGATGACCTAAAAAGGGTAAACAATCGAGTTGTACTTTCATGTATTTTTTTAATGTATCAGTAAATTACAAGAAAATTAGTAATTTTGCAATAATTAAGTTACTGTATATCGTCAAGTGTGTTTTTATGTTTAACCTTTGCGTGACTCATATGACATGACAAAACAACATCATTTTGTGGGACTCAAATCGTAATTTTATGAGAGTAAAAAATGTTGTCTTAAACTTCATTTTACGGCAACAAATGTATGATATTATTATCATGGATGATGTCCAATACAAGAGCCATACCTGTTTCGATTTGACAAAATCTTCCCACAAAATATAACAGATTTGATAGATTTTTACCTAAATGATGACATTGTTTTTCTTCCTTTTTGTTTTTTTAACAGCTTTGTAGGATGTCTTTCCATTGAGCATGTGTTCTTAATGAAATAAATGCACTGACCTTATTTTTAAAAATGTTTTTTTTCTGGTCAGCATGCTCACGTGTCTCGAGGCGAGGTGATCGGTCTTCTTGGAGGAACTTTCAACGAGGAGGATAAAGTGTTGAAGGTGGGGAGTACGTTGTTGAATATGACCACAGAAGCCATGGGGACTTGACGGACACACGCGTGCGCCTAGATCTGCGCGGCGGAGCCGTGCAACAGCGTGAGTACGGGGCTCCAGTGCGAGATGGACCCTCTGTCTCAGACGCAAGCCTGCGACGTGCTCTCCTCTCTGGGCTTCAGCGTGGTGGGTTGGTACCACTCCCACCCGTCCTTCCACCCAAACCCGTCTGTGCGCGACATCAACACGCAGGACCAGTTCCAGGTGACGTGAAACAAAAATTAGCCCACTCGTCCTTTTAGCATGAGTTTATTCACTTATGTTTTATTTCTAGAGTTATTTCTCCCGCGGCGGTGCTCCTTTTATCGGGATGATCGTGAGCCCATATGACCCGGCCAATCCCTCCCCCCATTCCCAAACCACCTGCTTGTTGGTCAAGGAGTGCCAAAACCCCTCGGCACCTCAAAGTATGTTGAAATCAAACCATTTTCTGTTCTTCATTTCACCGGCTCAATTATTGAATTCCACTTGAAGAAGCAACATCATCAAAAAAATGAAAATAATAAATATGATTGGGAGAGAGTCATTCCATTGTCGCCCAGTGGTTCTTAATCTTACCACTTCAAAAAAAATACAAAGCTGTCATGTTTCCATTTCAGATTATTTTAGGAGAATCAATGCCTGCTGTTATGAGAAGGCATTTGTCATTCTACATGAGTAAAGTTGAATACTTTGAGGGGAAAATAAAATCTTTACTTTTACAAGTGTAAAGTGATGTCATGAGATTTATGTATTTATTTCTTTATTGGGAATAAAATCAACATTTTGTGTTTCTTCACAGAGCTTCCCTACAAATTTGACTTCTTGCCATCACAGGACATCCCAGACTGGGATCAGTCTTTAAGAAGAGCTCTGTGGATCATCCACAAATACTCCCGAACATCAGGGTGAGAAATCCAACTACACGTCCACCATTTTGGTTTGAAATACCGCCCGTCTGATTAATCGGCTTGCCGATGTAATAGGCAATGCCACATTTACAGTACTGTACTGACAAGGTCATTCAAATTGTAAAAAGAAGCTCATTGCATCATAACTTCAAATCGTCTTTTATTGGAGAGATGCACCCCCCTATTGTATTTCTGACGTTTTCTTTCTAGGAGTGTGCGCATGGAGCGATTTTTCCGGAGGGACTCTCACCTCACCTGTCTGGAAAAGGTAACAAGACACATCCATCAACCGAACTTTCCTCTTAAAGGGACAGTGTACCATTTTTTTTTGTTCTCCCATGTTCTTACTTGTCCGACGTTCAGATGCTGTCGTCGCTGGCAAGGTACCTGGAGCCGCTGCCCGACGAGAACGAAGAGGGAGAAGCCTTCCTCACTCAAATCCACGCTCTCTTCCTTTCTGATTTCATCGCCCAGCAGCCCATTGAAGGCGAGCACCAGGAGAGCAATTCGTCAAGTAATTCGCCCGCACCCGTGAGTTCGGGAGATGTCGAAGAGGATTCGGGAGGCGACGAAACCCACTCGAGCGGCATACTGCATCTTGGCTCTGTGCTGTCCACTGGACATGACTATTTACTCTGATATGATTGTATTTAGAATGCTACATTTGTATATACTTTTTTTTAACCAATATATTATACATCTATATGTCCACTGAGATTTTAAATACATTCTGGACAAACAATACACTGAACTCTCTAGAAGAAAAAGTTGCTTATTTGTGTACACAGTTTCAAGTGACCTGGCATACAGGTTTTTCAAAACACGATCAAAAAGCTCAAAAGATCAAAGCTCAATCTTTTTTTTTCTCTTTTAACTTGCAAGGAAAGATCTGAGAGGGTGAGACGGTGGGAGTAAACTTTTAAAAATGCGTAGTGGGCCTGCTCACTTTACATGCATGCTTAATGTACTGTCAAACTAAACATAAAACAAAGAGAATCATACCACATAATTTTGCCTTGGGAAATGTTTCTAGCTTAATGCTAATATATATATATATTCTTGATTCTTTGTTTTTAAAAAAAGACCAACATTGCTGAGCCATTGTGACCATTTTCTTTACCTAGGTACAGGTAATATAAATATAAATATAAAGGCACTCTCACTGGAAGGAACCACATTGTGAAAGCATGAATCCAATACATAAACTATAAGCATTCTGTTTCATGTGTTACTGATGTATATCTGTATCAAGAAATAGAGTAAAGTGCTATTTTTCTTTTACATTTGTCGAGTGGTAGGATTACTTTTCATTATTATTTAGATATTACTGCGCGCATTTTGCATTATACTGCTCTTAATTATTACTCTAGTCACACTATTCATAAAGTACAAACAGTTCTTACGATTACTCATTTGGTACAAAATGATATTTTTTATTTTTATACTTTTTTTAAACTGGAACACTTCTGACGAGCTGGTTTCGAAGGGGATTTATGTAGTTCTTACGACGTATACTGTTGATCAAAAATATGAATGATATCACTGCGAAAAAACATGGTCAAACCGATTAATTTAACTTTGGATTTTAAAATAAAATTCCTCTTGACCGGAACTTGCCTACTTGGAACCTTTGTTTCTTCTCGGGAATTTTCGCACGGACTTATTTTCTCGTGGGGTGGACTTCGTTTTTGACGAGTTGCGGTATTTGTTATAATTAACATTACTGCAAATATTAATGACGGAAACGGAATAGTAAACAAATCAAAATTGTATTTGACATTTTTTGAAATATTTCTTCTGGACTTAATTACGGGAGGAATTATTCTGCTCGGTGGAATAAGTTACAATTCCCCTCGCATAGGATTAAATTCAACGCCCTTTTGTTTTAAACAGCACAAAACATGTCTTCGACTGAAACTTGGTCAAATGTCACCAAGGTTACAAGGAACTCGCGTGACATTGACAGTCAATGACTTGCAGCGAAGACCTCCATGATGTTTCCCTTCTTAAAAGGACTTCCGCGAGCTCACCTGACGCGACACTTGCTGGGGTGCCAGCAGTCCCTCTCATTGACAGCTCCTCGCCGGTTTCGATACGGAGCCACTCGCGGCGGCATACCCGTTTTGCCTTCACACGGCACCACCGGGACGGTCTTGGCCAAAACTGCTCCCCCACTTCAAGTTCCATCATGTGTGACTCAGTTTCGTACCTCGACCCGTGCGAAGGCCTTACCTGCTCCTCTCATCTGGATAGTGCTCAAGCCTGTTCAAAAGCTCACGGCCATCATACTGGGCAGGTATGTTATCATGTTTAATATCACGATTTCTCAGAGCAGAAAATAACAAATATTTTAGGGACTCAGTAGCAGTATTAGAAACCTTCTAAACATGTACTGTATAACATCTTCTAAAATTGATATTTTTACAATTTTATATTTTTCAGATTGTGTTGCACATGTTTTGGGTCACAATAATGGTGGAAAAAAAATTAATTTGCTCCACCTCGGTTTTTTTAGGTAATAAAATCCTTACATTTTAAGAGGGGTGTGTAGACTGTGTATATCTGCTATATTTTGACATTTTTAAGACCAGAAAATGACTGCAGGAAATTACTAAAATATTTATTTTGACTTTAATACCTTTTCCAACATTTTTATAAAATGATAGCTAGCTATCAAAACACGTTTTTACTTTTTCAACCCGGTATACATCTGCAGGAATTTACAAATATATTTTCTAATATGAGTGCCTTCTTCTGAAATGGGTTCAGAAGGAAATCAGGAGACCGGTATTTCTTTTTATTTTTTAACCATACATTTATCGCTGCTGGAAAGTACAAGAATATTATTTGTACTTTTTTCCAATGTTTCAATACAATGGTCCTTTGATTGGAAAAACCATTTGCGATTGGCTGTCAACCAGTTCAGGGTGTACCCCGCCTACTGCCCGATGATCGCTTGGATAGACTCCTGCATGCCCATGACCGTCATGACAATAAGCAGCTCAGGTAATGATGGATGGAGGAAAATCCATCATACAGGGTGCTTTGATATTGAGATTTTCTTAAGAGCAGAATAAAAAAGTAACAACAGATACGAAAACAGAACATATAATGTAAATACATATGAGGGTATCACATGACTTGACATCTCACTGCAGGAGTCTAAGGAAGTGGTGGGTGGCGCTGCCTGACAATCGGCGTCAGCTCTTCCGCCAGTGGGCATGGCAGCGGCGCTGGCGGCTGGTGGTGGCAGCAGGCGTGGGCGCCATTATCTCGATCCTCCTCCTCCTCACGCATTTGGATCAATCGCCGGTGACTGGCCGCACGCGCCTTTTGGTGTTCAGCAGGCAGAACTACATGGAGCTGGCGGCTTTCACTTCAAAGGCGGTGAGGCGTCTCCGTGCTTTTACATCGAAATAATTGAAGCTCAAATGGAATGACATTTGAAGAGATCTAAACATGATCTAGAAGTACTATTTAAAAAATAAAAATCTAGAAATTAAATTTAGGAGAATCAAATCCACAATTCAAAATTACAATGATTCAAAAAACAAACTATTAAAAAGATTACAATAGATGCATAAAATACATGTTTTTATTTAAACAAAACAAAAACTAAATCTAGAAATACTATTTTTTAATTACAAAAGTAATGACAGAGACAATGTTTAAAATGTAATAAAATCTAGATTTTTTTTCAAAATGCAAACAAAAAAAATACATTTTAAAATAAGTCACGCATTTTAATACCTCAATTAAACAAGCTAATTGTAGCCTCTTTTATACAATACAATACCTCTCTATTTATATAGTGGTTTCATAGCAGCTGTAGCAAATCGCTTTGCAGAACATTTACACAAAAAAAGCCCCAAATTGCCCCAAATTCATTTTGCTAATAAGTTAATAGTTGTATGTTTAACGAACTTCCCGTGTGCAGTACATGGAGGAGTTTGGCGATCGGCTGCTCCCCGAGAGCGACGCTCGTCACCGTGTGGTTGAGCAGGTGGTACAGCACCTGGCCCGGCGTAACCAGGACCTCCCCGAAATGGCCGACGTGGACTGGAGTGTCCATGTGGTGCAGAGTGACGACAGCAATGCCTTTGTGCTCCCGGTTGGCGACCATACTTGACATCACCATCATCATCATCATCATCATCATCATCATCACAATGAAAATTAAACTCATATTTTGTTTTTTTTGGGGGGGGGTTGCTGTTGCAGAATGGCAAAGTGTTCATTTTCACCGGCATGCTGGAAGCTGTGGCAGATGTCCACCAGCTCACCATCGTGCTTGGACACGAAATGGCTCATGCTCTACTGGGACACGCCGTAAGTCACAACATGGCAGCTGATAAACGAGCTGCGATCCAAAACGTGATGCAACTTTGTTGATATAGCACATTTTACAACAGCTGCACCTGTAGCAAAGCACTTGACCGATAAATAGCAATAATACAACAACAAAGGAAAATGACCAAATGAGTAGATGATACCAATGAAGTAAGATTGCTTTCTGGAAATTATCTGCCAAACCAAAACATTGTGGTTATAAAATAATCAACATCAGTATATCCCTCTGCTCCTCTTGGGCGATTTATTTCATAATAATTATAATAATAATAAATTGGCAACCAGTTCAGGGTGTTGTCCCCCGCCTATTTTGACAAATTCTTGGTCAAATTATGTATCAATAAAATAATGAGAGAAGAAAAACAAATGGGACAAAAATGATAACAAATAAAACAATCACAATCATAATAATTATGCATTTTGGTCATTTTGTTTCTGTATTGTGGTTAAAGAAAGGCAATAAAATGCATCAGTCAGCGTTAACAACACAGCACAGTTTAGAATGCAAATGTTTTCTTTTACATTTTTTTTTTAAGTCCCTTAAGCTAATTTTATTGTTTGTACTGCAAATATTTTTACTGGTAAATGAAGTGCAATCATCATACAATTCCGCCTTTAGCGCATTAAAAAGCCATTTGAAACGGCGTAAGCATCCCATTCGTGTTGTTTTCGGCGGCGGGGTGGCGGCCGGCGAGTGTTTACGGCCTCGTTAAAAGTCCATTCTCGTTGCGGCGTGAACGAGTGTGCTGTCAACTCGTGCAGTTTGGGGAGTTTCAAGCTGGGAGGAGGCTTGTAATTAGATAAAGTCAATGAGTAGCCACAGGACGCCTGATTGGCCCAGCTACTCACTCCACCGTTGGATTGCGTCAAATGCCCTGGTTCTCCCCCGTCCCTTGTCACATTCTCCTCTTAACCCGACCTCGGTCTTGACCTCCCTCTTCTCCATCCCCTCATCCTCCTGCAGGCAGAGCAGGCGAGCCTGTCTCACGTGGTGGACCTCCTGTCCGTGGTCCTGCTGGCCGCCATCTGGGCCGTGTGTCCCCGCGACAGCCTGGCGCTGCTGGGTCAGTGGGCCCAGGACAAGCTCACGCAGGTGAGCTGCATTCACTGTATATTAATAGGAAGATTAATGAATGCATTGGAATATCAAAGGCCGATTGTGGTCTGTTACATCAGAAAAAAAAAGATGAAGACATTTTAATCAGAAGTCAAGGAAAGTACTTTGTTAAAATACTGCTCACTTTGTTTTAAAAGTTTTTTTTTTGGTTGCTCTTGGAGCATTGTTAATGTGAAATGCCGTCAAAAGGAATCCTCACGAGGAGTGCTGCTGACGTCAATTCCCGTCAAACTTTTATTGATTGGTTGATTTTTTTCATGGGAATGAGCTGACATTATTAGAGTGGGGGAAAAAAAATCTCTGTCCTGCAGATGGCAACATTGGATGACTTTTTGATGAGGTTGTGGCATGTCACAACAATGGGCAAACAGATGGGTAGCCACTGTCCCTAAAAATAATGTTAAAAACACCTTGTGATTCATCATTGTGTTCGGCATCTTAAAGCTACTACAAAGAGTGTCACAAAAGGGAAAACAAATGACAGGCATGATTTAAATTTAGAAATAGAAATGATGACATAGGCGGCCCGGTAGTTCAGTGGTTAGCACGTCGGCTTCACAGTGCAGAGGTACCGGGTTGGATTCCAGCTCCGGCCTCCCTGTGTGGAGTTTGCGTGTTCTCCCCGGGCCTGCGCGGGTTTTCTCCGGGTGCTCCGGTTTCCTCCCACATTCCAAAAATAGGCATGGCAGGCTGATTGAACACTCTAAATTGTCCCTAGGTGTGAGTGTGAGCGTGGATGGTTGTTTGTCTATGTGTGCCCTGCGATTGGCTGGCAACCGATTCAGGGTGTCCCCCGCCTACTGCCCGGAGACGGCTGGGATGGGCTCCAGCACCCCCCGCGACCCTAGTGAGGATCAAGCGGTACGGAAGATGAATGAATGAATGAATGAATAATGTACACACACACACACACACACACATGCGTGACACACACGACTAAATTCTACTATTACTAAATAGTAGGGCTGGACGTTTATGGAAAAAATAATTATGATTACCGGTATGTTGATTGCGATTTAAAATCACGATGATTAAGACGCTTCTTCACTGATTTCCAAACTTCATCATAGACTCATCCCCATCTAGTCATGAAGCACAATATTCTGTGAGCCTTGAAATACCAATCAGAATGCTGTGAATTAGCTGGCATTCATGAGGTTTTCTTTTTTTTTGAAAATGCCTGTCATTGAAAGAGTTCAAATCAAAGACATTTCTGAAGAGGAGAGGGGGGGGGGGGGGGGATTTACTTCTGTTCTGGTGCCACCAAAGTTTAGTGCATTCGTGGCCTGAGTCCAAACATCGGCCCAATCTGTCAATATTTCATGAATGCTGATGCATCGCATACCATGAAACTTACACGATCATCTGTGTGGCGCCCCGTGCAGCTGATGTTCAACCGTCCATACAGCAGGAAGCTGGAGGCGGAGGCGGATCAAGTTGGCTTGCAGTTGGCGGCGAAGGTCAGCGATTGATTATAGCTTCTGAAACTGCACGCACTGTTCATTTCATTCATATCTATTCTGTTTGTTTAAAAATGTAAATACCCGAGGAGAAAGTAAAATCGATATTTGATCCGGCAGAAACAAATCTAGATTAATGTACAATACAATACATGCTGATTTATATAGCGCTTTCACAACAGCGGCAGCTGTAACAAAGCGCTTAAAAAAACGGTTAACATAAAGTAAAATAATAAACACAGCACATAAATATAAAATTGTAAACCTCATTTCCAAATTAATTTCCAAATATAGTGGAAAAATCTAATTGTTTTGTGGATACATACATCGATCACACCTTGTTCATATTAAAATAAAATTTCTTAATGAAAATTTAAGAAATGATTTCACATAAAATAACGTGAAACTATGATTACTACTAATAATATCAAGTTAATTGATGACTCATTCAATCGTGAAGTACATTAATCAATAAAACCACTGTTTGAAACCTCAAGTAGAAACAAAACAAACGAATGCTTGAACATCGAATTTAACGAAAAAAAGTAAATAAATAATCAATATACATGTGACGTTTTTAATTATTTCACATTAAATACGAAACTAAAGTACACGGACAAATCCTGACGTCACCTTCATTCACTGTCATTTCAAGATGTGCCACTAGAGGGCACCATTGTCAAAGAAATCAAACGATGCCTTCGATCACTGGTACAATTTATAACATTTGACGCCCGTGTGTGTGTGTTTGTGCGTGCGTGTGTGCGTGTGCGCGCGTGCTCAGGCTTGTGCGGACGTGCGCGCAGGCCCGGTTTTCTGGCAGCAGATGGAGATAAGGGAGCAGCTGAGTGGAGAGCCCAGCCTACCTGAGTGGCTGTCCACGCATCCGTCACACAAGAACCGCGTGACGCAACTGGACCGCCTCGTGCCTCAAGTACACACACACACACACACACACACACACACACACGTGTTTTTGTCAAGCAAAAGACAACACGCAGGACCTCCACGTTTTATAAGTTTTTCAAGTAGCTAATGAAGCGTCTGGAGAGATGAACGATTGCCTGCAGCAGGCTTGGAAAGGGAGGAAGGATGGCAAAGGTGCACTGGGTTATTTTCTTTCATTTTATCCCCCCCCCCCCCAAAAAAAATCCAGGATATCTGCTTAAGTTTACATCCTGGAGGCGAGCGAGCTGTGTGGCTTAGCGACACAATCAGACGTATCTGCGGGCTAGGCGGAAGCTCCTGTGGAAGCATCAGCATCCACAGTCATTATTTTTGTGTGTCTGTGTGTGTGTGTGTGTGTGTGTGTGTGTGTGTGTGTGAGAGAGAGAGATGGTTTTAACCTTGAGTCGGCTCACCAAGTGGCAAAGACGAGCAGATGGCTAAACAAGAATTTTCGTCTAGTGCTCGGCTGATGGAAAAAGTGTCGGGATACAGCTATGCGGCAGTCCACATAGTTGCTTCAATCCACTTTTGCGTGCTTTTTAATTTGTAAATTATATCGGAAAAGTAAATGTCATCATTATCAAATCAAAATATAACAAGTTATACTTTTCATAATAAAAAGACAAAAATAGAACAACATAGTGGATTCAAATAAAAATAAATACAAATAAGGTTGTTAAAGCACTTTATATGAAGTTCAGAAGTTGCAATAATATTATTAAATTCACATCAAATTAGGCATCTGCAAGGCAAGGTTCAGTACCAAGACAAAAGAAGAAGAAAAAAAAGATGACATTAAATCCTGAAATGTAAACGTTTAAATAATAATTGATATTGTTTTTAAAAAATGGGATTTTTGTTTTTATTTTTATCATGATCAGACAATCCTTCAAAATCTGTTGGATTCTTGACTTCAAAAGACAGCTTGGAAGAATAACCCGCCGATCCGCTTCACATATCAGCAAATTGACGGTGCGATCAAATCAATCAGGGTTTCGTCCGCTTGTGTAGGCATTGGAGTTGAGGGAGCGCTGCGTGTGTCCCGCCCTGCCGCCCGCCGATCCCCGCGCCATCTTCTCCGAGAGTGTGCGCGTGCTGCTGGAGGACGCCAAGGCGCGGCCGCGACCGGCCGCAGGCGGCACGCCTCAACACGGGCCCGTCGGGGTGGCGGCTCCCGCGGCTCTGCTCGCCCGATCGCCGACAACTTTTCCATCCGGCTTGAGTCACGGGGACAATAAAGCTTTGGACGGAGCCGGAGCGCCACCGTGACACCACCTCCAGAACGGTACTTCATCCTAATAAGTGATCCATATTGTAGATACAGGACCCTAGTGTGGTAATGGATTGTTGAAAGATTGTAATTATTACATAATAGGTGACAATTTGAAATTTTGATTCAGACTTTTGCAAGCATCATGTAAGTTGATATGCTTGAATCGCCGTCATCGGCCTAATAAAATGATGCGGCGGACCAGATCTGGCCCCCTGGCCTTAACTTCGACACCCGTGCTCAAAGTAACAAACAATGAGGTCGAACGGACGAGCTCTCTCCCCACTTTGTCCATGAAATCGAAGTTCCTACTCTACAATGTGACAAAAATCTAATGTTCGTCATTCCCCCCCCCCAAAAAAATTGCAGTGCGTTATTACCATGTGTTCTTACAAAGTACAATAATGGAGAACTGTTTTTCTCTTTCCAAAAAAAAAGACATTACAAAATTGAAAATTCACCAGCCATGCTGGAAAATATGCAAACATAAGGATGCAAATCTGGCACACACGTTCTCGGAGGTGGGGGGGGGGTCGTCGATCAGCTCTCTGTGATGTGCTGGGATCCCAAAAAGTCCGATTTTCTTTTCTACTTGGGACATTCAAAAGAAGCTGTTGCACAACGCAGACCAATACCTTGTCAACGCGTTGCAGAACAAGGACGTGGCCCGAAGACTGAAGCGCCATCATTGAACCCTTTCAGGCACCCTGTCACCTGATCACATGATCAGCTATCCACTGCAGTGACCCAGCTGTCCCTGAAAGGGTTAAACAGCGATTGTCAATCATGGACCGTCTCACATAAAGACTGAAACTGAAGGTAAAAAAAAAAACAAGCTGACATTCAGGGAAAAATGTGTTTATTATTGAAGCGGAATCTGCTACGATTATGGTCTTTTCCTAGATTTGTGGGTTTTTTTTCTTCTACTTCTCTGTTTGAGGAAATGTGTTGTATTATATTAACAAATTGTGGAATAAATAAAGATTGTTTAAAAAAAAGACTATTTTGGGTTTTCTGTGTTTTATTTTTTAAATTAGGGGAAACATTCAATTAACTTGTTTTAGTATCTTTTACAGGGGTTCATGTCTCTACAGGATCTCAAGGAAGGTCCTCAAGGAGAAATCTCCTTCAACATGTTTTTTTTTTTTTAACACGTTACTGACATTCGATACCGGAAGGGTGAGTTG